>NC_134650.1:5471666-5775370 GCF_030463565.1 Pelecanus crispus
CCACTTGGCGTGTAGGATCAAAGGTAGGAAATGTGCCATTACCTGGGACTGTTACGGAGAGAGGAAGGCTTTACCCAGGCTGTTTCCAAAGCACATAGAGGAAATGTCTCCTGTCTCAAAGTTCATCACCCATTTCTAGCTCCACCAGGACAAAGAGCCCTCCAGTGCTCAGCTTGCTTTACCTGGATTTTCAGTTTCCCTCTCCCTCCTTCTTTCTACCGTTCCTTTACTTACTGGGAAAGAGCAAAGATGATGTTTCCCACAGTATTTAGCAAGAGCAGCTACATGACACAACTGCTTTCCAACTCCTTGGGCACCATTAAGCAAGCCGTGGTCTTTTTACTGGCATAATCCCTGAGTACTGGGCTACCAAATACCAGACTCATCCTTTTTCTTCCTGGAGATTTTGGCAGTATTATGATTTCCACAGCACACCTGAGACACTCCAGAAATAAGGATTTGTCAAATGTACAAAAGGAAGTAGTCCCAGGAACAGCAATACCCCAGCTGACACACGGACCATGACCACATCCTCCCACGGGGGACATAACACACTTCAGACAGTTAAAGGCATGCAGGGCTTGCCTTCATATCATTCTCCTGGAGCCAAATTCAAGGCTGCTTTTCCTTGTCAGCTGTTTACTCCATGTCAGTGCCAAATGACATTTACATGAAGACTCCCTGAAATTCCATCTCACTAACATTTAAAAATGTGCTATTGATTGGTGTCTGTCTCGTGTTGGGGCTTGTCAGCAAGCTGCTGTGAAGGACATGCGATTGAAGCGGGGCACTCTTCAGAGATGTTCTGCATCAGAAGGGGAGGGTTCAGAGCGCTCAGCAGCTAGCTACAGTTCCCAAAGGGGTACGTACATTTTGGTAATCGAGATGATGCCAGTTTCCCAAGCCAGATGGCCAACTGATTTTATAGTTGATGGCCTGATGGCCATCTGATATTATAGAGCGCATGGCCAGTCTAAAGCAGTTTGTCATGCTTCATTACACAGTCTGTGTCTAGTTGAACATCTTCAGATCCTCTGGAGAAAAAAGGTAAAAAACCAAAAACACATTACTCCCAAAACTGTCAGAAGATACAGGTACAGCAATACCCTTGTTAAAAACTAAGTCTTGAACCTTCTTAGGGAAATCAGTGTACTTCCAATGCAATAGACAACTTTTCCCAGGAAACTATCTTCAAATACTTCCAAACTGTGAAGCTGTGGGCTGTCACAAAGACAAGACATTTGCAGGACAACTGCCTCATTTTAAGTGTAATGAAATGCCAGGACAAACTCAGCTCTAAATCCCTGCCCAGGTCTACTTGCTCTGCTTTGACTCCCACAGAGCAGCTGCTTGTTCGGGCAGCCTGGGAGGACCAGCAACCCCTTTCTGCATGTTACTGGGAGCACCTGTGACGTTTCCTGCATGAGCACTGTGTCAGCTCTTCTTCCCAAGCAACCCAGACCTCTCAGCTTGCCGATTTACCACACCTTACACTGATGCTACTATAAAATACAGTGAAAGCATTCAGACACTGTATTATCAATTAATTTATACAGCTGCATTTAGACAAAGCCCAAAGAGAATCCAAACCTGCTGAGCTTCATGCATGAACTGCCTGAGCTGTCTGTCGAGTTCCACTGTCATGCTTGGCATTCTGCTAGTCAATCTGTAATTCCACATACTTTTCTTCTGGTGGCCTCCATGTAAATATGCAGAGCCTGAATTTAGGAAGCAATCAGATTTTTTCTTTGGTCAGTTTTGACAAGAAAGAAGAATAATAACCAAAATTCTTTCCCCATCTCATTCTTCTATTGCATTGACATTTTGTCTTTTTATCTCTGGAGACCAGGGTTAAAGTTCCAACTTGGACATAGGTCACCGGGCTTGATGGAGTTGCTTCAGTCCCTAATAATTATCATCATCAAACTATTATCGCAGAATCTGTCATTATTAGCCATTACTGTTTGGCCAAGGTTGTATTGGTCACACCTAAAGTACAGGCTGGGTTGGGCAAGTTAGATAACACAGCAACTGCCTGCACAAAGCACCCCTTTACCTAGGAGAATTGTTCACTTTTTTGAAAAAGAACAAAATCAACACAAAGTTTAAGAGGAGTGGTTATTTTATTGGCATATTTCCTGCTAGAGTTTTATGGGTGCAAACTATTTTTTGCATTGGAGAAAATCAAGGCAGTATTATGCTTAGATTGTATCTAATTATTTTTTCATAGTAAAAACCTTATCAATGCCAGATGGCTGGTAGGTGGCCATTTAGAAAGTAGAAGGCATCAGTCGGAAAAAACCTAAAGCCCTCAACTTTGTTCACTGAGTCCCCTTTTTACCTATGGCCTCGCTAGTCAGATTGGATTATATACCTGTGAACAGGGAAGTCATTTAAGAGAAGCATGAATCTTTATGACTTTAATGCAACCTTTTCCCTAGCCTTCAGAATTATTCTTTCCCATTCAAGCCAAGACTCTCCAGGGTAAAATACAGGAGCACAGAATAGCTACCTTTGAGTTATCTTTTACTAGGTCAAAAGATCTTTCGGTCATCTTCATCATCATCTAACCTGGGGCCATTGAGGAAGATGCACGGGGAAACCTAGAGCCTAGGTCTGCTGTGGTTGCCATTGTCACCTTCAAGGTACAGTTTGCTCACTGGCAAAGGAAGAGCATTCCCACTGGGACAGCTGAGCAAGGGACAGAGAGCGCTGCCGAATCCAGCACGACCGCAATCAGACTCCGGGTTTGTCAATGCCAGTGCAGAGAGGAGCAAAGCCCCCGTCTCCCTTCTGCACAGGTGAAGCCTGGGCTTACACAAACAGTGCAAAGGCACTTCTGTCCAGCTTATGCCAGGCTACTCGCTGGCTAACATTTGCCAGAATGTCACAGAGAAAGGAAAAAAAGTGCTCCTTAGTTATAGTCCTTCTGTTGTTCGACTCGGGGGTTTTATTAAACGGGTAAAAAGCATAGAGAGCAGCCAATCAGCTGCTCCTAACAAATGAAGTTCTGGAGATTGATTTTTCAAGTGATTAGCGGTGCAAACACACATTTTCACAACTCAAAATCTTTGCATTTTTACTCAACAGCTATTTTCATTAACCAAGAGAGGATCAGAGAGGGAGAGTTAACAGCCAATGCTAGCCTCAAATACTAGTGCCTTTATTACCACAGCACCTAGATTTAAAAACCTATATTGCAGCTTTGCTTCCATAGTCCCAAGATCTCCATAGGTTCCATATGCAGCTTTAATTAGAAGCAAAAGCTGTTGCTGTACTTTTGCACGTATGATTCTTTCACGACAAAACATCACTTGCTGGACAAAAAGCCATTCAGCTTCGCACAAGCCGTTCGCCATCTCCAGCAGCATTTAGCGCCGTCGCTCCCATGCTCGAGTTAGAAGCTCTAATGACAGAGGAGAGCAGCTGCCAGCAACTTATGGGCTGGAATAGGAATTGGAATAGCTTAGAGACAGATGATACACCCTGAAGGGAGCTAACAATAAGCATGGTAGTATCAGACAGCCTATATATTTGCTGTGCTTCTTTCTGTACCTGCTAGTCCCTCGAGGTATCGAGAACTTGCAGCTGACTGTACTGCTGGCGTCGGGAGCGCCGGGTGCTCAGCACTCACACAACACGCTCCCAGGTAAAGCCAAGCCACAAAAATTACAGTCAGAGAACCTGTTGTATAGCTCACTAACTAGATTTAGTTTAAACCTCCAAAAAGGACAGCTTTAATAAAATCATCACTTGCCTAATTTTCTGAAGGTGAAAGTCATACAAGTTTCACCAGTGACTTCATATTTTTCTGAGCAATAGACTAGATGGGGAAAATTTCTTTGCTCCCACAAACAGTTAGCACACCTTCACCTCCCTGGCTCCCCATACATTGGTGACAGAAAATGTATTTTTTTTTCATAGAATCATAGAATCGTTTAGGTTGGAAAAGACCTTTAAGATCATCCAGTCCAACCATTAACCTACACTACCAAGTCTACTCTAAGCCAGTCAAGGGTAGACTAGACTAAACCATGTCCCCAAGTGCCACATCTACCCGTTTTTTGAACACTTCCAGGGATGGGGACTCCACCACCTCTCTGGGCAGCCTGTTCCAATTCTTGACCACCCTTTCTGTAAAGAAATTTTTCCTAATTTCCAACCTAAACTTCTCCTGGCGCAGCTTAAGCCCATTTCCTCTCATCCTATCGCTAACTACTTGGGAGAAGAGACCAACACCCACCTCGCTACAACCTCCTTTCAGGAGGTCCCTGTGTGTTCCTTTTTACCAGCCATATCCAAGAGAACAGGCTGGATGAACTTTGCTGCCTACAATTTGAAGAGAAAACAACAGGAGATTTTCCTTCTCCCAAACATGAGTTTCTATGACATTCCCAAACACCAGTCCAAAATCCCTTGGACGGCAGCAGGTTAGCATTTGTCAGGCTAGGTGAGAAATGCACGCGTGCAGCTAAACACAGCGGCATGCAAAGCAGCTATGCCAGGGAGTGAGAGACTCTCAAGCCGTGCGTCGTATTGCCGAGTGGAAATCGCAGACAAGGAGAGATTGGTTGGGCTCTCACCCCTGGGAAGCGGCATCTTACACGCTCCATGGCTTCTCCTTCACACGGCGCAGCCCTGCTCACCCTCCCTGCTGTGCAACGCCTCGCTGGCACCTCTCCACTGAAACCTCCTGACACGCTGTTAGATGTGACTTCGATGGGAAAGCCCCAGCTGGACAGTGGGCCAGCAGGACCCCTGCCCGCACTGCAGCAAAGCCTTTCAACAGGCTCCCAGGGGAATTAAAATGTCCCTAACTCATACTGGAGGGAGACATTTTCCACAATCAAGGAAATGCATTTAGACTGTGAACACCTCAGCTCCCAGAAGCTGGAGGGAGAGGAGAAGGGGAGCTGATGCTTTTATTTCATTCTCACCAAAGCAACCTTAGTCTGGCTTAACTCAGAGACAGAGTTTATGGCAGGTTTTAGATTCTATTCCTTCCACCTCTTACAACTTCCAAGATGCAGCATTAATGCCCTGGGAAGGCAAAGGACTCTGAATTAAGGGCACAGTTGTCACACGAGTCGTTACAGCCCTCCCACTTCCACTCACTGCGCTCTCATTACAAAGCACCGCAGGATATTCACTTACACCAACGACTGGAGCTTCACAGTGTGTCTGCAAACAGCGTGATTTTTCCTCTAGTGAAACACCATCATTTACAACTAGTACAGTTGTGCAGGACACTGTTACCGGACCTGCAGCTAACAATTATAATTAATAGTTGGTGATAGGAGAAGCATAGATTAAAGCACTCTCTATACATCACAGAGATCTATATAAACTATTCTTCAGCAAGACATTTCATGCTATATCTGCAAACCCAGCCTCTTCATTGCACTGCCTTTCATCCAGTCCTGCACAGTCATTAGAGCAGGTCAGTGGGACCAGGACAGAATATGACCGTATGGGTTTGTCCCTGCTCAAGATTTGGGGCACCTAGGTCATCTTCGCAGGGCTCCAGGATGAGCCAGTCTTGTAGCGATCAGCGAATTATTTCCAGTCTCAATGCCAGGTTTGTTTGTCCTCTCCAAACTGCCTGCACAGGCAGCTCTTAGGCCAAAATTTCACTCCCAATAGAAGGTTTGCCCCAGTGCAGAGCAGCTGGAAAGCCATCTAAAATTGCTTCCTAAGAATTACTCTCTTGAAGAGCAATCCACGGCCTAATTTAGGGCTGTCACAAAATCCCGTGTGCCCCAACCTCCACTTGCTGGTCCGTGGCGCTGATGGTGGAAGCAAGCACCGGTAATAGCCATGTGATACTTTTCTGGACCCTGAATTACACGAGACATTGGTGCAATGCATCTGGTCAGGGATGTTTCTCCTCTCCCTTACACAGCCTTAAAATCATAAAAGTATAAATGAATACATAAGGGACTGAGAGTAAAGGTTGATTCCTCATGCTTACACAGGCTCAGAGATAATCTTACTGCAGTTCTCAGTGGAATTAATTCATGCACTGTGGGCCCAGAGTGTTATCAAGATATGAGAAGGAATGCATTACATAAATATAAATTTATCATAGGGAGTGGAACAGCTGAGACCAATTTTCATTTTTGCTTCTGCACTTAGATATGCTTTGTAGATATTTTCCTTCAGCAAATGATTCAATCCATCACAATTAAAGTAACACAATGTAATCTTTCCTTTGATTTAATTGTTCCCCTTCTGCCAAATATACAAGTTCAAAATACATTCAAAGTAATATTTAAAATAGAAAGATTATTTTCAAAATTAGCACAAATCTCTTAATGGGTTCAGAATTACATGCTGGGAGTCTTGCAATGCATTGATTTTTGGTACTTAATTTTAAAAGATTTCCAAAGTATGCCAGCATGAATCTGAGCTGATATTTCCCAGGAAACTCTAATGGACTTGGGTATTCAAATCCCTCAAGAAGATCAATCTTCTTTCCCATGCACCGCTGCAAACGCTCTCCTTCCCCTACGTGCTCGGAGCAGAGCTGCCCCTCTCGCATCCAGGATGGTGCCTACAGCCCACGGGAGGAGCAAGCCCTGCCTCCTCGCGAGGCAGCAGCCCGCAGCATCCGCATCTCGGGTACTTGCGTGGCTCAGGAGCAAAGCCACGGGGAAGGTCACAAACACAGGGTCAGAATGAGAGATGCATGGAAAGACACCAAGCAGAAATACCGATGGTGTCCTTTCCTTTGACAAAGACGCTCGGGGAGAGGCAATGACCGGCCACGAAGCCAGGCCACATGCTCCAACAAATTTGCTCACTGCTAGCTTGGGCAGATTTGACCTGACAACTTAAAAGCTTTTACTAATCGTTCCATAAGCTTGCCCAAGGTAAAGCATATGTACATACAGACATGCTTGTTAAATAGCAAGCAAGAGCTATGCTCAGAGCTGTTGCACTCTCCTGTAACCAAGAGACAAGTGAAGAAGAGCAATTCAACATCACCCCAAGTAATGAATGAGATTTGTTCTGTCCTTTTCTTCCATCTTCTACCTCCTGATTTTGTTTTCCACCCCCTTCCCTTGCTGTACCTCCTGAATGTTTAATTTCATGTCCAGGCTCTGCAATGGAGAAACGCCAGCGCTGGTGCTTCTGAGGGGAAGAACTGAGGACTACTTAGTATGGGGAGGCCTAAAACTCTCAGCAGGAGGGCGCAACACTGGGTGTCCCTGCCGAGATCCCCAGATTGCAGAGCCACCGGCAATAATTTTAATGGAAATGGCATGCACCATCACTGTAAGGATTTAAGTTTTCATTAGCTGTTGGAGCAGGGTTTTATATAAGCAGCAGCGCTGCTTGCAATTCAAAGGAAACGATCACCCAAACCAAGCTGTAAGCGTCCACATTATGCTGAAGCACTTGCCCTTCCTCAGCACAGCCATCCCAGAGCTTTCTAACTACTTAGCAAGACAAAGAATTCTGAAATAATGAGCAGGTTCAAACCCTTACTGTAGCAGGTATGCAGCAGGACCTGAAAAATTGCCTCAGAAAAGAAACTGGTGTAAAAGGAGTAAAAACTCACAAGGTTTTTTTTTTTTTCTTCCTTTTTCAAACGTCTCTCTGTGTCTGGCAGGCAGAAAGCTGTGTGCAAGCACATGCAATGAGCTTTAGAAGGTCAGGATGGGAACCAAAATCAGTAGTGTCCTACCAGCTCACCGTCCCCCCAGCTGGGTTTGCACAGAAAGCAATGCTGGTCTGTCCCAGGTGGGCTTGGGTATTTCTACATCGCGTTGCATCAGCCAGCGCAAACCCATCCCAGAGATGGCTGCACATCACCTATGAGCATAAGCCAGGGAGAAAAGGGTCCCTATTTCTCCTTTCCACCCAGGTGGGCTGGAGCAGGGAACAGCCTTCATCCCAAACCTCTCCCTTTCCTTCTCCTCCACACACCGAACGACACAAGCGAGGCAGTAACAGACACCCAGCAGAGGGAAAACCGGCTATTTTCAGCACACAGCAACAGGCAGCAACTTGCCGAGTGCAAACTGAGGCTTTTGGAGTTGTTCTCCACCCCAAACTGGTGTCAGTGGAGGAGCAAAGCTGACCAGCTGTGCACTAATGGATCAAAAGGCCTTGTGTCTCTCCTGCTTCACATACGAACTGAGACCATTCTGCACAGAACCACAGAATACAGTCATTTACACCAGTGTTGCAGGATCCAGACCCTTTGTCTCCAGATACAGACTTACTTCATGTAGCCGCTCTATGCAAAATAAAAAATTGCCTGATTCCTTACTTATATACTCATAAATTAATACACCAGAACTCGTATTCTTATTTTTCATGTACACATACTACTACTACGTATCCCACCTGGAGACTTGGAGCTAAATGCAATGCATGTTTAAATCAATTAAAAGATTTTTTTTCCTCGTCTTTGACAGAATTCAGACTCTCAATACCAAGATCCTATTGTGTTGTGATACTGAGTGTTAGTAGGATGCATATCAGCATGTGCAGCAAAACATAACATTATATCGAATCCTGTTAGAATAGAGCCTTATCAAAGAAGTGATTGACAGGAAATATGTTCTCTGAAAATAACTGCAGTATTTGCTCATGGCACTCACACAAAGGATATCTTTGAGACACAGCTCGTACCTTTGCGAAATGAGAAACCTTTAAAAGAGCCTAATTTTTTTGCTCATTTTAATTTTGCCCATTTTAATTTTACATATGAAAATTTTAAAAAATAATGGCAACGTATTTTAAAGAGAAATGTTACTTTTTTCTGTATGGTTATTATTTTCTACAGCACGCGGACAACATAAACAAAGCAAATTAGTGATGTTAGAGCAAACTAACAGACTCCGTGCAGCAGAGTTTGATGCTCATTTACGCAGAGGAAATAAGCAGGGACGGGAATCCTCCTAAAACACAGGAGGGACACAAGGAGCCATCTATATGGTTTGAGTTGCCAGAAAACTAAAGCACGCCGTGGCCACGGTCTTTACAATTTCTTCTGCTTGTTCATGTAATCACAGCTTACATCTTCCCAACACCCAAAGCCTGACAAGCTTTTTCTATACTCCAACCACCTCCAAGCCATGCAAATAATTAAGAAGCAACCTCATTTACAGCAGGTGAGAATAAGGTGTTTGTTGAACAGAGGGTTGTAACGATGTAAAGGCTGGGGCCGCAGCTGCAGTCAAAACCAAGCCGCACAGAAGGACAGGCTGCTAGGCCAGGTTAAAATGGGGGCTAAAATCCCTGGCCGTTGCCGTCACGCACCCGCACATGGCCCGGGCGAGGGGAGCGGACAAAGCAGCTCGTCCCTGCGCCTTCACCCAGCTGCCGCCCGTCCCAGCCCCTGGGGGTGGCTGGTCTGTGCCCGCCCGGGCCATGAGGAGCTCTGTCCCACCCCTCCGTCCCAAAGCCAAAACCAGATCTTTTCTTTCTTTGTTCGTTTGGCTCCAAACCACTGCAGCAAGGCACACAGGATGGGAAGGAGAATTACAGGAGGAATTACAGCCACCAGCTGCCTATAAAGTTGCTTATATATATTAAAAAAAAAAAAACAAACCAGAAACAAAAACAAAAAAAACCTCTGCTACAGCCTTAATTTTACAGCTTAAATGCTCAGTAATATTTCACCTGCTCAGTTACAAGCTGTAAGAGGTCCTGCTGAAGTTATTTGTGGTTCTCCTGCACAGGCGCAGGGTGCTGGTGCCATCTGCTGTTTGCTGGGGATTGGCAGGCAGGCGCAGGCAAATCCAGTCACAGCATAACAAAAGTGACTTGATAAATGAGTATCTGGTCCTAAATGAAAATCCTTCGGGTGCCTGAGGGTCTCCTGTGGCAGTTTAGGGATAAACGGGGTTTTAGGCAAGATTTATTTACATGGGAAATATCACAAGCAAATCCTTGCTGACACAGTCCTTAATGCTGCATGAAATTAGACACAATGCCTTTCTAGAAGCAAAGAGCAGGATGAAAACAGAGATAGCCACTTACTTTTAGGGTTGAAGGTGCTTTTTTAGCTTTTAGATTCGTTACTTTTAGCTCCTCAGCCAGGAGCATGACTCCTGGAGCTCATAAACCCAGCAGTCCCAAGGAGAATGGCAACAAGTGCTTTTCCTAAAAACTTATTTACTACTTAGGATGCACAGAACCACCTTCATACATAAAACCCAGACAGAAACCCAGCCTGCTCTGACCTAGCTCCTCCACCGAAGAGACCACCAGAGGCTCACGACCCCCCACCCTTCACACCACTGACAGCCACCTTCCCACACCACCTCCCCTGGAGCCTTCCTCAGCCACCCTCCTCCTCGCATCCTCCAGCCAAGCCACCCCCACTTTCAGGACCCCCTCAGCAGGGCAGGAGGTGACGAATCCCCAGGGAAGCAGGTCCCAGCTGCCCTGGCAGGGAAGGTGCTGCCCTGCGACAACACGGCCGGCCAGCAGCAAGGCTGAGTGCTGGGGCACCTCTGCCCAGTGTGGGGACAGGGGACCTGTCCCCTCCCTGCCAGGGGCGAGACCACTGCAGGCAGTGACCTGAGGGACTGGAAACACAACCACTTGCCCAGCTGCCTTTTCAAGATGCTCAATTTGCATCCAGACCGGACACAGAGACGGCAGCTCTCAAGATACCGGTTTGTTTGACAAAGGAGGATGTTATTTTGCTGGGGCCCAATTCAGCTGCTTTGTATGAGAATCATTCCCACTGTCCTTCTGGAGAGTTATTTATACTGACAATCGTGCTCTGCCTTAAGCACTTAAGCCTGCTGTCCAGCCAGAAAACAAGTTTCACACCAGATACCATGCCTCTTCCTACCCATACCAGCCACTAAACACTGATAAAAAGGTGCCGTGCCATACAGAGAAGGCAGGTAGAATATTTCTGGTAGAGCACACGCAATGTAATTTTTAAATGTCCTTGTTTATGGGCATTGAAACCTGCAGACTTGAGGGCCAGAGGTGCTTGCATGGCCATCAAGAGAGCTGCAGCTGTTGGGATGGCATCCTGAACATGCAGAAGGAGCTTCTGCCAGAGCTAAAAACAGAAAGCTTGGGTGGTGCGAGCAAAGTGCAGACGACCCACATGCTGCATTTGTTCTGACCATCTCTGGCTGAGGCATGCCAAAAGGAAAAGTCTCTGCTTTTAGCCATTTTCTCTACTTCAATAAAGTGACTGGGTCTCCTAAGCACCAAAGAGAAAAGCCAATTGTAAGAACCACTGTCATGATGGGAAATGGACCAACCTGATCTCCCGCTATGACAAGGTGACCTGCCTACTGGATGAGGGAAAGGCTGTGCATGTTGTCTACGTAGACTTCAGTAAAGCCTTTGACACCGTCTCCCACAGCATTCTCCTAAAGAAGCTGGCTGCTCATGGCTTGGATGAGCATACTCTTGACTGGGTAAAAAACTGGTTGGGTGGCCAAGCCCAGAGAGTTGTGGTGAATGGAGTTAAATCCAGTTGGCGACCAGTCACAACTGCTGTTCCCCAGGGCTCAGTACTGGGGCCAGTTCTGTTTAATATCTTTATCTATGATCTAGATGAGGGGATCAAGTGCACCCTCAGTAAGTTTGCAGATAATACCAAGTTGGGTGGGAGTGTTGATCTGCTCGAGGGTAGGAAGGCCCTGCAGAGGATCTGGACAGGCTGGATCGATGGGCTGAGGCCAACTGTATGAGATTCAACAGGGCTAAGTGCTGGGTCCTGCACTTGAGTCACAACTCCATGCAACGCCATGGGGGAAGAGTGTCTGGAAAGCTGCCAGGTGGAAAAGGACCTGGGCGTGTTGGTCGACAGCCGGCTGAACATGAGCCAGCAGTGTGCACAGGTGGCCAAGAAGGCCAACAGCATCATGGCTTGTGTCAGGAGCAGCGTGGCCAGCAGGAGCAGGGAGGTGATTGTCCCCCTGTACTCGGCGCTGGTGAGGCCGCACCTTGAATACTGTGTCCAGTTTTGGGCCCCTCACCACAAGAAGGACACTGAGGTGCCAGAGCGTGTCCAGAGAAGGGCAACGAAGCTGGTGAAGGGTCTGGAGCACAGGGCTGATGGGGAGCGGCTGAGGAAACTGGGGTTGTTTAGCCTAGAGAAAAGGAGGCTGAGGGGAGACCTTATTGCTCTCTACAACTACCTGAAAGGAGGTTGCAGCAACGTTGGTCTCTTCTCCCAAGTAACAAGCGATAGGACAAGAGGAAATGGCCTCAAGTTGTGCCAGGGGAAGTTTAGATGGGATACTAGGAAGAATTTCTTCACCGAAAGGGTTGTCAAGTATTGGAGCAGGCTGCCCAGGGTAGTGGTTGAGTCCCCATCCCTGCAGGTATTTAAAAGATGTGTAGATGTGGTGCTTAGGACATGGCTTAGTGGTGGACTTGGCAGTGCTACGTTAATGGTTGGACTTGATCTTAAAGGTCTTTTCCAACCTAAATGATTCTATGATTCTATCATGATAAACACAATCTTTTCTGCTCTAACAAGTAGGTTGCTTAGGGAAAGGCCAGGATAAAACATCTCTGGAAATATCTCAGCTCTAGCTGGATAAAACCTAGACCCAAATCCACAGGGGAAACTCACATAAAATTTTGACATATTTTGTGGAGCTGTATCATGATGCAGCCTGCAGAGGTTTGTTAGGACCCAGCTTGGGGGCACATCAGTACACTGTCTCTACAGGTATCAGAGTAAGTGTCCTATCCAGGACCGGCAAATATCCAGCAACATTCACCACTCCTCAAATTGCCTATAGATAAGTCTGTACAGTCCAGACTGGCACAGGTTTAAGTTGCACTGGAAAATATATTAGATATGTCAAAATGCCTGAAGTTAAACCCAAGGGAATGCTGCTAGAAAGCGTAGCTGTAAGATCATCCAATAAGCAGATGCTTCAAGGCATCATATAGTACCATCTCTAGTGCAACACTGTGAGTGAACTTTAATTTGAGGCTAATCAGATTCCCCATTAAAACGCTGCTCCTGGGATTCAGTGTGCAGAGAGCAAGCAGGCACCTCTGCTAAGTTGCTTTCAGAAGCTAATACCGAGAGATGACTGAGAACATCTGCCAGCAATGCCACTTTAGTTATGTAATAACACAGTTCCAAACTACTCATGCTCATTTGCAATCCTTTTCTACCACACTTGCTCACTCCCCTTGAAGTCTACAAACATGTGCCAGCATAATTTAGAAAAGTATTCACCTAAGTGACATCATCAGAGATAATCTGAATTTACACCAAGATACCCATGATAAGCATCTAGGCTAAAACTACTGATCTGTCTGGCTCAGTGAGAACATCAGATCTTCAGTGGAACAACTAGTAACAACAGGAGAAAGGTCAAATGTGTCCTGTTGTCCAAACACAGCTCTCATGTAAACCTGCATTGCTCCTCTGAAGCCAGAGGAACTGTACCAATCCAAATTTGGGTTTGGAACAGTGTTCTATCAAAGATGGAGGCAGCCCAACAATTGCTGGTCTCAAACAGGCTTGGTTAAGTATTATCAACCAGATTTGGCTGAGTCTACTGGTGAGTCCGGTTTCAGACAGGTTTGACTAAGTGTAATCAGCCAAACTTGGCTGAGTCTATCAGTGTTTACCACCCACTTGGAGACTCAGCAGTGAGAAGATAGGAGGGAGGGCCTGGGGAGCCTCCCAGCGCACACACTCACAGCCCCTCCACTGCCTTTGGACCACAGGCAGGCTGTGACACCTTCTGGCAATGACACCTCTGTGTGACTTAAACCTCCCCAAGTCTCTCCTCCGCTGGTCGCAGATGACATCTTCATCAATGACATAGACAGTGGGATTGAGTGCACCCTCAGCAAGTTTGCAGATGACACCAAGCTGAGTGGTGCCGTTGACACGCCAGGAGGACAAGATGTCATCCAAAGGGACCTGGACAAGCTGGAGAGGTGGGCCTCTGTGAACCTCATGAGGTTCAACAAGGCCAAGTGCAAGGTCCTGCACCTGGGACGGGGCAACCCCCGATATCAGTACAGGCTGGGGGATGAAGGGATTGAGAGCAGCCCTGCGGAGAAGGACTTGGGGGTACTGGTGGATGAAAAGCTGGACATGAGCCGGCAATGTGCGCATGCAGCCCAGAAAGCCAACCAAATCCTGGGCTGCATCCAAAGAAGCGTGGCCAGCAGGTCGAGGGAGGTGATTCTGCCCCTCTGCTCTGCTCTGGTGAGACCTCATCTGGAGTACTGCGCCCAGCTCTGGGGCCCTCAGCACAAGAAGGACATGGACCTGCTGGAGCGGGTCCAGAACAGGGCCACCAAAATGATCCGAGGGCTGGAGCACCTCTCCTATGAGGCCAGGCTGAGAGAGTTGGGATTGTTCAGCCTGGAGAAGAGAAGGCTGCGAGGAGACCTTATTGCGGCCTTCCAATACTTAAAGGGGGCCTACAGGAAAGATGGGGAGAATCTTTTTAATAAGGCCTGTTGTGACAGGACAAGGAATAATGGATTTAAAGTAAAGAAGAATAGATTTAGACTAGACATTAGAAAGAAGTTTTTTACACTGAGGGTGGTGAAGCACTGGCACAGGTTGCCCAGAGAGGCGGTGGAGGCCCCATCCCTGGCAACATTCAAGGCCAGGTTGGACGGGGCTCTGAGCAACCTGCTCTGGTTAAAGCTGTCCCTGCTCACTGCAGGGGGGTTGGGCTGGACAACCTCTAAAGGTCCCTTCCAACCCAAAGCATTCTATGATTCTATGAACTTGCAACCATGTTCATTGCACTTCGCTGAGGATCTCCTAGAGGAAGAGCCCTGGCTATTACCAGCAATGGGCACCACCACCTTCCAACATGTACCGCAGGCAGATGCAGAAGTCTGTCCTTGCACACCCGTCTGCTCAGCGTCCTCTCTTCCAGCAGCTAGCCTCCACCAGCCTCTGACTACCAGAGGTAAATCACTCTTTGGGAAAGACCAGCTGAGGCCTGCCAGGCTACCTGGCGCTCCTCTCTGTCCCAAAAGTCATAGCACTGCCAAGCTCCCTCCCTATCCCAAGCTCCCTTGTGACATGAACACCAGCTTACGCTCAGCTTCTTCATGCAAGAATGGGAAGATGTGCTGGATTTCCTCACAGAAGTGAGAAATTTGTGCTTCAACTCTGAATCCAACCATAAGAATTAATTCAATTCTTAATGTCAAAACTACCCTAGACACCAACTTGCCAGGGAAGATATCTAGTTTCTCCACGGGGCAAGTTCATTCATTTTCACACCAAGATCATTTGTTACCCACATTCCTCCATTCAGAAATTCCCTTTTGGAAAAATAAAAAATTTTAAAAAAAAAAAAAAATCACTACTGATCTGTCTCAGAGTTTGATATGGTATAAATTGAAATGTCATTTCAGAAGCCCCTGACAAAGTGCTTCAGGAAGAAGGGCCCCAGCATTTGTGGCCTTTGCGCCAGCTGCTTTTCCATTTTGGGAAGGGTTTAAGATGGCTGGAATAGCCAGTCTCTTCCCACCACCCCTGCATTCAAGCCAGCGTCAAAAGTTCATCTGGTAATTATGCCATCAAGAGGTGAATAATAGTTTAAATTCCTCGGGCTAGATTGTCTAGCTAGAGGATCCGAGTAAATCCCATTAACATGCGGCAGAGCTGCTCGTCCACAGGAGGGGGAGAGCAGCTCTCCTGGAGTTCGAGGCCCCTTCCTCAGAGGTCTTCAAGCACAGATGAGAACTGGAGGAGCAAAAGACAGCCAAAGGAAGCAGGCGCAAGCAGGGGCCTCTCCCAGAGCATCCCTACACCATAGTCTGCGCTGGAGGGCAGGATCCGCTCGTCCTCAGGCCCAGATGGCCTTGATACAATTTGCAGTGACACAAAAAAAAATTATACAGCCATTAATAACAGTGCCAGGAGAGGTGCTTTAGCCAAAAGTATACACCTTTTTGCATAGCTTCTGGGACTCAGCATGAATGAAGCAGGCAGGTAATCAGAAAAATTTAGGAGCTTATGCTTGCAGGAGACCCAGCTGCAAGTCATATTTTCAAACTGGGAATCTGGGGAAGACCTCCAGAACCCCACAAAAGGTAACTAATTCAGCATACCTTAAACCGCTGGTAGGGCTCTGCACAGCAGCTGGATTATTTTCATGGTCACAAAACTGATGAAGGCTGGCAATGCCAGGACTGAATGGTCTAACACCCCTTCGGTCTTCAGCTGTGGAAGTGCCCTGCTATGGTAGAAGACAAGATCCAATTTGTTTACAGACACTTTCAGAGTGATGGGCAGTTTTGCTTGCGGATCTCTCCTCCTACCCTTTACGCATCTACACAAAGCAATTCCCCCAAACAAGCTGTTAACTAGCATTTTGGAGCACAGGAATTTCCACCTAAACTTGCCGAGCTAACAGTGGGCACAGACACAACCCTGCACTTCAGAAATGCCCTTGCTCCAGCTCCTCCCCTACACGGTACCTCACTGAATAATGCACCTTGCTTCAAATTTAAGTGGCACTGTGCTTCTGCCATCATCAGGACATTACTTCAGCTCCCACGAGCTTTCCACAGCTCCTCTACCAAGTCTGGAGGATGCCAACGTGAAACCGTTCAAGTCAGCAAGACATACACCGGCTCCACTGAACCCAAGCTATCCCCCTGCATTCCTCAGCATTTGGGGAGAGGGGAGAAACTCAGGTTTTCATTATATGCCAGATGAATAGGAAATTCTTTACATTCCAGATCTGTATAAGAGAGTCTTGCTTCTAAAGAAGTTTTGATACACTTCTCTTTCTTGGCTCTCTTTCAATGTAGAGTCACAATCGACCTGAGCTGGCATCTTTCCAGCAGTCGGGACTACAAGCACAATAAATTATAAGCAACTACGAATCTGGCCACTGTTGTACCTCACAACAGCGGACCTGTTTTGTTCCAGCTAATGGTGCCGCTCTGTTGACTTTCAAACAGGCTGGAGAGAATAAATTGCTGCAGTTTATTCCCATACAGCTGACATTCCCGCCATGCCATCACTCACAAGCAGGGATCTGAACATTAGAAATGTAACCCACCACCCCAGACAGCCTTCAGTCCTCGCAGGGGAGTTGGTGGAGAGGAGACTTTCCACTTCAAGACTCGGCGCTGACTCAAGCTGCTGGCAGCAAGAGCCCCAAAACCAAACTGATGGCTTAGAGAGGTGAGTAACACTTTAATTTCTAACATACTAATCATGTTCTCAGGTTACATGAGGGCTTTTCACGAGGTGGGCAGGAGAGGTAGGGATGTGATTTTTGATTTCAGATAGCAGCGTTCCCCTTTCTGGCACACTGAGCTCTGCTCTTACTGTCGGCTCATCAAGGGCGGTCATTTAAGCATCCTAGCAAAACAGGAGCTCCAACCCCACAGCGTGCTTGGCTCAGTCCTCCTGCCTGCATGAGCACCTCTTACCCTCGCACCCAGGAAACCCAGGAAGACCACGGTTTCCAAAGCAAGCGGGGATTCCACTGCCAACCAAAGGGCATCCTGGCTCCACAGCACATGTACAAGGGGTGAAGCCACGATGAGCTGCGCCCCCTTGAACATCTCGCTTCATTAACGAGGTACTTTGCAAGCAGGCAATCCACCAATACTTCATTTAGTGTCTTGGGCTGAGAGAAGAGGCAAACGGTCCACAAGACACTCAGCTGAGATGCAGGCTTAGTTGTGCAGCAGAGCATCAGCACAGCCTCCTCCTAAACATGGCTCACAGGCAGGTTAAAAAGGAAAGAAAAGGGATAGAGATGCTACAGGGAAGAAAGTGGCCAGAAAATATAATGCATCTTCTCACTGAGAGTCTTTTCATAGCACTGGGGACTGTAAGTAACGGAGATAACCAGAACCACAGGCGTGGGATTTGGATTTAGTCTTTCACCCTGCTCCACCTTTCAGCAGCACAGACTGCTCCGATCGTCTAACAGCACTTCATCTGCAGCCACAGAAGCTCACACTCCAGTGAACTAACTCAAAAGCTACCACCATGTGCCACAAAAACACATTGCCTGGATATTCCTCTGCAGCAGCCAAGGAGGCAGGACACCCTGTTTGTGCCCCCTGCAACCGGGCAGCAGCAGAGGGTAACCTCAAGCAACGGGCAGAGCTGGGGCAGGAACCTCTTCTCCTACCCCAGCAGTGCAGGACCCACAGCCCCAGCTCTACGGCACAACAAACATCTTGCACATTATCCGTAGGCCTAATCCAGAGTGTAGCAAGAACAAGGGCCAGGCGTGGATGGGAGTTTTGGGCCTCCCAGCTCCAAATGACAAAGCAGTTGAATGTTTTTCTTGGCGGACCGGGGAGTGAGGCAAACCCGAGGGCAGGACCTGCCTCTTGAAAGGAATTAAATTCCCTCTGTTGCCTGGATATCAACTCTTCCTTTTCATATTTTGCTTTTCAGTTGTATTAATTAGTAGATTGGGGTATTCAAGAGCTTTGTCCGTAACACTGTGTTAACTCCTAGAGAAATTCCTAGCTGTTGTTGCAAAAGGTAGCAAGAAAATTCAGTGGTGTGTCTTCACTGCCTGAGAGGAACTTTGTCCATTTACCAGAAATGCTATTAACAAGAAGTGTAACCTGTCTCTACTTATTTAACCTTTAACATTTTAAATGCATTTACTGACCAGCTCTCTAAACAGAAGCAGACTTTTGTTTGGCAAGGAGGGCAGGCAGAGACAAAGCCTTGGCTCTCCTGTGCACTGCACACATGCCTTCATATTATCATTTCCTAATTTCCAAAGGCTACGGCTGTCAGGGGACAACCCCTCGCTGACTGCCAGGGCTGCTGCAGGCTCCGGTTGCAGCACTAGCTGGAGCTCACAGCCATCTGGACACTGACGCGTTCGGCGCTGAACGCTGGTGGGTGAAATGTTTCCAGAGCAGCTAGGTACATGCTAGATTAGGCATTTTTGTTTTCCTGAGACTTCCCAATAATTAAGAAACATAGCTTGTTTACGGGACACTTGAGCTGGAGTTTAGCAGACATGCTATCTCTGTCACTCTCTAGTAGACAGAAATTTCAAGCCTTGCTGTATTTTTAGGGTTTTTCTACCTAGGAAGTTTGTGTCAGCTGCCAAAAAGCCAGCAATCTGAGCACTCACTGAGATCACTGCCTAGATATACTCTCAAGCAATTAGCATGACATCTAGTAGATCAAAAGACCACCAGTAGCTTAGGCTCAGACCACTGCTGGCTTTCATTAGATACACCTTTCACCGTAGAAAACCTTTTCACAAGAGGGGAACAGAGAGAGTATGACCAGAAAACCTTTCCACCAGTTGTAAACAGAAACAGGTATGTACTAGCATGAAATGCAATACAGGGTAAGAAAAATAAGTAAGACATGCCTCGCTTTTTTAATGAAATGGCATTAAGATCTAAGAGTTTGGGCACCGCACCTCTATGGTTACAAAGCTACAGCTCCAATTTATGCGAGTCAAGCGCAAGCTAAAACCGGGCCTGGCTTTCTAGATTACCTTTGGGTGGAAATGAACATATTTGCTTTAGCGATGCACTCGGGTTGCTTGACAGGCCCGCAGATTTGTATGACACCAGCTGCTTCCATATCAAATGCTGTCCATGCAGTTAAAATTAGACCGATCATGTTTCCTCGAGGGGTTTCGGCTGTACAGCCCACTCGCAGCCTGCGCGTGGGCTCCCCAACAATGAAGAGTTCGCTGCTCGGCATAAACCAGGCACACGGCACTTTGTGGAAGCCCAAATGCCATTGTTATTAATTTCAACTAACCTTTTCTCCTCCTTGGACACAGGGTATGGCACATGTCACTGTCATAAGAGGTGTTTGTGAGAGCTTAAACAGTCCAGTCTTGATGCTTCCTAGAGACAGAAAATAACCATTAGACCAGGTGCACGTTTACTTTTCATTCAAGAAACATCTGTGTAAGTTATTTAATTTTATGCAACAATTTTTGCCGGCTCAATTTCCTATAAAATAGCTTGGGTTTTGTAAAATTATTTCTCTATAAAACACTTCCTTTGACTGTACAGTGATGGCTTAATTTAGGCAACTTGAGTAATGACAGTTTTGGGAACTGGCACTGTTAACTGCTTCATAGTCTACGCCTTAGTTCTGCAAACATGCCTCTAAACTACAGTGATTAGCGATATTCTCATTATTTGGACTTTGAATGCATGATTTATGCTCTGTGTAAAAGCTCTGAGGCTTGAATAGTTGTTTTCACCGTGTTTTACAGTGCAACAGGTAGGTGATTCCCATTTTGAGCTTTGTGGTGATACTGCAGCATGTGCAATGGGATGACAGTCCTCTGACCACTGCAGGTCTTCCAGACTCGGTTATATGATGCACTCTGGGTCCCAGCAGTTTTGGATAATTACCATCAGCTGTTGGTATAGACTCAGACTCATTTTTAGATGCCAACATCTGCTCCAGCTTCTCTGGTGAAGAGATCAGAGATAGGGCCTGGCCTAGACATAGGACTGAGAGCAAGTATTTAAGAGACCCCAGCTCTGCCCCACTGCACGGTACCCTCCAGCCTCTGCAAATGCCGTGCGAGGCCAAAATGACCGAAAATCCCATCCCTGTGTTGGCATCAGAGCCAGGTGCATCCCCCTGCTCCCCTCGCACCACCCAGCACTAGCATCCTGCTCCAGCATCACTTTAAAATAAGTCACTTGAGATAACTCTGCTGCTCAGGTGGCAGCAGAGGGAGGAGCCCTGGCCCAGTGTGAGCAGGAGGTGGCCAAAGGCCCCGTCCTTCGGGGGCTTTCCATGCTCACCTCCCAGCTCCCCGGCCTGCCCACCCGCGGCATGGCGTGCGGCGGTGCGGGAGCCGGTTTCACCGATCTCTGACGACCAGCGGCTGCCGCTGCGGTTCACGTGCCCACCGCAAACCCCTCGGCTCCCGGGAGAACCGCACAGCACCAGCCTGCCGCCTCGGGCAAGGTGCCTGCGGTCAGCTCCTCGCACCACCGACGCGGGGACGTGGGGACGGCTCTCCCCGGCGGCGGCTCAGGCAGACGCTCCTCTGCCAGGAGGCGAGCGAGCTAAAAAAATCTCCTGGCATGTCAGTGAAACCGGAGACGAGAGCGCTTTAAATAACTCTCCCCTCAAGCAAACGGTCTCCAGGGGTATCCTGGGTTTTTCGTTTAATCGCGCGGGTTCAAATCTCGCCCGCTGACTTTGCTCCGCTCGTGGAAGCGCTGGCACCGCCCGTCCCGGTGTCGGTGGCTTGGCACGCCGGAGCCGCGGCAGACTGGGCAGCGGCACAGCCCCCAGCAGCAGCTCCGAATGAACGTGTGCCCAGCGCGAGCGGTGCTGGTGGAGCCGAACCAGGACACGATTTTTAGGCCAGAATTCACCGTGGGCCTAGATGCGAGGTGATAAAGTGCAGCAACGAGTAGCCTGGAGGATCATGTGCTGCTGTTCCTGTGCACAGGCTCCCCTGCCTGGGGCGCGGGCTGGAAGCAGCTCCCGTGGCACTAGAGATCAGACAGGCGCGTGAAACTCAGCCACTCACCTCCGTTTTCACTGCAGCCTTCGTTGCACAGCAAGAGCACGAGCAGCTCAGGGGCCTCACATGCAGTGGGACAAGAGGGCAGGTAGGCTCGGGAGCTTTGGTTCAGCTCTGGATCCGCCAGCTTGGATGACATCAGGTTTATATGGCGGAAACATCAGACCACCGGTCAGGATGTGGTGTGGGATAACCACCGAGACACACCTGTGTGACGGGAGATGACAGAAGCTACAGCAGGCACATGCTGCTTTGCGTAGCACTTCAGACAAAAATATTATGCGGGCTCTGCAAAAGCTACCCCAGATTCCTATTTGCTTCTGAGTGCAACTTAGCTACTGCCATCAGTCTATAGACATCCCATTTGAACGTGTTCCCACCCGAGGATATACTTTCTCTTTCCTCCTGTTCAAAACAATTTAAATCAGCTAAGTTAAAGCAGGAAGCTCTGGGAGAGAAAAAGCTCCATTTTTCCATTTTGGTATGTACTAGTAAAGACATCCCGTGCTACGCTGGATGCTGTAGCAGTCACAATTCATATGGTGCTGTTCACAAAAATTCCTTCTTTGCGAAGAAGGAGGGACACACGTAACAGGTCCGGTTTGGGAACAGCGGAGATCGGAACACGCTGCGTCCTGCAGAAAGCACAAACGTAACAGTACAGGCACCGCCAGCAGAAACAGCAAGTCATCGCTGGGGCACCGGATAGCAAAGCCCTGAGTCACGCACAGTTACATGCACTGACCACACAATTCCGATCTTCTCCTAAGCCTGCTGGATTGACATATCCACCTCCTTGGAAGGTGTGCCCCACATGAAGTATTGAGCTGGCTAGACTGCACTCTCTCCTCTTTGGCACCGTTAACTTAATCCTCCTTGTGACTCACAGGAGAGTCATCAATGTATTCTAGGGTGGAGAGGTTAACTTACTTGCTGGCTGAAGAGCATACTGTGATATTTTCAAAATTAAAAAAAAAAAAAAAAAAAAAAAAAGACCGTAGGTTCTCTTATGTATTAAGGCTGAGGCTCTGCTGCATTATTCACTGCAGGTATCCACGGGGGAACGGGGAAAGCATCCTCCAGCAGTCAGCAGTGAAAGGGAGAGCTGGAATTTGATTCACCCTCTCCTCATGCACAGCCAGGCTCGTGCAGGCAGGAGGAGCCGCTGGCTCCTGGCACTCTGCGGCTACAAGGAGGGGAAGTGATGGGTCAGATGGCTCACAGATTGGTACAGAGCAGCTCAGCACTGCCCCAGCGCATCAGCTCTCGATCCAAGCACCGACAACACAGAGTTCTTAGGAAGTAGTAATTCATGAGACAGTGAGCCTGGGGGTGTTTCCCCAGAGCTTGCAGGAAATAACTTTGTCTAGCTTTGTTACTATATGGCATCCTAACCGCAGAAATAGCGGTTTCCAGGTTCTTGAAATAACATTCTTTCTGCGGCGCTGAACACTTGTCCCTAGGGCCCACATAAAGGACCCCCACCTTCCACCAAATGCAGCCACTGGGACGTGCCCATGCAACGTGAATGCCAAAGGTACACACAGCACAGGCAGCGGAGAGCAGGCAGGTGCGCCAGGATGGCCGGGGATTCCACAAATGCTGTTGCCTTCGCTCACATCTGCAGGTACTCTGCAGGTCACAGCCATGGGCACCAGAGTCTCCATGCACTGTGCTCCCCAGGATCTGCAGTCTTCATGTGTTGGGCAGTCTGGGCTCAAAATCCTTCTACAACGCTGTAAAGTTCTGGCATGCAAAGAAGTGGGGCAGGGTTGGGGTTTTTTTATAGGGAAGAAAGGAAGCAAATGACCAGGATCTCTCTTTGACATGAATCTACTTACTTTAACAAGTATGGAGCTTCATTATTTCAAGTGGAAGCTTAGCATCTCTTAAAATAAGCTCTAGGCATCTTTTAATGTCGGTGCTTAAAAGGGGATTTAGTGACTTGGTTCTAGGAGCTCCAGTTTGACTCAAGTGTCCAGTATCCGTCGGCAGTTCAGCTGTTATCCAAATAAGGGGAGGGAAAGCCAGGATTTTCCAGCCCTGAGAAACAGCTGTACTCAGAAGAGGCATGTAATATGAGGGATAAAATTAATTCACTCTCAGCCGTAGTTTGCGAGCCGTTCCCAGCCGCCGGATGAACAGGCGGGCTCTCGCGGCGGGACCCACGGGGCTGCACGGAGCGCACCCCGCTAGGCGGCCCCAGAGCCATGCTGGGGGGGACCTCTGCTCTCGGCTAAGGGCTGGATCAGGGGACCTTCAAGGCAACTGGAAGGTGATTTGAAAGGAGAGATATTGAGGCCCCATCCCTTCACGCTGCACTTGGAGCAGGATGTGTACCGTGAGCAGTAACAGCCTGAGAACGTGCACCCCTGCACACTGCCCGTGGACACCAACATCCCACAGATTCCACCGCCACGTGAGCCACACACAGGGTGTGTTTGCAAACACTCACCATCTCATCGGGGACATGTCTTAACTAATTCCAAGAATAAGGTCTCTACTGTGCTTTTCCCTATATTAAGGCCACTGTCGCCCAAATGCCATTACATTGAGATTGCTGATGTTCATAGAATCCTAGAATCGTTTAGGTTGGAAAAGACCTTTAAGATCATCCAGTCCAACCATTAACCTAACATTACCAAGTCCACCACTAAACCAATTAAAGGTAGAGTAGCAACCCTTTCCCCGTGACAGTCTGCTCTGTACAACGGACAAACTCATCTTAAACTTAGCAAAGACTTTCAAGCATGGAGCACAGTACACGCATTTCTGCAGCCGTGCTGTTCTCCATGCTTGAAAGTCTTTGCTAATCCTAGAGCGAGCCTGTCCTTGAAAGCCAGCGTACCTTTCTGCCCTTCCTGAACAGCATGTATGGAAATGCCTACCAGAGTTCCATACACAGTTTTTGAGATGCAAATCTAATCTCCTACCTGCTTGATGGGAGACATTAAAAACCTAATGCACAGCAAATGAGCCTTTGAAATAGAGCACTTCAGTGCTACATGTTCTGAAAATATGCTGAAAAAAATTGGTCTTTGAAATGCACTCAGTGTTCAGCTGCATTTCTACAATTTAGAAAGACACTCAGCCAGCTTCAAATCCAATCAGGATACTGCAGCTTCTGTAAATACCTTATTAATGGCTACAATAACCTCCTCCAGCTATTTGCTTATTTTCAGAATATCCTAGCCGATGCAAACCTACCCTTCTCCCCAGCGGAAGAGCAGTCATTTTAAGAAACCGTTCCACAATTTGAAACTATCACAAATTTCCCTGCAATCTAACCTCTCATCTCAGGACCCTTGGTGCGCGGGAAGAGAAACAAATAAAATCATTTTTTTCTCACTTCCTACAGAAGGCTCGTTATTCACACCCAAAAGCAATAGGGAAGCCACTTTCAAATCACATATTCACGTCACCAAGTAATTCACAACTAGAAAGCTCATTACTGAAGTGGTGACAATTTCCCCATTTAGCCATATGGCACAGAAGAAATACAGCTCCAGACGGAGCTTTCTCCAGCCCACTGCCTTTGGGAAAGCCTCATTCTTTGCAGTCCTATGTTCATATCACTGTTAAGCCATCTAGGGTAGTGCCACAGGATAGCCAAGTGTCTAGCGTACGTTCCCAAAGCTTGAACACCTCTATGAAAATTAATAACACCATCAGGTGCATGTGGATGGCTTGCAAAAGGCATTGCTTTCAAATTGACTGAAGGTTGTTATCCTGTATAACTATTTGAGTCTCTTTTCTAAATAAAAGATGTGGTTGTACATTAATATGATGATGCAGTCTAGGTCTGCCTCACTTCTAAGTGGAAATTCTAAAATGTACTCCTCCCCCCTACACACACTCTTTACAATGCAGTGTATTTCAGATCCAGCAGATGCTCATTTTGTTCCTAAAACAGATTTAATGGGTTTTCCATGATCTAAACACCTGGCAAAAGGGCTCCATGCAGCTTTAATACTTTCCTAACCCTGTGTTAAATTTGTCCTAGTGTTGCATATAGCATAATTCTGCAGCCATGTCAACTATTCAGGTAATGTTAGAATGTCGTCATTATGGTTTGTGTCAACAGCATGATCTGTATGTACCTTGTAATCATTCTGGTGTTCAGTTGCAAAGGTCCTTGGACTCTTCATTTGGCTGAGTCTAATTCTGTCCTCTTCACAAAGATCTAGAGTTACACTAAGTAAGGGTTGACATTTACATGAGACACTAGGACTGCTAGAATGACTCACCAAGGTAAAACTTTGGCTATATATTCTTTCAAGGGCATAAGGTGTACAGTGCCGACATTTCCGCTGACCTGCTGTCGAAAGCCTCTGTGCTTAGCCAGGCAAACACGGACAGAGGGGCATGTCAGGCGAGGAGCTCGGCAGGACTCGGGAACAGGATCTCAGGAGTCTGAAAACAGATAGTTTAAGAAGCCTGGAGCATCACTTATAACTTAAAGAAAAGGAGACTTGTCAGAGAAAACAGCTATCTCAGTGACCTCCCAGTGTTTTCTTGGACACTGAATGACCTCCTCTCATCTTTACTGCTACGTTGGACAGCCACATACACAGCCTCATACACAAGACATCTTTGCACTCGCACAGAAGCCCACTACTTCAATCACATGAAACCAACTAGCAGTAGCAGGGCTGCTCAGCGTCGCAGCCAGAATCCAAATGCTCTCAGTACATTTACTCTCCCAAATTCACTCTGCCCTTTGAAGCAGCACCAGCCACCACGTTCAGCACACCTGAAAGTCTCCTCATTTATAAATATCCTGAGCCCCAATGTCATTAGGTCTCAATCAAAACCAAGAAATTCAGACAAAAACAGTGACTGTTCTGGTGATGAAGCTTATAAGCCTTTTATCTATTCCCATGAACTCTCCTTTATCCAAATCCAGTATTAACAGAAAACATCCAACACACTCACAAGAAGCAAATTGTGAATGGAAGCACCACAGAACAGGAGATGAGAACAGAGCATCTAACATAAACCATGCACGTGAAGAATGAGTTTGTCTACAATACAGGGTGCTGCAAGCAATGTGGATTTCAAGGATGGCTTCTGCTTTAAACAGTAGATGCCTACAGCAGCCGAGCACCAACAGACTTCCCAGTGGTGGGGTGTCCTCTCAATTGCCTAGTAGCATCTCCTTTGGCAGAAGATTAGCCTAGCCTTCCTCGAGCGCTGGCAGCTGCAACATCCCATATAGAGCTGCCTGTATTTACTGTGTGAACACTGGCTGCTTGGCGTGTTACATGGCATCAGTCCAGTTTCGCTTGCAACTTTGACAGCCATCGTCTTTGGCCGTGGTCTCTGCCATACCAGAAGCGCCACACAACCGAGTAACTGTCTTGAGCACAAATGCATAAACTAGTGCTACTCCTGCTAGGTGCTAACAGTCAGTGCCTGTTTTATCATGGCTGGAAACTTGTCAGAAGCTGTTCTTACTCATTTCAGTAGACCAACCTCTCTCCAAGATCTTGCTTCTCACTCCAGATAAGGTGTGTCCAACCTTGCTGAGCAAGCTTTCTGGAGTACCTCACAGTGCTTTCTTTGCTCTTAAACCACAGCCTGCCACAGTCCCCTCTGACCACTTCACTTACTCTTGCTAAGGGGCACGTCTGTGCCTTCTGTTTCTGTGCATGTCTTGCCTGATTCCAGACCGATCACAGACTTGGAAACAGAGTGGAACAACCGAGCGTGATGGCACATCTACAGGAGAATTAAGTCTTCTGTTGTACAGAAAAAAAGGGGGCATAGGTCCTCCAATGCAGTTTTGTTAATGCTGTTTCAGTCATGTGGAACGATCTTTAAAGCAGATATGTCAGCCCAGGAACTCCTTTCACACTCTACACGTCTGATTTTTCACAGCCCTTTTTCTTTA
This sequence comes from Pelecanus crispus, assembly GCF_030463565.1. Classification (NCBI taxonomy): domain Eukaryota; kingdom Metazoa; phylum Chordata; class Aves; order Pelecaniformes; family Pelecanidae; genus Pelecanus; species Pelecanus crispus. The sequence goes on from NC_134650.1 coordinate 5,499,024, forward strand.
GAGGAAAAAACCAGGAAAAACAAATCAGCCAATTTTACAGGTCCTGAAAACTGACTATACTGACCATTACCTGAGAGACTGCAAGGAGGCAATGCAAACAGCATCACAGGGATCTGTGGCGGAGTACAGCCAGGACTGGTTTGTGGCGGGAACCCGGGGCAACTCAATAACATTGGCTTCCCAGGCCCGCCTCCCACATCCAAGGGTTTGGGATTATCCAGCAGCCCTTGCATCACAGCACAGCCCTGTTGATGACCACGTGACATAACCTTGGACAGGAGCCATCCTTGAACTGCTTGAGAGATACTTATAACTCAAGAGCAACAGAGAGAAATATGAAGGCCATGGGTGGTCCATGTGTAACCGCTTGGCTGGATCAGGGCCAAGGGTAACATACTGCAGGTTCGGATGAGACACACAGTGACATGTTCTCATCAGAGACATCTGACTGCCTTAGAGCGGCCCATTGTCTCACGTGGCTGCCTGCAGTTGTCACATGGCTACACCAGTCAAATCCAACTAGACTGCAAAATATCCTTCACTGTCATCGGTTATGACTGTTCTGTAGAGTGACAGAAAGCAGGAGAGAGAGAGGCAACAGATCTCAAATAAATTATTTGGACCAAATGGCCATGCAAAGCCTCTGAAGAGTTCAGATGCATATACTGATTTTATTTGATGAGATGGGTGCTTTTGTAGCCTACTGACCTGTTCGAGGTAACTAAATCCTAGTCTGTAGAGGTGCCTCCATATCTCTGCACCACGCACCTATCTGCATCTCTACAAATGTGACTCCAAGACAGGGTGACAGTCAGCTAGAAGACCCCAGATTTGAAGTTGCTCTACCTACCATGTTACAAATGCTCTAAGTACCAAACAATACCATATGGAACCGGGAGCATCAAGCACAGGATACAGACCATGAAGAAACACATACATTTGTCTGATCTAGAACATTGTCAGGGTGCAAAGAAACAACTGTAACCTTAAGGAGAGACTTCTTACTTGCCAAGCCACAACCACTCACACGCGGTTCTTAGCAGGCTGCACACACAAAGCAAAACTGCCACAAAGGCAGTGGTTCAACAGGGGAGGAGCTCCAAAGGGGACAGTTACAGTGGCCTTAGCAACTGATTACTCAACAACAAACAACAGCTTTGTAACCATCTGCCAATACCTTAAGGTACTGTTTGCATGACCACAGACACATACAGGCGCAAACACAGGACTTGGCAGTGTGTGACGACAACAGCTACCAGATAACTAAGGCTCTGAATTTGACACCGCAGGTGCTAAGAGTGGGAGAGGGTGAACGGCTGGCTTAATGGATGGGGAACACAAATCCCAGGGCACCCTTTAGCACGTCAGCAACTGAGGAGCATTGCATCACACCAAACAGATCGGCAGGGGACGTATATTGCTTCCACAGCCAGCAGAAAGTCAATTCAGTTATTTCCATGACTTCTCCTTGCTGACAAAGCAGGTTCAATTCCTGTAGCTCAAAGGCAGACGTAGGAGTGCTGTCTCCACATCTCCCACATGCTGCTGTCTCTCAGTCCGGACCCACACTTTTCATGCTCACTCCGGAATTGGAGCGTATGACAACAGCACTGCTGCTGCTGCAAGTTATTTATTGAGACCAGCATTTCTACTAATGCAACGGTACACATGCGAAACAGCAACATGAGATCATTAGCCTGCAGTACTCCACCAAGAAAAAGCTCTCTTGCCATAGGGCAATGGAAATAAAGATGAAATCTGTAAACCCTTCATTAATGAGTACCATTAACTACTTTTTTGCATCAATCCAGGATGCTACAGTCCTCATGTGAGAAGGATCTGGTAGCTGGTTTATGAGGTACCATTTTCACTTTAGCTAAAGTAACAAGGGTTTTCTTTAGAATCTTCCATCCAAACACAGAAAAATCCTAACTCCACCACAGAGCCAGGTTTCACAGGTGACTTGGGTCTTTTTTGACAAGGGTTCATTTCAATAACCTTGGTTAAATGTCTCCATGCTCTGGAGGTGACCTGAACCTACTCTCAAATACTAAGGATGCTTCTATTTTCTCTGGCACATACCACTTGCTCTCCAACCAGCATATGCTCAGTTCACAAAAAAGCCAGCACTGTGGTGTAAGGAAAAGGAGAGAGTTCCAAACACACTGATTTATGTTTTTCTTTCCAGGTTCATAGGGTAAATCTGAAGGCTAAGCCTCCTTGCAAGTCTCAACATCCTGGCAGGGCCAGAGGAATGTCACAGTAAGTGCAAACACTGTTGAGTCAAGTATATTCTACCTCTTAAAGTCTCTGCCTTCATCCTGCCCTGTTTATTTTTCCACACACACTAGGAAAAAGTGGAAAGCCACTGGTGTTTTGCTGACCATTGGTTCCTCAGCCAATGAAGTCTCTAGCAGCCGTTCAGTCCACCAGAGTCACACCATTTTAATTCAGCCATTACCTATTGACCCTCAAAGAGTAGGTTACACGTTTTTTTAAATTATTATTTATAGCATTTTAAAAATATTTTGCGAGGGTCAGCTCAAGCACACCTTCAGCAAGTGACCAAGAGACAAGGGTCATCATGAATATCAAGATCTGGACCCTAAGCTCTGGAAAAGGGCTTTCTGGCTTGGAATATTTCCTAGCCAGAACTGCTAAGAGAATTGATGGAGCAGGTGACATGACTGGAAATGCTTGAGGGGCTGCCACACAGCTTAGCCATTTGTCAGCCTACTTCAAAGATTCACTTCAGAACAGATAGTTGATTTAGAGCACATACTTGGTCAAGAGCTGGGGAACTCAGACTGTCTAGAGACACACTCACATCTTAACTCATGCTGGGAGGGAAAGAGCTGGTAATCCAAGTTATTTCAGAGAAAAGGCAGATTATAAAAAGACCAGTGCCACAGCAAAACAAACGCAAGCACTTCAGTTGCACATTTATATGCAAGACACATGGTTCAAAAGCTAAATGAGACAGATATGAGTGCACATCAATGTTCCACCGTGGAACAAGGACATATCTTGCACTGCAAATATTTGATCATCTTAAAACTGCCTTTCTTGCTTAATCAGGGACCTTACTGTAACCTCTGTGTCAGCTGAGCTTTAAAGGAGGATGTCAGGACAGAGTACCAAAGTTCCTGCTCATTTCTCTACATTCAGCCTCACTGTAGTTACCACATACACCACAGAAGCCAAGAAAAGCTGGACCTGGGACCACCTAAACTATGCAGGGATCCCTGTAGAAGGGGCAACGCTGGTCTTTACATAAAGACTACAAGATGTGGGCAATTAATTGGCTTAGAGCTATAAGACCAGCAACACTTACTGGTTATCAGCTTCTCTTTCCACTAACTTGGTGTTCACAGTCCAGGGAGGCGTTTCCTCTTGGAGCACTTGAATGGAGACTCTCCACAGGGTATTTATTAGGTTGGCACATGAACAACAGGTAAAACACTCCGAGATTTTCTTCTGTTTCAAAGTAAAGTGCTAGCAACAGAGCCAGGTTTCTGCATATGAGAAATTCAAGCTATAAAAATCACTCTTCTTTGCTATATAGATGCAGAGTCCCTCGGCGAGCCTGACTGGGTCTGCCTACGGAAGCACACCTGTGTTTACAAAGGTAAAGAGCACAGGTTGTCTGAACAACATTGCTCGTTCTGCAACTACTAGCATTAGATTTTAAGTTTTCTTGCTCCATCAGAAGGTATTTTGAGGCTGGAACATTGGTTCATTTACAATTCAAAAAAGCCAGCATGCTTCATTAGCGAGGCTATCAAACTAACATCTTAGTTGGTAAACGATCCAGACAGACAGAGCCACTTAGAAGAATTCATCTCATTTATTTCCTACAAAGGAGGCTGAAGTGGAAACCTCTCAGAGTAACCTCCCTTGTTATGTTGTATCCACTGGAATAGATGTTTTTCCTGCATTTGTATCTTTATTTAAATGCATAAGCAAGCTAAAGCCTTTACTGAGCACCAGTCTACAGGTGGAAAAACCTCCACTCACAACCCACTGCAAATGTATTTAGAATTAAATCAACCATTGTAAGTAAAATAAAAATATGGGCATGAGATCACCTTCTTCACTGAAGGGTGTACCATTCCGTAATAATTGCTCCAGTGGGGAAATACTTATGTCAGCCATTTAATATCAGTTTTTCCTCCTCCAGGGTCTACAAAACATAAAAGCTACGAAGGGTCAATTAGTGGTATTTGAATGTCGCATTTGCGCTACACCCACCTTACAGGTTCACTGGTACAGAGAATATGATCAGATAATAGATTCTGCCGATTTCCGAATACTGCGAAAAAGTAGGTATTACTATGTCTGTTTGATGTGCAGTAATTTTATTGGGACAATGTTAAGACCGGAACAAGAACTGCTATAAAAATGAGGAGATCGTACATGTTCACAGAGGCAGAGTTAAGTTTAAAAGTGTCAAACGGCCTGAAGTCACAGACTGCTGTACAGAGCCTGCGCTTCCTCTGGCAACGCGTGAGCAGATCAGGCACGATGGGAGGAGATTGCCGTGTTGTTAGTTATTAATGAAAGTACTACTGAGCCATGGAGGCATTGTCGCCATATATTATAACTACTGATGAACTCAGGAAAAGAATTGGCAATATAAGCACATTTTAAACAATTTATCGTACTCCCAGGCATAAGGTCATAGCTCCAGTGGGCCAAATTCACAGTAACTAATTCCAAAGTCAGTGGAGCTCTTTCTATAGCACCTCAGTGGAGAGGTGTTTGTACCATCAGGTTCCAGCCAAACCTGAGCTTCCCCTGTCCGGATGGTATTTCTCTTGATGGACAGAAAGGGAGATGGCCCCTTTTGTAACTGGGGGGACAGCTGAGGTGGGAAAGGAGGTGAGGGCTGAAGGTCTTTCTTCCATTCTGACATTATAACCATTTAATTTTTTTCTTTCTTATTTTGAGCAGAAGCTTGCTCATCAGCTGTTCCTGGTAAGTACACTGCACATTTTTTGTTAGACATCTTATTGGTTAATTACCCCAAGCTTAGTTTTTCCCACTTCATCCAAGATGAAACAATAATGTTCAAAGGGGAGCTAGAAGATAATATTCAGAGTCTGGCTAAGAGCTTTCAAGTTCTTGGTTTTGACACAAACACCTGAAAGGCCCCAATTTATTTCACAACACAACGAAAAAGGTACCATCCGTTTTACGTTCAGTCAAAGAAAAGTACCCTATATATTAATGAAAAACATATCAACCATTCTGACCTGTGATCTTTTCTGGGGTTTAAACTTGTGCAAGAGAAGACAGAATTTAGCAAAAACTTTGTGCCTTGTTTCTTTAAAGAGTCACAGGAAGAAAGAGACTTCCTTCACCTTTGTTCCTTCCGAACCCCTTGACTTCCTATGCCCTTTACATCACTTTTTTTGCACTTCATTGCTGCCAGGCCCCATCACTAAGTAGCAGTCCTTCTGCAAGGACCAATTCCTACAAGTTAACATTTGGTTTTTATGCTACAACAACATATCTGAATTTGTCATTTCAGAGGAAGTCTGCACCCTGGTTATTACAGAAGCTTTTCCAGAAGACTCTGGAATATTTAAATGTGTTGCTGCAAATGAATTTGGATCTGCAGCATCCAGTGCTCGCCTCTCTGTTTCCCCAGGTAAGCACACGGATCTCTGAGCTGAGCAACTAAGCACAAGAGAATTTGCTGCTGCTCAGCATCAGGCAGCATCACAGATATTTGCCAAGCAGAAGCCAGACCCAAACACTTTTGCAGGCTCAGCAGAAGACAAATGCCCCAAAAACACAGTCTGCTTGCGTACTTCTCAAAGCTGGATGCAAGTTGTTCCACATTTCTGCTTTTGGCCCCTCTTCCTCCTGGGTCAAGCATGACAAGGTGGAGATGTTGTTTTCTCTCACAGAGGAGTCTCATCCCTGAGCTTCACCCCTTCAGGGATCCCAGCTTAGCCCAACACATTGACTGTATCTATACCTTCTTTATACACGACTTGTCTGTCTTGTGCTGGAAGCCATCTCCAAGCAGAACAGCACCTTGCATGGAAACCAAAGCTCACCAGCCCTGGTGAGAAGTCAGGTTTGGCTAGCGCAGCTGTGCAGGTTTTGGTCTACACAGACCCCAGGCAGGTTGAACTCTCATCCACCTGCGCAGACACGTACCAGTTTCCCTTCCTGTTACTGCAGCATGTTGTACTGCTGAACCACCACTGCTTTCTACCTGACTTGCGGATAATTCTACTTCCAGGAGCAAAAGAGCTGGAAAGCTTTGCAGGCGCTGCCCACAGGCCCGCTGTGCAAGTCACCATGAAGAAACCCACCTTCCCTAGAAACAGCCAAACAGGAGCCAAGGACCAAGAGGCGGCTGGCCTGCCATCCTACAGCGCAGAGACCCCAGGGCTGGGCGGTCGAGCAGAAGCCACAAACTTTGGCCAGACGAACTCCAAGAGTGAAGCTGAAGATTTTCATGGAGCTTATGAGAATTCGCCTCAGGCTTCACCTCTGCGGTAAGACAAAGAGGAAAAATCACATCCCTGGGTTAGTTTTACACAATACTTAGAGGATGAACTTTCTAGAGACCCTGGTAATACAACTGCAAAGCTCCGGTGCCCCATACCCTAACAGGGAAACGTGCACATGCAGTAACCTGAGCTGTTTGCCTAAATGACAATGGGAACGTGTAACACCAGGCTCATTTTGACAGAGTGTGTTACTGTCTAAAGGCTCAGGTAAGTGCCTAATGGCATTTGCAGACGTTCCTATCTGTAAGTAACTTTAAAAGCATCACCTCAAATAATTAGCCTCTAGAAGACCTTTGGCTCCATAGCAGAGCATGAGGCAAAGGTCATTATACCTGGGAAATTTCAAGGTACTATTCTGTTGGCACCACCTTCCTCTGTAACCTTGGCCAAGTGGCATCACCTCATGTTTCTGTTTCCCATTCTGTAAGACAGCAATAGAACTCGAGATCCTGTAAGCGTGGTGCAGATTGTACCCGCAAAGCACTCTGTGGAGGAAAAGTACTGAACCAGCGACCCACTGGATAGAATGAGAACCATCCCACGCCATGGTAGGGACACTCCTTGCCCAGGAGGTGGAGATTTTCCCCCAAGAATAAAGTGTTCCCTCTTAAAACAAGACTCCATCCAATTTCTGCCCCAAATGCAGCTAGCTCTCAAGTAGCTTTGTACTTATTGTATTATTAGTTATTCTGTTTAATTATCCCAGAGAAACAAAACAAGTCAGAACACACATCTTAGCAATTCTATCCCAGACTTCTGTAGTGTTTCTCGGGTGTTCATAGGAATAACGAAGACCAATGGTGACAGTTAAAAGGTCCAAGCCCAGCACTAGAGGATCTACCTCCGTCCCATTTGCAGAGAGCTATGAGGCAGACGTGTGCCTCCTCTCCCAGCTGAATGCCAGCGTTGCATTGCAGCGATACTGTTACATCGTGTGTAAATGGCTGTCCGTGACAGAAAGCATTCTCTGCGTTACAGATTATTTTTGGATGTACTCAGCCACTTTAACGAAACTGGTTATTTTAACAATTCTGAACGTCCTCCTCCAAATTCACTACAGGAGAGATCATATTGCAGTATAGGTTTCTCCATGCACACGATTTTTTTTTTTACTAAATCACTGAGTTAAGATGGGTTTGCTTCAGCAACCTGCAGATTGCTAAGGGGAGGCTCTCAGTTTAGCCCCAAGCCCCTCCATGAAATCCAGACATGTTCCAGGGACATCAGCCGGGACCCGAAGCAGACCCCACCGCAGAATCAAACCCTGGCTGAAGCTAACTTGCATGCACTTTGGGAGACTGCAGCGCTGCAAAGCTGCAGAGGGCTTGCCTGCAGCCTGCGATGAAGCCGTGCATGGGCTGTCGTTTTCTCCAAACCTCACGAGCCAAGCATGTGAATGCAGCACCGTATTCAACTCAACTCATGCTTAACTACCCCAGGTCCAAACACCTAGAGATAAGGCTGAGTTTGCTTGGGAATATCTAACACAGACCCATGTTGCGTTGCTTGCAATCTTTACCTCATGATTGTTTTAACAAGGGCAGGCTGATAATTGTCTTCTGAGCAAAACTGAAAGCCTTTTATAAAATCTCTGGCATAATTACCTCTTGGAAGGAACGGGGGCAGTAGGAGACATTTGCTAGCTGTCCTTTTAGAACACGACTAGTCTTCCAACCTCTCTCCAGATTTCTCAAAGGCAGCAGGAAGCCTGTATTTTGGCATTTCTAACAAGCAACCTGTGGGGAAGTTCTTTTAGATGATACTCGCTGCTTAGGATGACTACTTGTAAAGTTTATTGCTTGCAGCAGTACCAGTGAGCTGTGGTTGAGTTTTTATTTTTAAAGTTCTGGTTAGTTTGAAATGCAGCACCTCACGTGCTGCATAGGGGGCATATAACACACCACCAAAATCAGCTATGTAATAGCTTTTAAAAATGTGGGTTATATAAAACATTAACTAGTGTATAGAGCTGCAGAGTGCTTTTGATTAACAGCAATGCTGAAACAGATTTTCAAAGGCATTTACGTGTCTCAAGGTACAGAGAGAAATCTACTAAATTTTCTAGATATACCCATCTGTGAGCATTTAAATATCTTTAAAGCCCACAGTCCTATTGCCACGTGCTTTGAAACATCGTTATGAATGGGAGTCAACATTGTAAATGTTGCTGTTACCTCAAGCTAAGCAATCATCTCTAATGACTAGCTGTACAATAACTCTCTCGTTAGACAGATTTAGCCGTATAACTCGCCCATGCAGCTTATATGGTTGCAACTGTATTACCAAAGACAAAAAGAAATACCGACAAAGACAGTGATGACAGAACAAAGCTATTAGTGGGAATAACTATAAACTGAATGAAGTCCTTGTACTCATAATTCTCCAAATTATTGCTTAGCAACAGCCACTCTACAAAGGCTAGAAAATGCAATTCTAGAAGACTGCCACTACCAGCAGCTCCTTTCTGAGCCCTTTCTATTTGCAGCTTACAGCGTCCTTCTCAACAGCCTTAAAGAAGCAGAACAAAATCTATACTGATTATTAAATTTATTACAGGAACTTAATCCAAGCAAAAGAAGAGGCTTCAGGCACTAAGTATACTGCCAGGTCTTTCAGGTAGCTTTTAAAGATTCCTTAATAATTAGCAAAAGATTCTTAACTTTTCCCTAGCCATTTGTTGCTATATGACTCAAGCAACTAGGAGAACCCGACCAGACGCGACGTGTCACCATTCACAGAAAGCAAACTGAAGCAGTACAGCAAAGCTCGTCTCCAACACCTTGCAGTGCTGGGCAGAGCACTATTAAGTTACCCTAGCACAGGCTATGAGATTTTTTTTTTCCCCCCTACCTTCTGCATCTCACGTTTGTCTGTTCCTTCTCTTTCACACGAGTCATCCTAGTTGCGTCCAGCCTTTTAAGTGCATAAAGCTGTCCTTAAATCGGTGCCTTGCAGCCAGCTTCAGTTCTGAAACGAGCACGCTGCACCCTCATTGAGGTCGATGGGGAGGCAGGGAGCCTGCCTGAGCACAGAGCCTGACCTTTAACATGCTCACAGCTTCCTACAGGGCAAATGACTATGCTACAGCCACCTTTCTTTTAAAGCACTCAACCCTCTCTGTGCAAACTACAGCATTGGGTTTTGTTTGGTTTTTTTTTTTTTTTTTAACCAGAAAAAGCACATAACCTCTCCAACAACCAGGGACCCCCGCTTCCTCCCTTAATGACTTTCCTGACGAGGAATTTAAATAAATTAGCACTCAATTAACACCTGCTACGTAGCTTTAGCTCACGAACGCTGGGCTGATGTTTAAATGCAAACACTAAATGGGGATTAACTCGTGAAGATGGCTGTGCTGAAAGGCTCGCCGGTACAAGGAGAGGCAACCGAAAGGCCAGGCGCAGCCCGAGCGGCGGTATTTACGGGCTTGGGTTTTTTTTTAAACAGCCTGTATGTTAGGCAAGAGTTGCCCAAGTATAATTAAGATACTTAAACCACTCTAGTGCTAATTTAAGATGTAATTAGGCGTTGAAGCCTTCGATTAAAGAGATGCAAATCACTTAATCTGCCAGCAGGATCTGTTGCCGTTCCGGTGCAAACATCTTTTAATCCAAAATTCTGGAATAATACACGCAAGCAGCAAACTATCATCAAATAATATTTTACCATCAAATATATTTCGTGCTATTCAGTTCCCGGCTCTTCAGACACATCCATGAGCAATGCCAACTGCTCTCGATTAAGCTCCGGGCTCGGGGGAGGTGGGGGTACCGGGGGGCTCGGTCGGCTGCGCTGCTGGGCGGGTATTTACACAACACTTACGCCTGGCTTTCAAGTATCTGTTGCCTTTAAGTACACAGCCTTAGAAGCAGTTAAAAGAGTGTTTTCACTACAGAGGCAATTAGCTACAGCCAATTAGTAAATGGATTAAAAAAAAAAAAAAAAAAGGAATTCCACTGAGATAGCGAAGTGGGATTTGGGGATGTTTAAGCATATTGCAGCAGTCGTTCCTCGCTGCTCCCTGACGGCTGTTATAGGAAAAAAAAAAAAAAATCCAAACAAACAAAACAAACAAAAAAACCCCAAACCAAACAAAAACCCCCAAACAAACAAAAAAACCACACCACACCACACAAAAGAAAAACCACAAAAAAACCCCCAAGCCCCCCAAAAATCCTTGCTTTTCGGGTCAATAGCGCTCGACTTCTTCAATTCTTCCCCTTCTCCCGCTGAAGGCGGGGAGGCAGCGGGGAGCAGGGAGGGGAGCGCGGCCGCCCCACGGCCGGGCGGGGAGGGCCGCAGCCCGCAGCCCCGTGGCCGTGGCCGGGAGGGAGGGAGCCGGCCGCAGCGGCGGAGCCCCGGGAGCGGTGCCAGCTCCCCCGGTGCCGGCTCCCCCGGTGCCGGCCGCGGGACGGGCAGCCGTGCCGGCAGGCTCCGCCGCTGCCCGCGGGCACCTGCCCAAAAACCGGGCTCCGGCCCTTACCCGGAGGCGTCCCCGCGGGCCGGAGACTCTTATTGTGACACGGGAGCGGGCGGGGGGCAGCGGGGCCCCGCTGGCACCGCATTAAAGCCGCGGGTCCGGGGAGCCGCGCAGGGGCCACCATGCCAGCCCGGGGCAGGCAGTGACCGGCCCTCCCCAAAACACTGCTTAAAGCCGGGTGGCAGCTTCTAGGCTGTAGGTAAGGTGCTGTGTTTGCTCGGGTTGGTTTGGGGTTTCTCCGTTTGGTTTTTTCCTTCTTTTTTCCTTCGAAGCTGCTGAGGGAGCTGGCGTGAGAAACTGGAGCGTGCGGGGTAGGGCTGAGGTGACAATGCACCTTTACGGTAACGTGGGACGCAGCAGGGGGAGAACCAAAACGATTTTTAAAAAGCAAAGTGTCTCTATTATTACTTACTGCTTCCGGCTTGTAAGGTCAAAAGTCTCTTTGGGTTTCTTTTTTTTTTTTTTCACCCAAATCAAGGTGGAATGATTTGAGGAAAAACGTAACTTATCCGTCGCTGTGACAAGTGAATCTGCGCGGCGTATCTTGTTGAAGCGCAGTATGCCGGAAAATAAAGTAAATGCCGGTTTCTGTGCATAGCCTGTAGGTAAAACGAATGAATCGCTGTGCAGGCAGCGATACGAAAGTGGTATGAAAACAAGATTCAATGAGTTTTCTGCACTGGTGAATGAGAACGTACCGTGGACAACGCTCCTAAACTTGGAGCCAGCTTCAAATTCCAAGAGCATGACAAGGGGAAAGTTAGGTAACTTTTACCAGAAAACCTCTGTTTACGTACAGTTAATTTACAACTAATATTGATAATTACCTTTAGGAAAGGAAAGCTTTGAGTCTTTAAAATGACGGCGATGTCTTCAGCTGATCTTCCCCCACGGGAATTTATGACCTCGTGGAGCCCTTCTTTGGGCTCTCCGATGAGAGGAATACAATATACTGTGTATATATAGCAGCGAAACAGCTGATCTCAGTGGGGCAAGATTACAATTTTTTCCAGCACATGTAACTCTGTGGATTTATATTCTCATTTTTTATTAGTAGCTTTATGCTTATTTTGGGGGGTTATTTATTTATCCTGGAGCTGAAGTTGTTTGTCAGTTTTAACAAACTTGCTCCGTTTGCTCTAATTAAACTTTCCTTTTTTGTAAGTCGATGGAAAGCCCACATTTAGATAGCAAGGACCTGCAAAATAAATGCAGGACCTCTGAGCAGTTCGGCTTACCCTACTTTATCCCGCAGCTATGTCATTCAGGCAGTAACAGCAAATCTCGGGAAATCGCTTCAAACAGAGAATCACGGTCTTTGGCATTCCAATCCCAAATCTCAACTGGATAGAAAAAGCTCTGAATTCAAAAACTATTAGAGAGGAAATCAGGATAGTTGATTTCAAAGGTTTCATTTTAGGCTTAAAAGTGGAACCTGTTTCATGCTTCCCTATGGTGTAAGGAATTTCTCGGCACAAATAGCCAATTCTCTGAGTAATAGTACTTCCAGTTTTTTGACAGGGCACAAAACTGCAGGACCCAGAGTTCTTTAGTTAAGTTGATACGTGGCAAATTACCTTGCTTAGCAGTAGTATCTATGGTGATCTGTAGACTTAGGCAGGTGGTGGGTCGTCTCAATAAACCAATTCCTATTTCTTTTAGAATTTACTGGGCTCTTGCAGATAAGATAGCCATGGTGAGCACTGCACCTGAGTCAGATAGTGACTTGCGAGGGTCACCTGTGTGACTTCCTATTGTAATCCAAAATGTTCATACAGTTCTGGAATAGTTCTAATCAATCCTAAATCTCTTCAATTCAAGCTTAAGCTTTAATTGTCAGTTGCCTGAACTTCGTACGCTTTGGATTGCTAATGACTGCTCACGCCACAGTATTTTTGTGATTCACATGGTGATGTACAATTCATTTTATCTGTATTGTCTTCCTTAAGGGAAAATCCACACCAAGAAAGCCTCTATTCTGCAAGGCAAGGGTTCCATTCTATCCAGGAGCCCAGCCAAGAAAGCTTTCGTGGCCTACCACCTAGTTTTTACCAGTCACCTATCCAAAGCCAATTATCACCAACAAAAACCCAGGACAGCTGTGAAACCTCTCCTATGAGTGTCCCTAATTTCCCATCCGTTTCCTCTATGTGCCAACCAACCATGTTTAACTACGAACGTCCAAAACACTTTATCCAGTCTAAGAATGTGTGTCAAGGGCAACAGCAGCCTCCGGGACCCGCAGCCTCTACCGAGTCAAGCAGACAAATCAAACAGTCCTCCATCCTAATACAGCCTCGTAACCCAAGTGGGCAGAAATTCTCCTCCTCGTCATCGCTGAGCTCTTCAATCACGCTCTCCTCGCCTTCCTGTAGTGCCCCTAAGGAATCCACATATCCCGTCACACCTGCATCTGCTCAGTCTCCTGCTAGCTCATCATCCGGGCAACAGCTTATATCCATGCCTAACCAACCCCCTGCAGCATTCCTGTGCTCAGTGCTACCCTCGCAGCCCGACTATAACAGCCAAACTCCTTCTCCTATGGAACCTCAGTAAGTATATACAGGCTTCTAACCTCCCCTTGCTTTCCTCTGGCCTGGCCTCTCCCATGCACTGACCATCCCAAATCCAGCTGTCCGGCAAAATGCCAGCTTGGCCGAAGCCAATGGTACAATTCCCATTGACTTCTGATGTTCGAGGCAGGATTCTGCATGAATCGGGTTAAGAGGCTGAGCGCTTGCCCTTGGTGTCTGCGTGGGAAGAGATGGGTGTCCACCAGGAATTAAACTGCACAGAAGTCATGGCACGGGCTGCTGTGCAGGTTTTCTGGGGTAGGTTGAACAGTTTAGTTTGATTTGATGGAAATCTCTTGTTGAAGAGTATCCGAAACAGAAGATGGACACGCATCTCAAACAAACTTCTCTCAACAAACATGGCTTATGAATGGGGGGCAGGGAGGAAGGCAGTAGTATTTCCCGCATATAAGCAACTTTAAGATTCCTAGTAAGTCTCAGCACTATTTTCAGGTTCCACATCATGATGAGACTCTACGCTCACCTACAATACCGTTTCCATTAATCATATGTGCTAACAGAAAGGTAGCCACTTGAAAATTTTACCCCTTCAGACCAAAGACCAAATTCTTTCCTGAATATGTATTATATCATTTTGCCTTTGGGCTGCAATCCAAATATCTCCCAAGGTCAGTGAGATCTCAAAGGGAGCTGGGTCTGGCCTTCTCACCAACTTGTATTCCTGCCAATATTAGCTGGAGGTCCTGGGGAAAGTCAGTGTAGAATATGCAACAGACACACAACCGAGGACATTAGAAAGGTGACAGGGGCAGGGCGGTCCTGCTGGCTTGGATATAAATTGAGGTTTAAGCATCAGTTTGTATTCAGGAAATCTGAATGTTTCTGGGGGTTGGTCTGGTTTTGTTTTTTAACCGCAGCACTGTGGGAAGCAGAAAGGTAAGACGGAGCAGGCTAGCTGGGGCACTCAGGAGTGTTTCTTAGAAGTACTGCAGGAGGGTGTGGGGGTTAGGTATGCATCTTGAATAACCGCTGGGTTTTGTGTACGTAGTGTGGGCTTGTTTGTTTTCATAGCAAAGGGCTTTGGTGCCTCACTATGCTTTTCACATAAGCTGCTCTTAAATGCAAGATCCTGCAAGTTGAGGAATTATTTTCCTCATTATCCTAAAAATGGGCAAATGAGGACATGAGACACATTAATCTGTTGGGCAAATTATTAAACTTTTTAAGTTATAACTTGGGCAAGATATTAAGTCCAAGCAGTGCTGGGAATACATACCAGAATTATAACACTTCTACCCTATTCCAGCCAGCAGAACAAATTCCCAAGTGACAGGAGGAAGAGGATTTTGAAAATAATTGCTGAACGCAACTGCAGCATATGAAGCCCCGCTGCGTGTAACGAACGGGGTTAGATCCTGCCAGCACAGAGTGCTGTGACCTCTATGACCTCTAGTAGACCTTCGCAACCCGTTTTGAGGGATGCTCCTCTTTTCCTAGCACCTTTCAGAATCAAGCCTGCTATCTAACTGCAAGACTTGATTGTGTCTCTTGGCTATGGATTACGGGATCAGGCTACATGGGGGGGTTGCAGCAAGGGCTCTTAAAGACCCAGCCTAGCTTGGGGTAAGCTTGACTATTGAACATCTGGACAGAAACACGATATGAAGTAACTTTCTGGGGCCAAGAAGAGGAGGAGAACTAATAAGCTATTTGTTCATAGCTAATGAACTAGTTTGTGACCTTGCTGTGGATTTGCAGCACCCAGGGCCTTTGTAACAATTGAAATTGTAGAGGAATGCAGTTTTTGAGGGAGAACTTGCTCCTGGACAGACTCGCATTGCTCGGTGGAGTTAGTGGCTCCCTCAAAACACTCCTAGCCTTACTGCACGCACCTGAGTTGGGGCAGGGACCACTGCAGGGTGTAAGGATGCTGAACAGTGACCCACAGCAAACTGCTGCGAGTGTTGTGGGGGGACAGTCAATGACTTGGCTAGACCATGATGCTTCCCCTTAAGTTTTTGATACTCAATTACATCAGCTGGCCTATCTATGTCCCAAATGCTTTACAGGTTCATTTGAACCACAGTGTCTAGGTAGCAGGTTCACATTTTTGTATGTATTCATTCTATGAAGCTGTAGCAAACAGTCAAGCAGGTCTACAGGAATAACTTTGTTTTCTCTTCCTGCATGAGTAGTTACTCACAACCAATGTATAACAAACAAGCTAGCATCAACTCTATGCAGAAGACATCAGACCAAGAAATTCGAGGAACAAAAGAGGCCCTCATTCAGGACTTGGAAAAGAAACTCCGATGCAAAGACAACCTTCTCCAGAATGGCAACCAGGTAAGAGAAATCTGCTGATTAAAGAACCAGTTTGCTCCCACTCTCGGTAGTGCAAGCAGGGATGCAGAGACTAGTTCTAGTGCCCCAGAGCCTGGAGCCTCCAAAGTGAGCTGAAAGCAGAAGGAAATGCAGGAGCAACATTGCTCAAATACCTTTACTCAGCACCTCAACAGATCCCAGCAAGAGTTCTTTGAGCCATTTATGACCAGAATATTCTTTCACTGTGAGGTTTCTGAATTATTCTGTTAGAAATCTTAGAATCATAGAATCATCTAGGTTGGAAAAGACCTTTAAGATCATCCAGTCCAACCATTAACCTACACTACCAAGCCCACCTAAACCAATCAAGGGTAGACTAGACTAAACCATATCCCAAAGTGCCACATCTACCCGTTTTTTGAACACTTCCAGGGATGGTGACTCCACCACCTCTCTGGGCAGCCTGTTCCAATGCTTGACCACCCTTTCCGTAAAGAAATTTTTCCTAATTTCCAGCCTAAACCTCCCCTGGCGCAGCTTGAGCCCATTTCCTCTCGTCCTATCGCTAGCTACTTGGGAGAAGAGAAATGTTAAAAAAAAAACCAAATCTCTTCCAACGGCGACTCCATTTTTAATCATGGCTCAGGGCTGGTGTAAAAGGCATAATTCTCAAAGATTTACATCCAACCTCTTTGTTTCCCAACACCCCCTTCGCTGTCATTTTTGCTATTAGAATGCAAATAGCTGTACTGGTGGGCCAGGTTCAGCTCAGCCCTGAGAAGACCATTCCCAGTAGTGGAGCAGCACATGGTTAGTGCATGATGAAAGCTGGCCTGAATGTGTGGCAAGAGAGAGACAGTTGCTGTAAGTCTGTCTGTAGGCATCTACTGTGGCAACTGAACGTCTGTACCTCCTGTGACTTCAGTAAGGGATGCTTGACTTCTGAAAGCCTGATGCAGCAAGATGACTTGGAGCTGCTATTGCCTTTCCATCTTATCCTATCATCGTGGCTGGCACCCACCTTTCAAGCTGTCTTTGAATTTGTGCAGTCAAATTAATAAGGCTAGGGTCAGGAGCGAGGTACATACACACAAGAGAAAGGTACATGTTTAGAGCCGTGGCACAAAGCTGAACTCTCTGCTGGGGATCCTACTGCCATGTTTAGAGCCGTGGCACAAACCTGAACTCTCTGCTGGGGATTCTGCTGAACATCACATCCACAGACAACTAGAAACCCAGGGAGAATCCCTCAGTTCTCCAGACACAATTTCACCCTGACTTTCAATGCTAGGGTTAATAAACCACCTCATATCATTAGAAACTTGGAGAAGTACCAATATTTGAAAGCTTATTCTAGACACCATCACCACATGTGGTAAAACTCTTTGATTTCCTTTTATATGAACAACAAATCAAAGAAATTACATGAGCTTTTATCATAAAGTCTGTCTCCTATAAGAAGGTCTCCTAGTCTCAGAACCTACTTATTTATTCCGCAGACGGACAAAATGCAATCCCCATTATCAAGAAATCCAAATGTGGGAGACAAATTTGCTTACCAGTAGGGAAGCATATTACAGCGAGCTAGAGCGAGCAGGTCTCTAAGGTGGGAACCTTTCTGCTGGCTGCAGGCAGACTGGTAAAAGCCCAGTGTTTATAGTTTCCATCTTCTTTTCCCTGAAGTAGAAAGGAGTTTTTCCATTACCATCAGTGGGAACAGGTTTGTGTCATATATATATAATTTTAAATATTGAAGGAAGAAAAAAAACAAATTAGGTAAAATCTGACTTAATGTGTCCCTAACAGGAACGTTCTATCTGCTGTAAGAAAGCTTGCCATTGCAAGCCAGCTTTTCTTCCCATTGGAAGCCAGGCTAAAAATAAGGCTTATGCAATCGCCATTCTGTGTCCTCCTCCCCTTGTCCTCCAACAACGTCTGAACCAACTGGCCAATCTCAGCCACACTTGATACAGCTGTAATGACCTCAGGGATATTCAGCTCTCGCAGGTTTTGCAAAAGGTCTCCCTTGCTCTCTTCTAAAGAAAAGTCCCACAAGCCTCCCCAAGCCCTTATCTACGCAGGAGTAGCCACACACGTCCTGTACACAGCAGAAATTCAGTCAGAGCTTGTCCTCACTTTGCAAAATCCAAACCCAAGGTAAACATTGTTGGAAGTGAAGTGTCAGGTGTTCTGGTGCTCGGGGGACTAACATACTCAATCTCTTCTAAAGTAACCCAACTGACAGAACTTGAATTTAGCTCTGCTCACATTCATCCCTGTGTGCTGCATCCATATTGTAGGAACTTAATGTTACATGACCGAGATGCATTCTTGCCTCCTCTCAGGACAGCACACAACATTTCATAAGGTGGCTGTTGCGCTGGCATCAGCTTCCCTTGTGCTTTCAGGGGTACTGGTGCTCCTCTCTGGCTGTTTCTGCTTCTGGCGTGGCTCTTGCTTTTTTGGGGGTAGGGGATGCTAGCACCCATCATGCCTCCAGCTCCTGAAGTAAATCCAGAGCTGAATGACTTGGGAAGTTTTCCGAGTGCTAACAGAAAGGTACCCTGGGACTTACTCTGGTTTCTGAGCTAATGCCATCAGCTACCCATAAATAATCCCAGTGGAGAAAGAGGAGGAGTGGAAGGCCACAGATGGCATTAGAGAGGCTTTGATGAACAGGCAGTTTAATCTTTTATGCATTTCAGCACTGTATATATTGAGGCTGACTTCAGTAGGCATCACTGCCTGCAAACCCTCTGCAACAGACGTGGTGTTTCTATTCAGCCGCTGGTTTCATTGACAACAGCCTGAATTTGTGGCACATTAATGTGATCTTACAAGCTGATCTGAAATAGTAAATGGACTTCTGACTAGAATTCCTCTCCGCTCTGCTTTAAGCGATTAACTTATGAAGAAAGAATGGCTCGCAGGCTGCTCGGACCAGTAAATGCTGCATCTGTGTTGGAAACACAAAGTGAAGACAACATGCAGAACACACAGGTAAATGGGGACCTGTCTCTAGAACAATGATTTCCTGGTGACTGTGCTGTGACCTGCTCGTACCTGAATAGGGCAGAGAGTTGAGGTTTTCTTGGTACCAGTGCAGGAGAGGGAAGGGAAAGGGACAGCTCTCTCTGGCAGAGCTCTGGATAGTAGGGATTTGGGGTTTTTTTGGGGGGGATGGTGGCAGAGAGGGAGAATTTAAGCACTATCCCCTTGCTGGGCCTGATCTGTAGGAATGACCTCTCCAGGGAGGAATTACAACAGCTGCCGCGCAGCATGTTACACCCTGCCTGTGACAGGCAGGGAGCAGCACAGCAAGGGATACAGGTACCCACTCTCTAAAAGCCCAAGTTCAGACTTGGCCAGGACAGCAAGATTTACACCTGTCACTGTTTGGAATAAGTGACATTGACTACAAGAGGTCAGGGATCGGTTGGGTTTTAGCCCCTCCAGGGCCCTGCAATCATTAAGAGACAGCAGAGCAGTTATTTTAGCAGTCCACATGCTGATAGACAAGAATCTGTTACTACTGGCATTTTCAGAAGCATTTTAGTTGGAGACTTGCATCGTTCGTTGGTTATTCAGGCCAGTTAAAACCTCTCTTTGGCACTTCTGTGATCAAAGTCAGTGGAAATGTCTGTGATGTGGCACTGGGTACCTGTGCAGCCAAAGAAAACATCCCTCCTGCTGCATGCACGCAGAGAGGCAGCAGGCTGGCATACACCTTCCAAAGTGCAGTTAGCAAAACTCTTCAATGAAAGAGACACTTCACATCACAGCAAGGGAGGAATATAGAATTTGAGCTATTTCTCCCCAACAATCACCTGAAAACAGCAGGCAAGAAGGGAACATTATGGATTCCAGAGAGAAAGGGAAACCTCATCTTTTGCAGAGAACAAGGAAACATTCAGTCAAAACACGACTGACAACTTTTCAGGGTGCATCAAATGCTGCATAAAAAGCAGGATTGGAAGGAGCGATTGGCTTATGTTTGGAAGATCTTATTCCCATTGATCAGTCTTATTTTTAAATATTGTAGTCACTGATTCATTCAGCCTCCTGATTCCTCAGGAACTTAACTACACAGTCAGTCCATATAATAGAGCATTAGAATTATCTTCAGCAACCTCATCCCTACAGCATCATTTCACAAGACAGGTAATAATTGTACAGAACTTGTGTGAATGAGCAGGTACAAGCAATCGCCTTTGGACTCAGCATTGAGCTCAGTCCAGCAAAACCCTTATTCGTGTGATGCTCCCCCTGAACTGAAGACTGCTTCTGTGCTCGAAGTTTAAACCCAGGCTTAAACGTTCCACAGGACTGGGCTACAGAGCACAGAACCAAGCATGGTGATGGCTCAATGCAAACACCCCAGAAATTTCCATGCAGTGTTTCCACTGTCTGACTCCATTGCTAAAATGAGTCACTGGTAATAAATTCTGCTTGTATTTTCCAAACATCCAAGTTCTTAGCAGGAATCAATCCTGGGTACTTTAGCAGATTTACTCATGTGATTGTAGAGCTGTCGGCAAGCTTAGTTGGTGCTGTGATCTAGAAAGAAAAATATTTTCCAGCTCAGCATGTGTTCATTGCTATTGGTACCATATTTAAGTGGGCACAATACAGTGCTCTTGCCAGCAATTCCACTTCTATTCCTGCTATAGGGAAGGACACTCCGTACTTAGCTCTCATTTTAGATACTGCCAGTAGTACTACTCCCCTTTAACAAAGGTTACTGGCTGGCCAAAAGTCTTGTGTGCCAAAGAAAACTGCTGCACCTACCACCTGTGCAGAGCGATGAGAAGTTGTCCCATTCTATTAATAGTACTTGTTACTGTCATGGCAAAGCCTAGGGTGAAAATAGAGTGTATTAGCTCCTGATGAAAGTTTCTTTACCTCTTGTCCCAATGACTTCTGAAGTATTCAGTTTGCTTTTAAGCAGCAGTATACTGACTTAAAATGGCTTCTCGTTCAGTTTATAGATAAAACTTTATAAGCTAACTCACCTCTCCTCTTCCTCTTTCCAAGCACCAGAACGCAGAAAACGTCAGACTGCAGGTTCCTACAACACATGTAAGGTAATGCATAAATTCGTGCTGCGCTACTCTTCAAGATCTTATTTCAAATGTTTCTAGACAATGTTAGTTCTACTTCATTACTTATCACTTTTTCTAAAGTAATAATTACTAAATTCATTCACTCCCTTTCAACTAAAATGCTACCGTTTGTGGATGGTTGACGATGCCTATGACCTTAATCCAGTTAATTCTAAGCATAACACTAAAGGTTTAAAGTTTCCACGTACCTGGGGCAAATATGCTTCGTATTCTAGAAGATAGATCTCTAGACAAAGCAAGCGCCAACAATGTAAATGACAACACATAGCATGATGAAACACAGACTACATTGCTCTTGTAAATTCTTTTGGATATTAGGCCAAAGATGAAGGTTTCATATGTTTTGCTTCTGTGTTGAACAACTTGAGCAAGATTAGTGGTCGATCAAAACTTGCACCTTACAGCTGAAAAACAAACCAGAACTGTAGCGTTGGATTCCTAAACGTGTTGAAGGACTCTAGCTGCAATCGGTGCTTCAATGTCATTTGCGCTATGGTAACTTTTACACAATTAACTGTTTCTGTCCACTTTTTAGGAGCAGACCGTCCTCAAGAGGAGATGAACGTGGACATGATGCAATCCAGGAAAAGTTTTTTCAGCCACGTTTTACACAAGTGCCTGAAGACGTAGTTATTGAGGAGGGACGATTCTGCAGGCTCGACTTCAAAGTAATACCAGCCTTTCACTTTCAGCCCCATTAGCTCTGTGGGGTGTGTGGCATGGAGGGAGGTCTCTGAGCCGCAGTGTCTTTGCACTTTAATGAGCCAGAGCACTAACGGCAGATGGTGCAGGGTTTCTCCAGGCAACATCAACAAGAAATAGGAGAAGGGTAAATCTTCCAGCATTTTCCCTTGGAAAATGTAGGTGGAATTAGCTGCATAAGAATATGGTTACAGCTAAATAGTGGTGAATATGGACCACCACAGAAGACCTTCTAGACCTCACTGGGCAGAACGAATATTAAGGCTCTGCTGAAAGAAGGCATTTAAGGAGGTGACCTTGTGCTTTGCACTGGGGCTCCACTGACTTCAGTGGACACATGCTGGACACCTGTCCAGCAAGCCTTGTTTAGGACTAGCCTGGCTTTAATGAGTCTTCCCTGAGGTAACTGTGCCCTTGCTGGAGCAGACAGTCTGGCAAGGAAATGCCCCAGTTACAAACAGACAAAACGCCGGAATGGCCTGAAGCTGCACGGCAATTGTACCAACCCTAGGGTGAGAAAGAACCTAGGTCTTCCACACATGCAACGTGACTGCAAAGGCTATTTGCTGACTGTGGTTTGGCTCGGTTTTTCCTAATCACTTCCAATCCATTTTTCTTAAGTAAACTCTTGCCAGACTTTGGCATTACCTTTAGCCATTTTGGTGCAAATTGCTTAACTTCTGAACGTCACGGACAACCTGGAGCATGTCCGCTGTTTACATACATTATCAAAACAGTATGGATGTGAGAAGTGTGGGATTTAAAGGCTGTTTGTCCCCTCCATGAACCCACAATGAGTACCTTTGGCCTAATCCAAACTACCTCACAGGATGGGAACAACAGGGGTTTGCAGGAACAGCATCCACTGTCTTGTAGCTAAAGCTCATCTCTCCACAGTGCCTCACGAGCCTTCCTCTCTGTGCAGCTCCACATTAATATTCAAACCTAGGCAAGACTGTAAAATTTTGCAGTAGGATCATGATTTGATCATCTACGGGCATCAAACTCCCTATTGCATTGAAGGGTTTTTATTATCTTAAAGCTGTTTAACTCTTCACTGCTTTCCTCTCCTTCACAGGTTAGTGGGCTGCCAACTCCAGATGTGATGTGGTATCAGAATGGAAGGATGGTTCATCAAGATCAGTTCCATAAAATGATAGTGTCAGAAAAGGGATTCCACTCATTTATTTTTGAAGCAGTCAAATCATCTGATGCAGGGACATACGAATGTGTGGCTGTCAACCGTGCAGGAGAATCATCTTTTGCAGTAAAAGTGGAAGTAATTGGTAAGACTGAGAGCACTGATTACCTGGCCACACATGGAAAATCACAGTAATCTAATGCCTTCCTCTGTGTGTTTGGGACATAAAACAATTAAGAACCAGAGGTAGATGTCCAGATATTCAGGCTCAAACTATAACAAACACCTTACCTTTTCCAAGACTATTTTAATACACACATCTGGGATGCCATATTTCTTCACGGCACTTCTAGCGGGGTATTTAGATGTAGTGGGATATCCAGAATGTGAGACTTACTCATCTCCCAGAACTGATAATGTATGTTGACTGACTCTCCTCCTAAAGCGGATTGTGTCTACTACACCCTTATGCTCATGGGAATTGCCTGTAGGCTAAGGAGTTGCAGTAAGGAACATGTGCCCTCCTGAATTTAGTATTCTGAAATCTTAAAAAAACAAGCCTGATATTAGCGTTCAATACTTACAGTAACCCCTTCTTGTCTTTCCCCTTTAATTTAGCAAAAGAGCACCACACACCTCCAACTTTCATCTTCAAGCCACAAAGCAAAAAGGTTTTTGAAGGAGATACAGCCAGACTCGAATGCCAGATCTCTGCTATCCCAACACCCCGGATTTACTGGAAAAGAAACAACGAAATGGTACAATATAATACAGACCGAATAAGGTATCCTACTAATGAGTTGGCTGTTGGTGTGTTAGAAAACAATAACCAGTATTTGTTAAGTCAAATTTGAATTGGCTGGTTTCTAAAAGCAGCAAGCTGGAAAGCTCCATCTGCCCCTCGTTCATGACACATGGAGAACAGGCCCATGTGCTGGACAGGCATGATGCTCAGTCTTGTTTTGAGGGCACAGAGAGACCACTAACCAAATGTCACTGTGAATTCCAGCAGCAGTTACAAGGCCCACGGAGAAGCATGGCTTTAGGACTGAAACACCCAATGCATTCACCATGCTCTGAGGCTGCGGGGCTACAGAAGGGCCTTGATATCACCTGAATGGTATCACGATGTGTTATCACCGGTGACTTGTAACACAAATGCAGTGTTTATCTCTAAATAGTTTACAGTGCCCTGCAAGAATTGTTCTTGGGCTTTCTCAGCCCCTCAGCATGTAAACTGACTCCCTGATTTCAATGTCTTCACTCCTTCCTCCTCCAAGCACTTACACACGAACACCTTCGTTTTTCAGCTTGTTACATGACAATACTGGAAGGATTTGTCTCCTGATTCATAATGCAAGCAAGAAAGATGCTGGCTGGTACACCGTATCTGCCGTCAACGGAGCAGGCGTGGCCACGTGCCATGCCAGGCTGGAGGTTGCAAGTGAGTACCACATCACAGTGCCACAACCACAACCGCCACTGGCACTTGTATTCAGAACAGACCCCCAAGATTAAACCATAGAATCATTTTGGTTGGAAAAGACCTTTAAGATCAACGAGTCCAACCGCAAACCTAACGCTGCCATTAACCTAAGCCGGGACTGCTGGTAGGATTTCTCTCCCAAGATACTGAAACTAGACAGAAAGTAACTATCTCAGGAAAAGCTCATATTTGTTTAGTGCCAAGACACTACATCATGTGTCCTCTGCATGCTGTAAGCATCTGCTATCTGCGCTGTTTAAAGGCTACAACTTGACTGATACCAAGAAGGGTGGTGAATATAGTGCTTTCCATAAACCTCTGATGTCTGAGGTATGGGCTTGTCTATTAAATTCTTCCTATGGGATTCCTGTTTTATGTTGCAGATAAAAAGCAATTGGGTTGCTGTACTATGGGTCTTTCCACAGCCTGGGAAGACACTGCAAGAGGCTTTTTTTCTCTCTTCCAGCACATCCACACAAGCCAATCCCAGCCCCCAAGCTGTTACGGGTTCGACCAACTTTTAGCAAGTATTTGGCACTTAATGGAAGAGGACTGGATGTGAAACAAGCTTTCTCACCAGAAGGAGAGTTTCAGCGTTTGGCTGAGCAGTCTGGACTGTATGAAAGCGATGAACTTTAACTAGAAATGAAGAGGAAAACTCACACCTATAAAAGACAATTACAACATAGATGCAGTTAACTGGTGATTGCTCTAATTAGCAAAATACCTATCTACATATTTTTACTTTGACTCTTGCACATTCAGCTGTTCCCATTTTATCATGTAGATTTTATTTATATGGGTTGGTGAATATAACCATTTACTGAGTATTGTATTTTAACTATAAAGCCTAAGGAAGTAGGCTAATTAGTTTTTACAAGTGTGGGTGGGTTTAGTTCCACCTGTGCTTGGTTACATGCTAAAGTAGATTGGTTTGTACTGCTTCTCTAATATCACTCTTGATGATAATATCAGAAGTCTGTACTGTCTGAATACTAAAACCAAATAGACTAGAGTGTTTTTATGAGAATAAATTAGAGGCAAATAAAATTTTAAATATTCAACATCAGCTGTGACTCTTCCTTGATGTCCCAAAACCAGCTACAGATGCCCGCCATCACCTGCAGCCTGGCCAAGATGGATCCTTACCCTACAAGCCTGCTGCTGGTCCCCTCCCTTTCCTGCTCTCCCCATTTCTTGTCTTCTGACAGCTGTCAACTATTTAGCATAAACTAGCTGCTGGCACTCCCTTAGCACTAAAACACGTCAGTGAATACTTTTTCTCCTTGCACACCTGACCCAAAAGCTGCACCGTATATCATGAAGTGTTAAGGCTACCACCTTTTCCCCTTCTTGCTCTTTTAATCGAGGAATGGCTACGATTTATCTGCCTCTTTGCTCGCAACAAGCTGTTGAGTTGAATCAGCCGAACAGTTTGCATGCTGCTATTCACAGCCACCTTGCTCAAACAAATAATAAGCACCACAAAACCTGATTTTGCCAAACTCCAACAAACCTAATCTCTTAAGATTTTTCAACTGCAGTCGCTACGGGAAAATTTGTGAGGATGGAACTCGCCTGAGCTCCTCTCGGGGGGTGCACAGCAATGCTGCTGCTAGTCAGCAAACCCCGTGAGCAGCTTCCAGAACGGGAAAAAAAAAATGAGATCTTGGCTTCACGCCACACGGCTCTATCATTAAATAAACCCCCCCAATCTGAACCGCCCCACACCCACTATGAAACTCCCAACAAAACCCTGCAGCCCTACCGCCACGCTTCTCCTCGGGGCTGCCCGGGCGATGAACTACAGCGAAGTAGCTCCCCTGCGCTGGGCTCTTTGGGGCTTGGGTGATGGAACGGACTGGTCGCCAGGTCGCCCGCGGGCTTCTTTGGCCCGCACGGACGGCGCGATGCGGGGGCAGGGGCGCGGTGCGGGCGCGGTGCGGGCGCGGTGCGGGCGCGGTGCGGGCGCGGCCCCGCTTCGCCGCACGCCCGGCAGCCGCAGCAGCGCCTGGGCTGCCGCCTGCCCGCTAACGTGCACTGGCAGGAACGTGCCCTGCGTTCCCCGCCGCTCTTCGCGGCACGAAGGGAGTCTCCCAGTTGGCTGAATTTAGCCTGGAAGCAGGCAGACGCTGCAATTCGCCGTGCAACTTCCCCCCGAAGGACGGGGAGCTGGAAGCGCGGGCTGTGCCGGGCGCGGCTGCTGCGGGGCGGGCGGGACCCGCTCAACGCCGCTCACGGAAATAAGGCAGCGATCGCAGCCGCGCCCCGGCCCCGGCCCCGCCGCAGGCGGCGAGGGGGAGCGGCCCGGGGCGGGGACGGGCCCCGCCGTCGCCCTCCGCCCGTTGGGATTCAAACGGGGCAGCGGCGGGAGCCGGCCCGGCCCGGCCGCCATGGAGCCGGCGGCAGCGCGGCCCGCGGGGGAGCGGCGGGCGGGCGGCAGCGGTGCGTGAGGCGGCCCCGCTCCCCTCAGCGCCGGCGCCGCCCGGGCCGCCCTCGGCTGCCCTCACCCCGCCGTCCCCGCGGGAGGGGAGCGGGCTGCGGGCCTCGGCGGGGGCGCAGGGCTCTGTCCGCTGACTGCCCCCCCCCCCCGCCGCCATTTCCCCGACCAGGTGCCGTGAAACCCCGGGGCAACGGCAGCAGAGACCTGGAGCTGAAAAGCACCCTCCGGGAGCTGGTCATCTACATCGTTTTCCTGACAGACCTCTGTATGCGTAAGTGAACAGGAGCCAGCAGTGTGCCCAGGTGGCCAGGAAGGCCAACAGCATCCTGGCTTGTGTCAGGAGCAGCGTGGCCAGCAGGAGCAGGGAGGTGATTGTCCCCCTGTGCTCGGCGCTGGTGAGGCCGCACCTGGAACGCTGTGTCCAGTTTTGGGCCCCTCAGCACAAGAAGGACATTGGGGTGCTGGAGCGTGTCCAGAGAAGGGCAACGGAGCTGGGGCAGGGTCTGGAGCACAGGGCTGGTGGGGAGCGGCTGAGGGAGCTGGGGGTGTTCAGCCTGGAGAAGAGGAGGCTGAGGGGAGACCTGATCGCTCTCTACAACTACCTGAAAGGAGGGTGTAGTGAGGTGGGTGTTGGTCTCTTCTCCCAAGTAACAAGCGATAGGACACGAGGAAATGGGCTCAAGCTGCACCAGGGGAGGTTTAGGTTGGAAATTAGGAAAAATTTCTTCACAGAAAGGGTAGTCAAGCATTGGAACAGGCTGCCCAGAGAGGTGGAGGAGTCCCCATCCCTGGAAGTGTTCAAAAAACGGGCAGATGTGGCACTTGGGGACATGGTTTAGTCTGGTCTACCCTTGATTGGTTTAGAGTAGACTTGGTAGTGTAGGTTAATGGTTGGACTGGATAATCTTAAAGGTCTTTTCCAACCTGAACGATTCTATGATTCTGTGATTTTCTAAGTCATCAAATGACTGAGGCGACTTCAACTGTTTGCAAGTAATTAACGTGTAAGCTGTGCCTCTTCCAGCGTTTACTGCTCACCCCACCTGTCATCCCCCCAAAAGTGTCACTCTGTGCTCTGCCATTTTTTAGCAGCATGACTTAATGACAACTGAAGCGGAGAAGCAAGGTTAGAAGCTGTTGTCATCCTCTAAATGTCTTCACAGAAAGGGTAGTCAAGCATTGGAACAGGCTGCCCAGAGAGGCGGTGCAGTCACCATCCCTGGAAATGTTCAAAAAGTGGGCAGACGTGGCACTTTGGGACATGGTTTAGTGGGCATGGGGGTGTTGGGTTGATGATTGGAATGATGACCTTAGATGTCCTTTCCAATATTAATGATTCCTAGTTTTTACTTGCATTATAAATAATCCAGCCACCGAGCCAGGAAACATGAAATGGCTACTCTACCGTTAACTGGTTTAGTGATGGACTGGGTAGTGTTAGGTTGATGGTTGGACTGGATGATCTTAAAGGTCTTTTCCAACCTAAACAATTCTATGATTCTATGATTCTAATTTCAGCCTGCGAGCATCCCCTCTTTGCCCCTTCTTTCCAGTGACCTTTGGCATGGTGAGCACAGACATGTACTACCTGAACAAAGTCATGTCCCATGTCTTCCTGGAGCCCCGCTCCTCTGAGGACAACAGGAGTGGTTTTACGAGTATTGAGAGCAGAGCTGATTTCTGGAGGGTAAGGCTTTCATTGCAAAGGTGTTTTCTTAGAGAGCAAACAAGGGAAGAAGCTCCTAGTGTTAATTCGGAGCAATACAGTCTGGCGGTTCTCCTAAAAGCCGTGTGCTAAATGTTGTGCTTTCAGCTGAAGAAAGAGGCAAATAACTTCTTAAATGCATCTGGAGAAATTCTGGGTACAAACAATAATACTGATACTTCTGAATAGTCAGTGGAGGAAGACAACAGGCCAATTAATTGCTGCATCATAGTCTCAATATTAGGCTTGGTCTGAAAAGAGCTTCAGTAAAACCAGAAAGATTTAGGGTTTACAGTTCTTTTGACTTTCAGCTGTTAAAAAAAAAAATTAATGATTTCCACTGGGGCAGCCAGGAGAATGTACCATCTTGATTCACCTGGTTTGTTGTTACATTACATTCAGTGTATTACAATTTCAGTGATGGTTGCAAAACACGTATCTCTGTTTTCACTACTAGGTAGAAGACTTCCCAAAATTACCAGCATTGCCCAGCTGACAGCAGAAGGCAAAGTTTCTCACCCTACTCTTCCTTAAAAATGGAAATGCCTGGTTATAACAATTCCTTTGGAAGAATTGTACTCCCTCATTATGGTGTCTGTTATTGCTAGTCCATAAAATAGTGAGCCCTTGCTATACAATGTGTGTGCTGAGGTACTAGAAATGGTTGTAATACATAGTCAGATGGTGCCAGACCACGGGGGCGTGTTGTTTTGTACTTGGAATAATGTTATCTCCAAGTTTAGTGCTCTCTATCTGCATCTAAGAAACACCCAGAAGAGGAGGGATTTTTTTCCCTGCCTTCAATATTAAATACTTCTTCATTTAGATTCAGATGACTAAAAGCCTAGTCAGAAATATATCCCAAAACAGATCTTCAGATATTAAGATAACCAACAGATTTTGTTAAAACAACACACAATGTTTGTGTTTAAACATATTTGTTTAGAATTCAGCAGAATTCTTCAATGAAACCCCAAAACAGACGTATGTTATAGTCTTACCCTGAATAATCCCATTACATGGCTCTGATAGAATTGCATAGGGAATAGAATTCTCTCATAGTAAAAAGATGTAAATATATCATATTTATAAGACAGTGTATAGGTGGGAATTGTTTGTATTCTAGCTTACACTCTGTAGCTGTCAGGTACCTGAGAACCCTGTAGAGATTTGTATGCTAAAAAAGTGGGGTAATAATGGTATTTAAATCTTCTTTTGAATCTTTAACCTGACTTGTACATATAGTTTGCAGAGGGACCACTGTTGGATGGACTCTACTGGGACAAATGGTACAACAACATGACATTAACCCTCCAGAACAACAACAGCCATATTTACTATGAGAATTTGCTGCTAGGAGTAGCCCAGATTCGCCAGCTGAAAGTACGCAATGACACTTGCTCCATCTACCCATATTTCCATACATTTTTAGACGGCTGTTACAGTGAATATCGTTATCGAGCTGAAGACAGGTCTGACATCGGTCTAAGGAACGAATCTGAGTAAGTCATCCTACTTCAGCAGAGAAATATTTCTGAAAACCTAACCAAATCCTTAATGCCACTATTCTTCAGTCAGTAACAACTGTACGTGCAGTTAGCTGAGTTTTTCCTCTTGTCTACATTGAGATAAACCATGGATTTGTTTTTGTGCCAACATTATAGACAGCAAGGGAAATTTATAGCGGAGAGACAGGAAGAACTGGAAACAGCAAGTCCAGTTCAGCAAAAGCACATGTTAATGGACCTGTCTCCGCTAACATCTCTGGAGAAAGAATCGATTATATGAGGCCTGAATTTAAATCACATGTTTATAAATAGGAATCATGCTAAAATGCTCTGGAAACAGAGCCAAAAGGCCTGCTTCACACACTTCATTTTGCATTGATTTAACCCAATGAAAGAACACGTGAACATGCCATAGTAACAACCAACTATGTAAACCAAAGATACTCCATTTACCTATAAAGGTTTTAAGGTAATAAACTGTCTGGCCCACATTGGGTGAAATCCATATTCATGAGCAATTGCTCTTTTGTGAATGTACCAAGTATTTATCAAATAAGAGAAATGGGAACATTATAAGGCCATATGGTCTCGTACATACTTCATGTAAAGAAAAGTGGGTTTTAAGGGTCTGGCTTATATGGTCAGTTGTGGATGCAGAAGAACACAAGAACTAACGAGGATTGTATAAAATATAAGTTAAAGCTTACTTCAGTTTCCATAAGCTGAGCTGCTTTGGTTTCCCATTTCTGATAGATGGAAATACACCTCAGCCTCCTCACTATCCCCATGGTACTGGGGATCTATGGGCTTGTACAGCAGTGGAGGATATATGTTCACCTT
The DNA here is from genome assembly GCF_030463565.1 of Pelecanus crispus. Lineage (NCBI taxonomy): Eukaryota > Metazoa > Chordata > Aves > Pelecaniformes > Pelecanidae > Pelecanus > Pelecanus crispus. The sequence continues at coordinate 5,529,841 of NC_134650.1, forward strand.
GCCTAAATCGAAGCAGGAGAGCATGGAGAAGCTGGCGTTTCTCAGGCGGAACAGCTGGCTCACTAGAGGAACCAGGGTTGTGTTTATTGACTTCTCAACATACAATGCTAACGTAAACCTCTTCTGTATAATCAAGTGAGTTCTTACCTTTACTACATGAGAAATCCAATTTACTGCGGCATGATGCTTCCATAAGGACACAAGGAAGGGCTGGTCGCCTCAGGCATACGTAGCCATGTTACTCAGGTAGCAGCTGGCAAGACAGTAATTCATTAAAAATGCAGAAATTCAGTTAGTGCAGGACTCGGATCCTTCCTTTCCTTTTTTTTTTTTTTTTTTATAATAGTTGGTGTCTGGTCTGCACAGCTGGTTGCTGCTGTCTATTGGAATAGATTTCGTAGCCTTTCACAAGGTCAAAGACTGGATTATTAGGCCTGTTGTCAGCTAGTGGAGGGAAAAGACTCAGGGTAGGGTGAACGTTTGCTCTTCTGAGACCTAGTTTCTTTAAAGACTTTTAACCAAACACCATAGCTTGGGTATCCCAAGAGCTTCTCTCTTCCCCCCTCAACCTTCCCTACCATGTAATACTCTTTTCATGGGGGACTTAGCATAGCCCTTACAAGATGATCTTACAGATGTAGGAGTTCCAGTAAGGTATTATTAATGTCATAAAAATTAATATTAGAAAATTAAGGGCTGAGATGATTTAAAGGAATGGTACCTAACACTAGTCCCCAATTTTTTTCAGGTTGGTGGTAGAGTTCCCTGCTACCGGGGGTGCTCTCACCTCCTCACATATCTACTCTGTGAAGCTCCTCAGATACGTCACGTATTATGATTACTTCCTGGCCTCTTGCGAAATCACCTTTTGCCTCTTTATCATTACATTCATAATCCAGGAAGCTACAAAAATAGTAAAACTGAGAAAGGAATATTTCACAAATGCCTGGAACTGGCTGGATTTGCTGCTGCTGGTGGTGAGCTCCCCCTTGACTTTCACCTCTGTGCTTGCCAGTCTAGGCTAGCACTGGGTAGACGGCCAACGAGCCAGAACAGCCCAAATCTGTCTGCTTAGAGTCAGTCACCCCCTGCTCTGCACTGGAGAGGCCGCATGGCCCACCATGCTTCAGCACACTTGAACTCTTTTCTAGCATAACAGAGCTAACACAGTAAAATTAGAACGTATGCAGCGTGTTACATAGCACAGGCCCAGGATTATCACACTATACAATTACAAATTATTTGGCCGCTAAAGTCTCGTATATACAGTTTATGACAAAACATCTAAAAAGCTCAGGATCTTCAAATCTGACCAAGGGCCTTTTGAAATCAGTACAGTCTTTCTTGTGCAAAGTGACAAGTCTGAAGAGAGGGGGTGTAGCTGGACTTCAGCATCACTTGTTTCTGCTTTCCTTCAGGTATCCATCCTTGCCATTGCCTTCAACATCTACCGCACTGTAGAAGTGTCCCTGCTGATGGAAGGGCTGCTTTCTGATGCCCATGCGTATCCAGACTTCTATTTCCTTGCATTCTGGCAAGTCCTTTACAACAACATGATTGCTGTCAACATCTTCTTTGCTTGGATAAAGGTACTGGTTCTTATTCCCTTTTTTTGTACTCAAGCATCATAGTGTTTCTTAAGCATAGCATAAACACTCACTTTTACCTTTTCATGGGCAAATTGCAAAGGTGGGGCTAAAAGGGAGAATTTTGTTTATAAGATTCCAGAAGAGTTTAAAATTACCTCCTTCTCATAAACATGGGTCACATAAATTCCAAGCCCATCTAAAAAAAAAAAAAAAAAAATTTGCACATGGGCAGCTGTCTCCATTGGAGCAGCTAGGAAATTACCATGGCCAAACAGCCGCCTCAAACAGTCTTTTCCTAGACCCAGTAGTACCCAGGTCACAGCCTGACCGATACAGATGGCATGGCTGTAATAGGTGAAGACATTCATAGCGTTTGTAGCCAAAAGCTATGAAAACAGTAGCTACTTTTTAACTGCAGAGGAAGGCAAAATGTGTCTGAACTTGATTCAGAAGTGGCTTTGTGCCAGGACACCTTTAATTTCATTCTTACTTGCAAATAGATTGGCTGATCTCTGGGCAGAGTAGCAAACTTCTCTAAGATTAGGGGCTACTTCTGTTCCTAACCAGGTGCTCTGAGGCCAAATCAGTCCCACATGTTTGCACGCCACTGGCTCTGATCTCCTAAACCTTGCTGGCCCTGACTGGGGTCTGCACCCCTTCCCCTGTACCCAGCAGACGTCAGTGACTTTGGTTTGGGTGGCCTCAGCGTTCCCAGTGACTGCATGAAAGTTGCCCAAGCTTTGCCTGATCCCAGGCTGCTTACAGGCCCTCTCCACGCTAAGGTATTTGTAAAACACCCAGCGCAAAGCGGCTGCGAAACAGGCAGGGGAGGTGTTCACGTCTGCCAGAAGAGATCGCACTTTACAGTCCTGCCCCAAGTACCTGGACATAAGCTGTCATGAAAGGTTGTGTCCTTTTAAAATAAACAGGCTTTTGGCCTTCCTCCGCCTCCCGGGCCAAGGCTACAGGAGGAAGCTGTTTGGGAGCACTGGCCCTTAACCGGTTCTGGGGACAGTCTTCCTCGTTACATCCATTCTGTACCCCAGCTGCACGTTCTCCCTGCATCATCCTCCCCTCAGACTGATTACTGTTCATTTAGCAGCGCAACTGTGTTTATAATTAATGACTGTCATTGAACAAGGCTTTTGTTCAGGCCTTGTTTCAGACCCAAAGTAAAAGAGAGCTCCTTACCAAACTCAGCCCATCAGGGAATCCGCAGATACAGGAGGGTGGTGTGCCTTGCAATCTCCTTGGCCAGGGGTCCATACCTGCTAGAGCTGATTGCACGTACCAGTACCCAGAGACCTGTCTACACACTCTTAGCTTTAGCACATAGGCACATTTGCCCTGCAGAATATTTATCTTCTCCAGAAACACACCCAATCCTAGTTCTCCTTACAGATACATACCATGCAACTTATTTCTAGGTAAGACTTAACCTGTAAATTATGATTACAGCTAACATTCCAGAAATTCTGTTAAGAAGTTGCAATATATTTTGATCCCCCAATAACAATTATGTTCTGTTCTCTTGCAGATATTTAAATATATAAGCTTTAACAAAACCATGACGCAGCTGTCCTCCACTTTATCTCGCTGTGCCAAAGACATCATTGGATTTGCCATCATGTTCTTCATCATTTTCTTTGCCTATGCCCAGTTAGGCCATCTGGTCTTCGGGTCACAAGTTGAAGAGTTTTCCACTTTCCAAAACTGCATGTATACTACTTTCTAAACTTTTTGATACAAAATCCCCGCTCGGTCAGGTGCAAACCAGTTTGTGCTAAGCAGAACTTAAGAGTACAGGTCTCCAACAGCTCAACTTATTTCATAGAGCAAAATCAGTTTTGTTGGCCCTACAATCCGTTTACCAAAGCCTTGATACATTCAAGAGAGACCACACGTACGTTAAACGGGTCAGGGAAGCATAAGAAGGGGAAGCTCAGGAGTCATTCACCCGACAGAGCTGTCGGTCCCCGCAGCTCTCAGCACCACTTTGCCAGGGGTCACCAGGCCCCCGGGCAATCAGGCAGGCCTGGCAGCAGGCTGTTCTCTTTTGCCTCTTTCAAAAGCAGGAACGTGAAACTACCCAACAGACACGCCGCTGGGTACATGATACAGTCCCCTGCATGAAAACCACCGCAGAAGTGCTTGGGAGACCCAAGTGGCTCAGAGCGCAAGCCGAGCATGTTTGCAAACAAATTACAGCTCTTTGAAGAAAACATCCAGGTGCATAGCCAAGAGTCCCCAGATCCCATCTGCTGGCTCTGTTACTTTCTTCCCCAGATATGTTTTTCAGCCACTCACTGTAGCAACAGCATCAGATCCATTCCACAAGCCAGCTGGAACTGGTTTTGATGGTCCTTGCACCTTGTAGCAGCCCTAACCTGTCACCCGCAGTGTACATTGTGTTTTAGCCCATGGCGACATTTCTTACAACTTTAGAGAGTTATCTTTAGTATACCAGATTGTTTGAAAGCAGCTTTTCATCTAAAATTAAAGCACTTCTAAAACAGAAAAATAGCTCGTTTTGGATCCGCTTGGATGTGAGACAGTTCTAAGATGCTGCAATACAGAGAGATAAATATTTGTCTTAGCTAGGACTAAGATCCCCTGTAGGGGGACCTAAGGGACCTATACCTTTACCTTCTGTGCTAACAGAAGATGAGGGATTATGAAGCTAGAACACAAAGGAAATAATTAAAAAAAAAACCAAAAAAACCCACCACCAAACCCAGGTGATTTATCCAAAATGAAAGTATTTTCTCATCCAAGCCATTTAAAAATTCCTTTGTACTTTCAAATTCTCAAATATATGCTAAATGCAGTTTACCACTGCAGTATTATCCTGGCTTGCCTTTTGATTACAGTGATTAGGGTAATGGTGAATCAGTCTCAATTGTATCTTTTGGGGGTTTTTTTCTTTTCTATTTTTTTAAAATAATGCTTACAATACTTCTCTTTAGGAGAAGCCAGTCAACCTCATTCTTGTATTTTTTTTTTACTCCCAGCTTTACACAGTTTCGTATTGTGCTGGGAGATTTTAATTTTGAAGCCATAGAAGCAGCGAACAGAATCCTTGGACCTATTTACTTCATCACATTTGTATTCTTCGTGTTCTTCATATTGCTGGTAGGTATCATCTTAAAAATGCTTACTTATCCTTCTGCATAAGCAGTAGAGGAGAATATATATGTTGTATAGTGCTCTGAGGCAGGGTTTTTCACCCCAAGATGACGGCAGGCTTGCCCTGGCTGCCCCTCAGTACACCACGGCAGAGAGACAGTCCAAATTCTTTTGCAGGAGTTAGCCGCAGGCAAGACATTTCACAGCTCTCCCTTCCTCCAAACAGCCACAAAAGGGGCTTTTGCACCACAAAACAAGCATGTTGCACCTTTCACTCTGCCGCACCACCCATTTCTCGAGATTTTAATTTCTGAAAACTTCATTGGGTGCTCTTGAAAACTGTATAGTGTTAGCCTTGTCAGGTAGGAAGGTTAAAGAGAGACTCCGATGGGACTGTGCAGGTTTGCTTTATCAGTTAGATTGATGTTTTCATTACTTGCTTCAGATTGAAACACCATCAGAAAAAGCTACAAGTATACGACAGGAAAGCCGTTATCTCCAAGGAACTGGGCCTTTTAGCCCATACTGCAGATGGGAAATAAGTGGTCTCCCAAAAATATTCCCTAAGATCCTAAGATTATCAGATAATTTAACTGCACCCAAAGCAGCTCTTCGATTCTATTAGTTACGTGCCCTAGCATGGAACAGCCCCCAAAACAACAGCCCCAGCATAATACAAATGCAATTTCCAGAAACAAATATCTAACTGCATCCTTCCTGTGCAGAACATGTTTTTGGCCATTATAAATGACACCTATTCACAAGTCAAAGCAGACTTCGAAGTGATACCCAGTCAAGAACTTCAGATCAGAGACCTCTTCAGACAGGTAAGTAAACGCTTCTGTAACTACCTGATTTAACTGAAGATAAGAGGAAGAATTCTAAGCTACATCACGAGCAAAGAGCCTTAAACAGCTGGGCCATAACCATTTGAGAATACCCAGTATTTGATTTTTCACTATTTATTTAAACATTTGGCAGATACAGAGACATCCTTCCCTCAAACCCACAGGAGCTCCTAATAGTAAGAGTAGCATGTGGGTGAGGGTGCAAGGAGCCTGCCTTTACTTCACCTTTTTAAAAGCCCTATTTAAGACCAGCCTGGTTTGTGATACATCCTGTCATCAGTTTTCTTCAAGAGCTTATTGTTGCTGCTCTTCCACACTGAGAAAGTAAAGATCTTCTCTGCATTGGAAGACAATTAGAAATACATACCTTTAAAACTCTACAAGGTTCAGACCATTTTTATGTGCCAGAAATGAGTACGAAAGGGCAACAAATCTTTTCCTAAATTTTCAGTTCAACTTGAAATTATGACTCCTCCTTTCCTGCCAAACACATACACTGAAGCCAAAGAGATTGCATGCAGTTCTGTTGCTGGGACAAGTCAGTAGCTCTGCCTAGAAACCTGACTTTAACTGGGGAATACAGCATCAGCAGCGAGATAAATAAGATTGAGAAACCTGCACATTCAGAGCGTGTTTCTCCGAGTTGGCCTACACTGACTGCCCTGTAGAGGAGGGCTGGCAGCCATATCTACCTGAAATTTTCCTGTAGGATTTTCTGAGTGGCCTAGACACAAGTTACAGTGCTTCTGCAAAGCTTAGGTTTCATTAAGGAAAAGGAAGGGGGAGTCCCTGGCCAGGATACAGCTAGGCTGGGCAGCAGCAGCACGCCTTAGATTCCCCCACCCACGCTCATTCTTCCTTCTTACCCGGGATTATAGTAAGAGTTTAAGTTTGCAGGCATATTCAGTTTAAGTCTTGCTGGATTTGGTTGGCTATTACCTTCAGGGATTTCATGACAAATTTAAGATATTGCAGAGTAAGTTCTCTGAAGGGAACAAAGAACGGGATAGACTGGCAGGATTTCTGTTTAACTGCCAAGGCACAGTGCTGACTGTTTGTTCCTTGCATTCAAGTCCTTGTGCAAAAGTGTCTCTGGTTAAACGCAAGCCGTTTAACGTGCCTGGCTTTCCCTGTCTATGTTCAGAGTTGCAATAAGGCCCTTGTCAAGCTCAAGCTGAAGAAACCAGAGATGGATACAAATCCAGCAGACGAGAGCTTGGAAAGGTAGGATCTCGGCGCTTGCTGCTACCCCCTGTACTGAGCACGGACCTATTCTCACAGGACTTCTGTCTCTTCTCATTGTGTGAATGACAAGCAAGGAATTTTCAGCCGCTAAAAGAAAGGATATTTCGAAGCTTTCAAATGGAGAAAGTGCTAATGAAAAGGTAGGCTTTATTCTTTCCTATATTCTTAGAAACTGCTGATTATATTTCAGAAGTTGAATAATACAAAAGGAGTTACGGTTGTCCCCACGGTTACTTACAAAAGCTATTTCTCCACAGGACACTATTTTTAACATCATAGGAATAGCAAAAGCTAGATCTATAAATAAAGAAAAATCACAAATTATGCCCAGAACTTCAAATGAAAGCTTGTTCAGGCAAGGTCATACACTACAATGGCAGAGCCGGCAGTGGGGTGAGATCCGTGTGTCTTTGCAGTGGTATAAAGTTGTGAGCTGGGCATATGCCCAGATGTTAAACAGAAACAGATGTCCGGAGAACAAGTTTTACAGCAACCTATTGGGTCATAGGCTGCATCTACAGCAAGAAGATAGATTACTGTAGCTTCCTTTTGCTTTACAAAAATAACGTTTTCAGCAGTCTTTGGTAGTTCCATATCTGGGGTAAGCCTGTGCAAGTACTTCTAAAACAATTTTAAAAAAAAAAACAAACCCAACATTTCTACAATAAGAGGGAAAATCCCCTTGGCTAGCTGTAAACACTACTACACACAATGCTTGCGATCTCTCTCAACTCTGACAAGCCGTGGGTATTCCTAGATCCTGTCTTTTTGTAAGGGCCAGAAGCAGAATCTACTTTCAGATGGAGAACGTTTTTCTTCCCAAAGCTGCACATCTCTCTTCTTGCATGTGTGCTCCCTCCCTGCACGAGTGACTGTGTCACAGGTGTCCCAGTGAGCCATGCTGGCTTTGTCTGGTTTTTTGGTTTGTTTTTTTTTAAATCCCTCTGGTGTTGAATAGAGCCATCTGAAGTTATCACCGCCACAGAAAGGGAAAGAAGAGCTTCACCAGAGGTATCCATCTACAGAGGACACGGACTCAGTCACAGCTCAGAGCTACGTCTCCACTGCAGAATTTCAGCAGTAAGTGTGTGCCAGTCTGTTCTTGCAGCCTTATTCCCATCCCCAGGCAGCTGCAGCCCTAGCCAAAACCCTCACTGAGTGACAACCTGAGAGACAGAAGATCCAACACAGAGTCAGTGATTTTAAGATATTTTAAGTGCTCTTATACTGGCTGACAACAGCTGCCTTCAGGGAGGGAAGAAGGAAACAAAAGAATTTAGTAGAGCAGCTTCTAAGGACATCAGTCAAGAATGAGGTGGGACAAGAATTTAAAATCTTGTCACTCTTCCAGAACATCTCCTTGTGGCTGCCCAGGGAGGGGGACAGAGGCTGTAAGACCTTGTGCTTGTGAAAGGGCGTTTCAGGACTTAGGCCCTTTGGCAGCCGGCACAAGCAAGCAAAGAGGAAGGTTGCAAATGGGAGTTTAAGGGCAGTGGCATCTCAAGGGTCTGTGGCTGTATCTGTGTGTTCTAGGCTCTGCAGGTATACGGCTGAGTTGGAGAAGCAATTAAATAAGACAAATGCAAAACTCAGGAGAATTATGAAAAGCATGCAACAGCTGAAGGATGCTTCAGCACAGTAAGATGCACCAGCTCATCTGGTAACAGAGATGGCCTGACTCTTCACACAGTTTAAATAAATCCCAAGTCGTCGCGCCGTCCCCCCGCACCTTTATTTTTTTTGTATTTCTGGATAAGAGAAGCAGGAATGTTAATAAAAGTATATAACATTGTTGCTTCTGGGTCTTTTCTCCGAGTGTTTCAGGTGCTGCTTTAACTCTGAGAAGAACTGACCAACCTTGCTAGAGCTCTGGGTAGGCATCTCTACAAATGCTGGGACGACATTTATTCCTCCGCCTCCTTTTGGGGCCGCGGCGAGACACAGACATGTAACCATGAGAGCAGAACCCGAGCAATGGCAGCATCCTGGGCCTGCTCCATAGCCTCCTCTCAATCTGCGGCTCTGCGTAGCCCAGCGCAACCCTCCATGGCCCAGCGCAGGCCGGCACAGGGGTCACTGGCCCTCGCTTCCCTGGACCGCTTTCTTTTGCAATTGCATCTGCTGCCAACACTAACACTTATTTCTCAACAATTCTTGTTCCAGGTACCTGTTGCTCCCAGAACAGGTTACTGTTGCCTTCAGAGAAAAAAATATTCTTTCAGGAAATCAATCAACCATTTATTCTCTCAGGCCTTGGCAGCTGGAACCACTAGAGGGCGATTTGCTTCACCCTTGCACTGAATTTTCAGAACATCCTTTTTATTCCTAAATCCATTTATACCCCTTGCCTTAGAGACAAGGTGTTACGTTCAGGCCAGAAACTATTTACTCCTGTGTAGTCACTAATAGTTGTTAATTGCTGGGATTCAGCCACAAGAAGAAATAAACCATGTCCAAATGCCATCATAACGTGCCATGAGAAAACACAGGGCCATCACCAGGCTGCAACACCCCACCTGCACCACGCAGTCCCTGCCCGAGGGAAGCGCTGCTGCTGTACATCTCAGCTCGTGCAAGACACGCAACCCCCAGCCTCCAAACTATCCTGAAACTTGTATAAATCCCACAGGGATTTATAGTATTACAAAGCCTTATGTCCCGCAGAGCGCTATCAAGCTACCAGACAGTCTCTGGTCTCTCTGCATCTAATCACGCCGTGGAGGAGCTGTCTCTCGGAGAGGGGAGCAGGCAGGCATTCGAAGGGACCCAGAAGGAGATTGCTTCAGCCCAGGAGCACAACGTAGCCCTGCGCCCGTTTGCCTGTCAGCGTTCACCCATTTTGTACTTCAGTCTCCTGGCCAAGCTCAGACATCCTCTCTCTTCTAAAAACAACCCATTCAAAATAAAACTGCCTCTTCCCTTCACTTCCAAAGGGTTCTTGTTGCTATGCAGTATCCCAGGACACTTGTCCTGGAAAACACAGGTCACTGATGATCTGTTTATCTTGACTACTCAATAACCCAACGTGCAGGAAAGCAGATGTATTGCACCTTTGGCATCTCCGACCTTTCCTCCTCCTGGCAACCCCTCTCGTACAAAGAGGTCTTGAAACCTTTGGCCACACTTACTTACCCAGACCTTCATGGAAGAGCTTTCAAGCACTCCTCATCCTTGCTCTACTGCTCGGGGGCACAGGAAGCAATCTTTATGGCTCGCCTCACTTTTCCCAGCAAGCTCCTAGCCCTGCAGTCACACAAGGGCTCAAGCAAACCTCTTTGAAGAGGTAAAGCTTGGAATACTGCAGATTTGCATTGTCTCAGAACTGGGTCTTCACAGCAAGGAGGATCTGTCCCAGTATCACTAAGCTTTTTGCACCCTCAAAAATACCTGTTTCTCCTCAGTTTGAGCCAACGGTGTTTAAAACAGGGTTATTTTCCTTCATTAAAATCTTCATAGTTCATCGCTTTTGGATTTTCATTGCACATGGATTTTAAACAGTTCCCAGCAAACCACTATTTGAGGGACTTCTGTCTTCTCATTAGCATCTTGATCAAAGCAACCTTCATTGAATAAAAAATGCTAAGGAAAAATAGAGGATGTAGAACAGATCTGTAGCAACCTTGTTCATTCTTCAAGCCAGCACCCTAAGAATTTGGGCTTTTTCCCGTCTGCAGAGGAAAGACGTGATCAGAGGGAAGGTTATTCTGTCCCACCCTTACAAACGTACTGAAGCCTGCCTTCTGTCTCCTCTCCCTCACCTTCCCAGTTGTTTTTCTTCTTCCCATTTACGTGCACTGCCACACATCCACAAGCAGAGTCTTCCCCTTCTGGAGTTCTTCCATCCCCTGCCAGGCCTTAGGCTGAAGAAAGGTGGATTTACACAAAATACAACACAAGAGTCAGTTTGAAAGACCTCGATCACTTTTCGTATGAACTTACATCAATATACTATGGAAAAAAATCTATTTGGTCCAGGGGAAAAGCATCCTCTTATGTTTACAGAGGTGTGTGCAGTAACAGTGTTTTCTGGCCACAAACCCAGCAGTAACTGCTGTGATACTGGTTTTAAGGCTCAGAGATTGTTACGGATATAGAGAGAGACTCAAACGCTGCTCAGCAGCGGAAGGTGTGTTCATTGGCAGTGAATTAGCCCAGCAACGGCTGAACCAGCTCCCTGCCCCATCTACTCCCGAAGCTGCTACTGCTGGAGCAGGAACGAGCGGGACTCACAGTTTGCTCCTGCGTCCTCACGCAGCAGGCTGGCACCCCAGCAGGAACTGAAGGCCACATCGCACCGTGAGCCAAGCTGGCAGTTTCAGGAGCTGCTTTGGTTACGCTTCTGCTGTCTCTGCCGAGAGGCACAGTCTAAAGAGGTAAAATAAGGCTTACACTGCTGCAGCTTCGCCAAGGGCTGTCTCAGCGCCTTGTGCCGGTGGCTCTGCGGGCAGGCTGCGGAATTCGGACCTGCCTCAGCAGCACCCTGAAACTACATATACATATAGGAACAGCGAAGGACTCGGCACTTGTTTTTAGGAGATGGCACTGGAGGAAAAAGCATGATGAGAAACAAAGATGTATGACAATAAAGGTTAAGGTACTTTTATTATAAAAGTCTATACAATGAGCACCAGACATAGCAATGCAATTATATCTGGTTTAGTTATATATATTCCATATCTATATATCCATATAGATATATAGGTTTTGCTTTTACCAAAGTAAAACTGTTATATCACAAAATGCCTAGTTCTACCATTTATTTATTGCTCAACAAGGATGGCACAAAACACACTCAGCATAACTGTTGCCATGCTTATCTACTATACTGAATAAACAGCCAAACACTGCATAACAAACACAAAGCAGCTGTTAATTCTGAATTGGAACCAGTCTGATCACTCACTCACTTATAAAAATATTGGAATCATATAGATTTAAGCATTATAAAGGAGGAATATATTATTTAAAACATTTAAATAGTGCATATTGACATTTTGCATGTGGTATATAAAACACAAACATTCATGTACAACACTATACAGTACACATTAGTTTCAATGTTTGGATACACCCGTGTCTGCAGACTGATAGAAAAGTAACTGAAGTGTACATTGCACAATGGAACTGAATAAAATTGATAAATGGTCTCAAGACTAGTTTAACCTCATAATTCTTTAAGGTCCCAGATCATTTTGCCATTTAAAAAAAAAAAAAAGCATACCACCAGTGCTCAATAGTTTTAGTGCTTTTCTTTTTCTGAATTCCAAAATTACATGCCTACAAGCAGAGTAAAACAAAACAAGAAGTATTCTACAGTACACAGATGAAATCTGAGCACTAAAAATCCTACTTTCAACCTATTTCATATGCTTCATGACAGAACAGCAAGTCTATGAGGTTACATGCTAGCCATTTCTTACATTGTGAGAAAGTTCATTTTTGGTCTTTCATAAAGCAGTGTGAATAATAGCTATGTTGACATTAGCCAGTCATAGAAACATGCAGTGAGAGTAGGTGCATGCAAAACATGGCCACAATAAAAACTGATACACTGAAGGAAAAAAAAAAATTGAGAAAGCACCAGTTAAAATTAACACTTAGATTTTGCCAGATCAAAAACAGCTGCTGATGGCTGTTGCAGAGCATAAAGCTAGTAGCTAAATCATCATTCAGCACAGCAGATGTGATACTCAAAATGTTATTTAGTTTCAACTCTGAAGCTAAATCATGCAAGGCCCATAAACTGTTTTGCTTATATCATAAGGGTTAGATAACTTATTGTTATTCTCCAACTGTAAAACAAAATCGTGATAAAGAGCAGTGATTCTTTCACTCAAAACCGACAGTTCACCCTGTGGTGCGCGTTAACTACACTGATTTTAGCCCTTATTTCAGGTACAGCGGAATTTTAACTGTCCTAAGCCAGCTCTTTTCTGCTGGAGCTACGCAAGTCTGAGCGCCATCAGATTTCCCATACACTGAAATGTTCATTATGTTCCTCAAATCTTCCGAAAGTGGAGATGCAGTATCCAATTCAGACAAAACACTATGTCGCCACTAGTTGATAAACAATAACTGATAAAATGATAAAGTGAACAACAGTAACATAAGTCCTGTAGGCAGCATGTGATATAACTTTTCAGTTTTCCAAGTTTTAAAAGACACTAAGCAAGGTCACTTTCTGGTTCGTCCACTGTCATCTTTATCAAGGAGGAAACGTGACCACTAATGAGCAAAATCCATAGATGTTAATTATTACTGTGTTACAGGTGCAATTTAGAATACCAAAAATTAAAGTTGTTCCACAGCCGTCCTTTGAAAGGAATTTCAGTCTGTTTTTTAAAATGTTCCAGGAAAAGGAGCTGTACATTTAATTTGCTGGCTTTTTTCCCCCCATAATAAAAAATAGGCAAGAGGAGTAGTTCGGTGTAGCATTATGGTACTAATAATTTCTTCAGTAATGCAAAAAGTTGGTAATAACAAAAGTCTCAAAGTTCTTGAATGCTAAAGAAAAAAGCTATGGTTGTTTTGGAACAAGATGGATGCATCTGTAGCATCTGTAATACAAAACTTGGATGGAAAGCGTGTTTGCTAAAGTTGGATAGAGCAGTCTCTAACTTAGAAATCTTACTTGCTCTCTCGACAGGACTTACTTACCCTTCAAACATGTTATAGTGGCACCACAATAAAGTGCACAAACTGGATTCTCCCAACAGTGCATGACAAATGAACACAAGCACCCAATATGTACAGTGGTTGTATACGGAAACATGTTATTCAATGGTTTGGAGGAACATAATTTAAATTGATTTTGAAGAATCTTGTTTGCTGATAAGGACTTCTAACAGCCTAAGTTTGGCTTTAATTTTCTTGTACTCCCTGTACTCATCAAGCATTGGAACCCGATCTTCTTTCTGTACGTTCCTGTAAGAAGAAGCACACTTAAGTTTCAAGAAAATCCTCCATACTGCAAGTCAAATACAAAAGCAGCAATGTGCAGTTATCTTACAGCAGATAAAAACATTTTTGGCAGCTAGTCACCAATAATAGACACATCGTTATATTTTAGTTCCTTGTAGTTAAAATTGCCATCACCTAAAAATCTGAATAGAAAACCCAGCAGCATTTATTCAGCACAACTGTTGCAGCATTGTTTATAGATAATTCTCTCAGTTCTTCTGGAGATTTTAACAACAGGATATGAAAACTTTAATTACAGATCCTGTATATACATTACAGAAAAATACAAATAAATTTAAGTCGATCTGCATTTTCACTGTATGTAGATTGACCCACAAACTGACAGCAGAGAATGACTGTTATTTAAGACTGGACTGTAATAAATTAGTCTATTAATCTGACTTATTTTTAAATCAACCCTTCATTAACCACCTCATTATTTGCTATTAAAGTCAAAGGGAATTCTGTCCCAAATTCAGTAAGTGTGTGATGAAGCCACGTTAGTGGAATTTGTGTGACCAATGGTCCAGGAGTTTCTAGTTAAGGAGAAATACAGTAGAAAGTAAAGTGAGAACGTCTGCCAGTCAAGAAAGTGACTGACCTCTTAAGAGAGCGGCCTTAGTTTTGTTCATGAGGTGATATATACCTCGAAAAACCTCCTATGACACACCAAGGGCAGCAGTTCAATCAAAATCATAACAATATATATTCAAATAAGAAGCCTAAAAGAACTGAACAATACAGAGAAGAGTAAAAATTATCAACCCCTTTCTTGATAAAGCAAACATCCACTGTCAGGACTGACCTACTGGAATAAAGGACAAATACACAAACTTCCCTGCCCTCTGTTAAAAACAGAGGGAAAATCTGAGTGGTTTTTTTTTTTTTTTTTAAATACATATATATAAAAAATACTTATTAGAACAGTTATTTTAAAATGTTATTTTTTTTTAATAAAAAACTCACTTCTTCCACTTTCATTATTATGCTTTACAGGCTGTAGTAGAGGAAACAAAACTCAAGAGCAGGCTTCCTCTGCTATTAAAAATACACAAGAATGCTATCTCCTTCAGGAGAATATTAATAAGAGAGACTAAACCAGATGAGATTCCATTTGGCAACATTCACATAGAAAGTTGAAAAAATACTTGGCTACAAAATGAGGCTGCTGTCCAGCATCTGGTTTTGTGCTAAACAAACCTTCCATTCTGCTGATAAAACTCCTCTTCAAATTCTCGTAATGTCTTACGTAGCTTCTTTTTTTCAGCTCTGGCTTTCCACAGTTGCTCCAATAATTCAGGCCTAAAAGTTTCAAGTGAAAGAAAAATACTGTTGGCCATATAATTAAATTTGAATTCTTCAAAGCATACGCAAAAACAACTGAGCTAGCTGCACTAATGATAAATCTGTCTTGCTCATAAGGAATATGCTATCTGTCTGATGGTGGAATAGTGAGAACAAACTAGTAGTTAATAAAAGGGTATAAAATTTTCTGCTGTCTACACAGCTCAAGTAAGGCTGAAGAAGGTTTAGAAGACACTAACAAGTCACTGAATACAAAAAGATCGTAGGTCAGGCACGTCAGAGGAAAGAAGGCTCATTCAAGCCAAACGCTTCCTGAGAAATGCTGAACATGCCACTCCCTTCTACCCAACATCATCTATTTGGCATCGTGACTCTAAGTGCAATAATTGCAACTTCTATACTAGAATTAGTCTCTTCTTATTTTTACATACATAGAAGCAGCGCGGGTGCTTGACAGCCTAAGGTCCCGGGTCAGTTTCTCTTGACCATCTTCAACATCAGACTCGGAGTTTTCAACTGGGCTTAAAACAGACTGTGTTTGGACAGCAGTTTTTAAGATATCATTCAGGTCTGCAGACAAACCATCACTTTCCTCCTCTTCTTCCTGAAAGTCAAAGCAGAAATTCAAAACAAATGTGAAATATTTCAGTTCCCTATTACAAATGCTGGGAAGTTGTGTTTTGTTTTGTTTTTTTAAATGCACTGTACATACCTTAATTTCTTCAAAAAAATGGGCCGTTTCACCTTCAATAATGGGCTGTAACATCTGCCCCCGCCTCTTGGTTGATGGGGAACCCTGCAATATTTTAAATTTGTTTCATTATATGCAATTAGACATTAAATGCTGTGTGCGGTCAGGATTTTGTTGAAGGTGCCTAATACCTAAAGGTATTTCTTCTTCCAGAAAAATAAAAGACTGCAAACATACTCACAGAGCACAAACAAAATAATCATATAACCCAAAAAGCTCAGATGCCCAAAGCATCCTTGTCATAGAAGTAAATGTTGTAGCTTATAAATTCACGTGAAAATATTCTTCTTCGGACTGAAAATAAAAAGCACTCGCTCTCTCCATGTTCTGTAGAAAGTTCATAAAGCGTGATGATATCTCTGAATTTCCTATTTACTCTCGTTCCTCCCAAACCAAACCACAGGGAGATTATAAAGTTACACAAGGCCAGAGCCATCTTTTTTTATCTTCTGCCAGACATACACTGGGAATAACACTGCCAGTTTCTTTTTCTAGACTACTCTGAAGGCCCACAACTGCAAGAGCTATGTAAGAGTTATCTCTTGCCACCTCAGTGTCGAGATCCTTTGAACTTCAGCCTAAAGAGGTGCCACTGTGCTGTACCGGAATTGCTGCTAGCTGCCTGCTGCACACATGCAATTATGCCCTGCTCATCCGTTATCCCTGGATGGCATAAGCAATTTTAACAGATGGACTCTTTGAACAGGAGAAAGGTGGAACACAAAAGCCACACAGACGATGACCTGTCAAAAAACTTTAATGAAAAGTAAATATTTTCCTGCTTCTTTGGGCATTTCCATACAGGCTTCAGAGTATGCAATTAGTATACCGTGATGCCATCAGAAAGATCTCATGGAAGCAAGTGTCGTATAAACCATAAAACAATTCTCGAAATACCTGGCACTGAGTATGTCCTACCTAGAAGCTACTACTCAACAATACTTGGTTATTAGAGAGCTCCACTTATCTGTCTTGCAGGTTTCAAAAGCAGAGGCCTGTGAAAAATATTTTACAGGTATTGTCTGCAAAACGGATTAGGAATTATGTTTCCAAGATCTCTTCTGAATATAAAATCCTTTTGGTTGGCTATTACCCATCCCTTTATTTCACAGCCAAAAAAAAGAGCAACTATGATATAGTCATAAGGCTACTGACAGTCACAGAATCACAGAATAGTTTGGGTGGGAAGAGACCTTTAAGGGTCATCTAGTCCAACCCCCCCTGCAATGAGCAGGGACATCTTCAACTAGATCAGGTTGCTCAAAGCCCCATCCAATATCTCAGCTGAAGAGTCAGATTTTTGAGGTGAGAGATGGATTAAAACTCAACTAATCAAGGGCACCACCAATAACCTATGGCTCACCAGTCACAGAGGAATGCTTAGGCATTTAAGAGCAACCCGTGTTTATGGAGTTCAGAATGGGATACTCACATCAAAGCCATCAAGTTGCCCCTAAACTTGAAATGTGACCACAATGCCAGTAACATTCTTCTATAAAAGCAGCTACCCAAAAATGTATGTGCAAGAAAGGAATGATCTTGAACTGGTCCCTTTATCTCAACGTACCTCAGCTTAAAGGGGATAGCTGAGGACAGTCAGAGTCAACATAAACAACTGATTAAGTTGCTGCTGAGTAAGCCACTGCCCAGCTATGTAGATGTGGTAGAGAACTGTCTGCATGTAAACAGGTTATCTCTCATCAGCTATGCAGTCCCTTCCTTCTAGAAGGGTCAAGTAGCTAATACTAAAACTGTTTTGTTGCAAGTCTGAGTCAGCATGCAAGATTTTGAAGAGCAAAGACAGCCAGCTGGTTGTCATTCCACAACTGTTTTCCAGGTACTATAAACAAGGTTACATCCTTGCACGGTATGAAAACTTTTCTTCCTCATCTCTTACAAGACCACCGAGAGAGGAAAGAAAAGACTAGAAAGCACTGCAAGTTAGAAGGAAATGAAGTGAAAACACAATGAAAAAGCACAGATGTTGCACAGACGCTGCAGGCATTGGTAACGTGTCTCACACTGGGGAAGCGTGAAGGAATGCAATGGTTCTTACGGCCATCCTATCACTCAAACCTCTGGTGACAGTAACCTGCAGCACAGAAGAGAGGCAAGCTTCACTGAAACTGGTGTTACTATTCTTGGGAGGACTAGAAGTACAACATGTGCTGTGGATCCATACCTAACACAGTGACTTGGGAACGTTTCAGCCACGGCAAGCTAGAACCGCTTATTTACTTCCACCGGGAACCATTTACTTCCCAAGAGCCATCAAGGTCACAGACAGCTTTGAACTGCTCTGCTCTCAGCAGTAAATCAAATGCCTCAAATACAATGACAACAACATCTTGTATCTTCCACAAGAAAGATGTATTTTATGGAACAGTTTTACTAGCTCTTCTAAAGGCAGCCTAGCAGTTCAACAGTGGAAAAAAAATAGAAATAGCATTTATTTTACTCACAAGAATAGGAGTAATGCTTGCTCTAGTTAACATTTGTTTTACAAGTCTGTATCTGTCATAAAGTGGCTTCACAATATGTCTTTCTTCTCTAGTAACCTAAAGGCAGAGAAACCACAGAATTAATTATACCAGTCACTCAATAATATACAAGCAAACACAAAGCGGTATGCTTCTCATGCCAGGCCACATACATTCCAATTAGGAACATAAAACTAGTTTAAACTGTGTGTATGAAATGGGGTTTATGCAGATAAAGGGGAATAAGTGGGTGCTTTTCCTCCTCTCTTTTCTCACTTTAACTCCCTATATTTTTCAGGAAGAAGTTTTAAAGACTTCCTAGAAGTTAGGGGAGCTTCAGTAGAAGCAAACCCTCTATCTTTAAAGACCCATGGAAAAGAGGGAAAAAGGGACCAAGAACTGGGGGAGAAGGCTGTGCCTAGCAATGAAGATGATTCTACAGAAATGACAGGGGAAAAAAGAAAGATGAAACTGTAGAGAGATTTTATCCGCTATCTGATTTAGTCTCAATTCTTGGCCACTGTGTACTCTTAAGATCTTAAAGGCTATCCTGAACAGTTACTGGCATTTTCTCCCTCAGGGGATTGCAGAACCAGTGCCAGTATCTCCAAGGCCATAATTCTTCCTTGGCTTTTAGACTGAAAGGCTTGGTCAGACTTACACGGCAGCGCTGATTATAAAGCTAGTGTGCCAAGACCACAAGGCTGATGGAATAGTAACTAGAAAGATCTTGTGATTGGACTAGTGATGCTGATCACCGTCCAAGATACAAATCCAGAACAGAACTTCAGGCACTAATTGCTAGTCACTCAGTCTAACTTCTGTATCTCCACTTATTTAAGATACATGCCACAAACTTAAAAAAAAGGAAAAAAAAAGGAAAAAAAAAAGAAAAAAGTGTCTTTTCATTTCTGCTTTTGTGAAATCCAGAACATTATTTCAGGCCTTTTCCCAGGAAATTCAAGAGCGTTGTTTATTTTTAAGATTTCTCTTTGCTTCACAGACATACAAGGTACCTAACAACACCAATCACTTTGTAAACTCCAATAACCTGCTGATCAGTGGAAAATGGACCTATCAATACATAAATTTTTTATAGAAGTCAACGTAATAACTTCCTCTGATGACAAGATGGAAACCAATAGATAACTCTGTTTTGGAGAAGAAAAAAAAAAACCCACACCAGCATCAAGTTCTGGTTTTACTACTGCACAAGAGTTACTGTTGTCTGTGCATACATGAATATAGTTTGATGAAGTAAACCAAGTATTACCGGCCGTCCATGTTGACTTTCATAATACAGGAGGCTTTTCTGGAGAGATGTTTTCTCTTCTACCAAATGGTCTTTTGTCATTTTCTGTCAGAAGAATAATTCACATTTAATCAAACACAAGTCATTTTAACAGTTTTTCTACATTATCAGCTATACAGATGCCTTAGCCAAGCTTAGCTTGGTTAATACCATACATCCCACCTTCATCCATTTAGAGCCATCCATTACTGTCAGCACTTGTAAATATTCTAATAAAGAGTGAGCAAGGAAAATGTGGTTCATCTTGATCATTTCCCCACAGAGTCTGAAATATGAATGCTTGGTAAAGGGCTGCTAGATAGAGGCATCATTTTGTCGATAAAGTTGTATCTGAAGTGGCTGACAGTGCTCTATTTCCCTCTGTTATTCTCTTAGAAACAGCCTATCCATAACCTTATGCTTACTTTTATATCTTCTGGCAAACATCTCTCAACTCGTTTTTCCTTTAATCTTTTCAAAATGAGTTCAAGTGTAGCTTCCTTGGTGGGCTTCTTCTCTTTCTGCACAACCCGCATCTCATCACCATTTTCTTCATCCTCTTGGTCAAGAGAGGAACCAAAGCTTTTTGGAAGAGTGTTACTTCGTGGACGTGTTTGAGGTATGAATTCTCCATCTGGGCTCCTCTGCTTTGCATCTGAAATAAGAAAAATCGCTCAGTCCAAAGGTTTAAAAGTAATAACTCTCTCTGTTCAACTGCAAATAAAGGAACATAACAGTTTGCATGGGCAAAGTTTCTCTTCTAATGAACTAAAAACAAAGCCACAAGAATAATTTTATTTTCATTTTTTAATAGTACAGAATCTAGAAATGAAACACTTTTACGGTCCTGTGGAATTTTACTGAATGACTTAGCCATTTTAGTCATGTAGATAATGTGTTTGTAGAAAACCAGGAACTGTAACACCCCTTACCTTTTATTTGCTTTCTCAATTTGGTAAGTTCAGTCATCCATTTTAAAACTTTTGGATTGGCTGCAATATCACTATAGGAGGGCTGAAAAGTAATACAAACACACTACATTTTATGAAAAGAAACACACTAAAATCTTGTTTGTAAAGACTTCTGGCAAGACTTAGTAGTATTTATGACAGCAAATGTGACTAGTAAGATGGATGCCACCAGACTAGATCTCAGTGCCAACATAAGGGACAATACTTGTGAAAATAAACTTGAAACAAGACATCACAAGTTGAACCAGAGAGTGGTAAGATGCTTCTGTCTCTCCACATATCTCATCTGATATCCCCTCAGTCTCACTGCATAAATGTCACTGCCTGCCCTTCTTTGGGCTCAGGCATTATGGCACATTTTCCAGTCCTGCTGTTGCTCAGTTCACTTTTGCAGACAGCAGCGTATAACAAAATTATGCTCATTTGTGAACCCACAGTTATTGAGTGATGAACTACAAGTAGTAATTTAGCTGTACCGTGCAGTCATTTATCCTGAGTAAAAGCAGAACTGGTAGCTTACCTTACTGTTTTTCTCTTTTTCAAATTGTTCCTCAAATTGCTTTATTTTTTTCTGTAATTTTTTGACAAGCTGATAAGGTGTCTTGTCTTCCCTTTTGTCATCTTTTGAGCTAAAGGATGCTCTTCGTGTTCTGTATAAAAAACATTTTTAAAGTGTCATTTAAATAATTAAACAAGTGCAAATAGCTTCTGTATTTGAGTAACAGATTACTTATTTCAGGTTTTTTTTTCTCCAGTTCATAATCCATTCTTCTTAGGTTTTCAGTCAGAGCTATTTACTTACTGAATCAAAATGCTTTGATCTGCTGCCTTCAAAATGTGATGCGTTATTTTTTCCTCTCTAATTTCAGTAATACCCCTAACAGAAAAACAACATTTGAAATTCAAGCCTAATAAACTAAGGTACTGTTAATTACATGGTCATTAAAATAGTTCAGATCTTTCTGGTGGCTAGGCTACTTATCTTAGATACTCAGTACTTCTTGAAATATTGGGCACAGAATAAAGCCTAGGCTAGAACCTACCACTGAACAATCCTTGGTAATTAGACAGCTCCACTTAACTGTCTTAGGCAAGTTATTAGATACTTATCTAAAAACCATCTACATCACCTAATCTGTTGTCCTTACTAATATATTTCTAGAGTATGTGATTCTAGTTTTGAATCATCTTCTGCACTTGTTCAGCTCCTTGACATTTGCTGCTTGTGAAAAGCCTTTTTATTTCAAGACTGACCATGAGAATTTTCTAGTATGTTTATTACACAAGGTGCCCGAAAGATCCCTCGACGCAGCTAGCGACATCTACGTCGTCTGAGATACTAGAAATACTAACCTAATAATCTACTAGTGTAGATCCTGATTAGTTTCAGGATGAGAACAGCTATTACAATCAGCACTTTTCTGCAGGTCAGTCTTCTGCATCATTTTAACAGTACTTGTCAACTACCTTCTGCATCAATAAATCTATGTCAGACAGAGAATTGGAGATTCTCAACTTGGTCTTTCCTGTTCCAGATTTTCTCATTTTGACAAGATTATTTCCTCTCTAACAAGCATGGAAATTCTTCTTAAATTCCCGTTCATAGTAACAGTAGTAGACAGTACAGGTCACAGGTTATTTACAGTTTTGGAGCATCACACTCCCCAGTGCCACACAAATAACTTGCAGCTTGTTTAGTTACAACTCTGCTTTCACACACTGGGTTAAATGGGCTCGATCCTCTAAATCTGCAGGAGAAGACCTGCATTAAGAACCCTACCTCTTCACTGTACTGCTCTCCCATGCCTCTCCCTCTTAACGGCTGACGCTTCCCTATAGCCCTTCTGAATGAAGGCTTTCCACAGCCCAAATAAAGAAGCTGCCCAGACTGTTACTGCAGACTTTAGATGCAATGGTTTCTATAACCTGGCTCTCTTTCCTGGGAGTGGATAACATGCTACGCAAAACAAATCCAAAATTATGCAACATGAAAATAGATATTCATGCTACTGAAAAAAAATAAAAAGCCAAAACTTACTTAAAATCATAGACCAGAAGTCCAGTAAAGACTGGTAAACAAAGGATATAAATACTATCTTCAGCCCAGGAAGTGCCATTACAGCAGGTTGTCAGAAGCCCTGACCAAATGCCAGGGAAATCTGTGCGAGCTTGCCCTATTTTTAAACTCTTTCCCTCAGCATCTGCCAGTGGCCACTTTGAGAGACACGATACCATCCCAGACAAACCTCTGGTCTGACTCACCATGGCAGTTCCTGGGCAGACAAAACAGCCAAATGGCCATATAATGCTACACTTGACCTTGGTCTTCAATTAATTTATATAATGAAAACCCATGAGGTTCTTAAACAGCTGTATTTTCATACTGGCAGTAACATCTCCTGTCCCCATACCCACCAAATTGCATTAAAATACGTACCTAACAAAAGAAAGTGCTTTGGATGAAGAATCTAACGTTTCTGGATCATGTAAGAAACGCTGGCTTTGCCCAAAATCCAAACTACGATGTGACAATATCGGATGACAATCCTCTTCCAACGGATGATTAGTCATCCTCCCAGCCTGCGGGGAAAGCTGAGCTTCTCCAGATTCACTGTCCTCCTGCCAAGATTTGAAAGCAGGAAACGGATCTAGAAGATAGAAAAGGGACACAAAATGGTACTTTTCTGTTAACAGAATTATAAACAAGAGTCAAAAGGAAATAAAAACGCGTACCCAATGCTTAGTCTTGTATGCTATAAAGGATGTGGTGTCATACACAAAGTGAATAAAAACATCGAAATACATCAGAAAGCTACAAATTCTGTCAAATAACAATTGAAAGAAAAAGGTACTGAAATGAAGTATGCACACTAGGATCCCTTTTTCAAAGTGTATCTTGAGAGTATGCATTTCTGAACATTTCAGCAGTGCAAAAGAGCCTTATTTATGTATCAGAAATCCGAAGTTAGAAGAATATATTTATTGTCCATTGCAATATTTTGCTGTGGAAATTAATTTTCATACCTTATGCATGTACTTTGAAAGATTATCCTCTTGGTTTTGAAGAAGGTAAGCCTGACAATACCTCTTTAGGTACAATACCCATTTGCTTAAGTCTTTTTAAGAGAGTGTTGCTGGGTTTTTAAGTTTAAATCCATCTTGACACCACTGAGAAAAAGAGATTTCTTAATTTGTGGAAGGTGATTTCTTCTAGGCATGGGATTCCAAAACAATCAATTTTTTTTAATCCCTATAAAAAGTTAGTTACTAACATCCCTTACAATTCTCATATATGGTTTTCTTGCTGTCTAACAAAAAGCTGACATGGCCTTCCAAGCACTTTAATTTAAAATCCCACCCCCCTTTTCCTTTCAGAGAGTTGCCTATATTTTCCAGTTCAAATCAGAAATTTGAAAACTGGGTTCAAAGTGTGCAGAACAACAATAAAACCCACAAAGTAATTTTTAAAAAAAATAACCCTTGTACCTGCTTTCCATTATACATTTACTAAGTATTATTGGGATTTTTTGTTTTGTTTTTAAGCTATGATCTTGCCTGTTTACACAGTACAAGATACAAGAAGGGGACCTTTTAGGAAAAAAGTAAACAAAAAAATTGCAGATCAGAATATTCCCAAGATTAAGGGACAGCAGGTGAAGGGTTAGTTAGAAAGCAAACCATAAACTATCAAAAGGCAGATAACTGAACGTATGGCGAACCATACTTACCCTCCCCTTCTCTCTGCAGATGCATTGTTTTGAAATCAATGAGGGGAAAAGTGATAGGGCATGGCGCTAATAAAATGAAAAAGAATGGCAAAAATACTAAAGTGAACACACAGCACAGTCAGAACAAACTATACATAACATGTAAAGCAGGAAGATACAGTACCAGGGGAACACATCCCATCTTTTGGGCCAGGCCCTGAGCACTCTCAGCTTCCAAGCAATTTCAATGGCAGGTAAGGATGCTCAGTCCTTAGCGAATTTGAACTTTTTACTGAAAAGGTTTACAAAGAACTGACACAGGAATAGTAAAGACTTATTATAGTTTAATAAGAGTCTCACGCATCCTCACATTAACAAAAGACAAGTTCTAAATACGTTTTTGCTCACAGCTTGTAAATAGAGATGGTGGTGATTTCCAAAAAGCAGGACAAATGCAGAGAAAACACTCAGAAATACAGATTAACTGATCTGCATTTTTGCCTTAAGCCAGCAAGCATCTAACGTTCATTTTCAAGAACTCTGTTGATTACAGGCCCTTAAGTTTTCTATCACATAGGCTTTAACAACCCAAATCTTGATACAAGATTTGGACTAGTACAGATTTCTTTACAAAGCCAATCTGCTTCAGGGAATGCCACAAGGACTTGCAGTGCCTTGGAAGGCTGAGATCCTAATAACCATTCTAAAAAGGACTCAAGAATAGCCAGAGTTAAAACACTTTGCAATGAAATAACCCCTCTTGCAAAATATCATGATTTTACTACCAAGAAGCTTATAATATAAATTTATATACAGATATGCTATTTTCTTTTCAAAGTAAGAGTCATAAAGCTATTTGGGTAAGTAAAACCAAGGCAAATTTTATGAGCAGATTTAAGGAAATAATGAAAATGGAAGCCACAAACCTTCTGAGAATACATATTAAATCAGATTAACACAAATAGAGGATGCAACAAAATGTAAAGTGCAAGTAAGCAATTAATGTAAATAAAACACTGAGAACATAAGCAGGATTTTTTTTTTTCTTTAACTTTTTCTAAAGTTATTAACTTGGGCAACAAGAACACAAATCTGGACTCAGTGTCTTCAGATGCCTGCAAATCAACTTCTATATGACATGATGTACTCTGAATGTACAGTTTGCTAAGGCTCAAGAAGGCCAACTAGCAACTATTTTACAAATCTAAGTAAGCCAATGGCAAGTTGCAAACCTCATCATTTGTAAAAGGGTTAAAAGGGAAGTATCATTCATGAAGGCAATTAATTTGGCAAACAGTCAACACTGGTGACAAATTAACAATAAGTTATCGCCATTTGAGCTTCAGGACAAAGTTTTATGTGCCGACATATTAGAACTATATGCTGTACTGTTAAGCTACATACATCCCAGGTATACCTCACTAATTTTAGTATTTATAATGCAGCAACCAGAAGTTAAGCGCAGTCATTCTTTGTTACCAGTGTCTTACTAACATTTCACCGTGACACTTATGGGCATCTCAAAGAGTAGCTGTCACTGGAACAGCCTGTTAGAAGTTAAAACCTCATCCCTATGTAGTAAATCTGTACTGTATCTGCCAAGTTGTATTTGCAAGTCTTTAAAATTGGAAACAAGTGTACTGTTGGTGGCAGTTCACAGTACTTTAGCAAACTATTATCACTTGCATTTCTTAAGGTGTGATGATTCAAAATATCAACACTAGGCAGAGGAAACAGGATATAAGGAACACATAAAAAGATAAGTACTTTGAAAAGAAGATATTGACAAGAGTGTTTTGCTCTGGTTACAAAGGGGTTATGTTTTTACACAGGTAAAACAGTCTAAGCAGTTATTACCAGACATTTGAGCAACAAAGGTCAGTAAAGTCACAAGCTTAGGGGCTTGCTACACCTGGAAGGCCATGAAGAATAAGGTCACAAACATAAGGAATCCTGTCTGCAAGAAAACTATGTTTCAAACTTTTTGCTTTTCCTAAATTCCAAACAACGGAGGGAGAAGTGGCACAGAAATAACATCCATCTGCAACTTTAACTTTTATTTGAAAATTTAGAGCTATTTCAAGTTGTCCAATGACACGGAAACCAACATCTGACATTCCTGATGTTTAAAACAAAACAACCAACAGATTTTTCAGAATAAATTAAATATAAATTGCTGTGTTTAGTAGCTTAGTGATTTTAAGTCAAATTCAGTTAGTGTTACTAGTGTAACTGGTGTTACAGTTACTTCAGTAGCTTAAATTTAAAAAAAAAAAGAAAAAACCACCCCAAGACACAGTGTGAATAGTAACTGTATGACATAATCAGAGAAAGCATTTTTAAGGACTTGCATGAGAGACTCCGGGTCCTGGGAACCATAAGTCACTTCTCAGAAAAGAAAAAAGAGGGGGAAAAAAAAAAAAAAAAACAAACCATAATAAAACCCCAAACTTGTAGTATGAAACTCAGGCTTTTTTGCTTTCTTTAGCTGCTCCTTTGACTATTTTTTCTTTACAGTTTAAGGTCCTTAATTAAGTTGCAGATAGTCTGAAACAAGATGGGACCTATGGCACAACTTGGTCGATCTTACCATGTGTATAGGAACATATTATTCCGATTGAACTAAAGAAAAAAAAAGCGTAAGTTGTCTGCTGCTTCTACTTTGTCAAATGTTCTATTTATCATTATTAGCTAACTATATTGTGAGCTAAAGGGTGAAAATTACCTTCCCATTTGTCACCATCAGATACATTCTTCAGATCTAGACGTGGTACTTGGACACCCAGAGCTTCCTCAGAAACATTAATGTTGCCATCCGCTGATACCTCTGAATCAGTATTTGCATTAAGATCACAAGTCTTGGTACTTGAATCCTGTATTTAAATAACACAACAAAACAATTTTATTAATATTTAGCAACTGGAAATCAGGTACCTAATCAGTGCCAGTTCCAGCATTTCTCGAAATTTTTTTTGGGGGGGGGGGAAATCTTCTTTCTTAACTCAAGGAATTATAAACAAGCTTCCCTCCCGCAATAGTATTCAATTATTTGCATTACAAAACATTCCTTACACAAGATGCGTAAGTATAAGCTTGTTCTGCTGCCAAAAGTTTCTGTGAAGCGAGATGATGAGATCTCTAACAGAGGTTTTGCAAACCTTGCAGCAGGCCAACCAACCTAAGATGTTTAAAGCTGAAATTATTGTTTTTCTTCAAATCTGTATTTCATGTAAGTTTATAAGATGCCGTGTATCTGTATATAAATGAAATCATAATCTTACCAGAAACATCTCTGAAGATATTCTATCATTGCCACCAAGCAGTATACTATTTTGCCTAAAGAGAAGATAGACCTAGTTATCATTTTAAATACAAGTTCTTAATGGACAGTAAATACTATACATTCCTTTTACATTTCAGTTGTATATACACCAGTCCAGTTTTAGCAGATATGCAATGCAATTCCGTAAAGTGATAACTAAAATCCTGGGGAGCAAAAGTTACACTACTTTCCCCCCCCACACCTCCCCTTTGCTCTTCACACAGAATTCCAAGCTGAAGCATGTAAACAACAACTGGACTTGAATCAAGTTGGAAATAAAAACAGCTCAGACCTTTATTCTCGAACTGGGAGTAAATATTTTAAAACTCAATTCAACTCAAACTGAATTTTCAATCAGTGCTGAACTCAAACTGTAAATGAACTTAAAGTTTTCCGGCTAATCACTATTACCAGCATTAATTCTTCAATCATTAAGAGCAATAAAATGTGCCAAAATATTTTAAAGACAGTAACTTTTTCTTTTATTTCTCTTGCCCGGAACATAGGGTTGTTCACAAAAAACCCCATGATATATATCACAGAGGTTTGTACTTATTTTCTCTTATAAGTGCATAAAGTTCCATACCTTTTATATCATCATAAAAAGGTAACTCTTTAATGGTTGGACTGGATGATCTTAAAGGTCTTTTCCAACATAAATGATTCCACGATTCTATTCTATGAACTCCAGCTTATCCTCTCTGTTTTCACATATGAAAAGTTGTATGTTTAGTTTCACCTGCCTTATGCTATACTGTGTTGTCACAAGTCACCCATTTGGTACACTTTTCAAAACTGAAGTTACACATTCCGCCATGTAAGTGACAAAAGAAAAATACATACCTTTCACTATTATTTTCTCCATCAATATCTGCATCTTTATCACACGGTTTCAATAATATGTCTGCAGTCTGTTGGCAAAAAGTATGTTTAGAAAGATTTGGGAATGGCATTCTCAGCTGAAAACATTTCTATAATGGTCACTGACCACAAAAAACCTCAAGAACTAGAAGCAGAGCTTTTTGTGTGGGGTGGAAATCATACTTTTTAATCATGCAATATTTTTACATCTAAAGTAAGGCCAGTAACCAGGTGTTTTAATCACCAGAAGACAGACAATTACTTTCCATCTTCAGCCAAACCACTTTTTATTACTACTTTTAAATATTAACACCAACGGTTCTTCTGCTAATTGTCAATCATAGCATGAAGTTTGCAGTGACTAAAATCATGGCAGTAAGTATATCCTATCTCAAAAATAACCGAGTTGGATGTAGACTTGTGCTCAGCATATATGAAATGAAACAAGTCTGACAGACTTTCTAAAAGGAGCTACTAATCCCTGTTACTAAATAAAGCAGCAACAGAACTGGAAGGGGATGAAGAAATGCTGGCATTTCTATGACACCATCTCACAAAACGAGTTCAGATGAATACATGTCACCATTTTGTTCACTAAAAGTTGGCACAGGAAGATTGACTACTTTAAGCATTTACACCCAAGCTCAGTACTTGATTTCTTCACAAAGCGTCTTATTTGGGGGAATTCAAGAAATTTGAAATTTGAAATATATAATATGTCATTTTAAAATAACAGATTACATCTGGTTTCAGACTTCAAGAAGTTCTCACAAATGATCTTTAAAATGTCTGAATACAAAATAGTTACCTGGAGAGTTCAAATATACACAACAGTTGCCAGTTCTACACTGCTGACAGTTATATTCACCCTTATCAGACAAAACTCCATTATTCTGTTTACATTCTTTCAGTCCTCAAATCAAATTCCAATTTGGGGAAACAATTTTTAATTACAGTGCATCTGTCATACTCCTGCAGATAATTTCCACCCTGGAGAGGAGCTGTGCAAGTCTTGCATAGTCACACTTACTGTAGTTGTGGAAACAGGTGCTTCTGTTTCCATTTCAGACCCAAAGGAGAACTCACATGCACATTTTTCATCTCCTACAACCCCACATGCCCCTCTCAAACTCCTTTCATACCAAAGAATTGGTATATTTCCCTTTAACATCTCCCCGAAAGATACAACTCTCCAGTAATATTTGAAGTTGTGTATTAACAAGAATATAGAAACTAATATTGAAAAAGCAAAACTTCATCCCAGAATGCCACCTTACCACTGCTATCAATGGACAGAAATGTATCAGAAAGCAAAAGAGGCCAAGAACAACATCAGGTATGACAACAAAAGCGCATCTATACATGACCGTGTGCTCCCAAGCATCATGTTCCCCTTTATATTCTTAGCACAGGAACGTAGTTGGAACTCAGAAGTGTGCATACTTCATAAGGAGCGTAATTCACATTTCTCAGCTGCTCTTTGAAACAACTGAAACTGCATAAAATGCACAGAAAAGCCACCAATTTGCAATTTTTGTTTCTCCATCTACATTTGTACTTTCTGAGTTTTGATTTCTAAAGCTCAGCATGTATTTTAACTGGGAAGTCAGGAGGAAGTAAAGTGTTAGGAGTTAACGAGAAACTCACACTCTATTGCTTTTGAGGGCTTTCCTTGTCAAAAGACTGAAAACCTAAACCAACTACTACAAATAAAAGATGACTTACAATAGGCAGTCAGAAAAAGACTTATGGCAGAAATATGGAACTCTACCCTGTACTTTCAAAAGAGTTCTTGCAAACATAGCATTCACCTGAACTGGATAAAATATCATCTAATTGCACCATGTTTTATGCATTTTGCACTATAGGATAAGAATCTAATAGTTTTTTTCTAACAAGATTTGGCACTAATGCATCAGGGAAGAACCTGGGCAATCAATACGTCCTGTGAAATTTTGTTTTAGAATCCCATTTGTAAATTCATGTGCTAGTTTAGTGGGAACAACTGAAAAATTTGGCTTGTTCAGTGATTCAAGAGAGTCATTTGGGATCCATGCAAGCAAACAGAAGGCTAGGAGAAGAACACATTACAATAGTGAAAAGCGCTATGGCAACATTTTGTTTTAATAAACTCATAGATTCCAGACAAGACTTGCAGTTTCACTATGCTAAGGCATCCATTTCTATCTTTTCAAGTTCACAGGCCCATTAAATTCTTCTAGTTAATTTAATTCTACTAACAATAGGTTTGCTTATCCAGTTATCTTTCAGGAAACCCTCAGAAAGATTTATGGACTCACAGGCAAGAAGCTAAAAACCATTGTAGAAAGTTCTCTACACACGTATAGCAAATCTCTCTACCCACAGAATTCATCATTTAGATTTATGACAACAAAAGTTTTACCAAATAAACAAGGTACTACAGATATGAATTTTTCATTAGAAGCACTGATTTGACAGCTGCATATGTGCTATTTCATACAGAGCCGTAGAAACTATATTCTCTTGCATATTACTGTTATACTTGATTTCATTTTTGTCAGCACATATTTTACAGCTTTGCTTCATTGCATAAAGATACTCCGAATGAGAGAGTGATGTCTGCTCACTAATAAAAAATGCCGGTACAGTTCAGGCCATCATTACACATTCAGGCCACACATACTACAAACCTTCACATTTGATTGTATGTGAAGATCTAGTAATTTGCAGCTCAGAGCAAAGCTGAGGCATGTTTGTTTTATAGGGCAAACAATTATTTCAACATTTACAGTTGCTACAATACTGTGCTTCTATTTAAACTGCATACAATACTTCCTTCTTTCAGTGACACAAAGCAGTTCAATTCAAGCATAATATATAAAAGCAAAGCAAAAATTAAATGTATGACACCCAATCATCCTGTGGTTTGTTGTTTACATTTTCAGTTGCTTTCTGAACTTTAACAGCAACTCCAAGTATCATTAACATTATATTTTCTGACCAAACCATTTTTTTAAAAATACAACTAAGTATTTTATTTTTGCAAGCATGTTAGCATCACATTCTAGTATGTGCTCATGCATATGAGCTCATGTATGAGCTCATGCTCATGCAGACTTTTCTGCTTTGAAATACAAATGGTCAACCCTGATACTTTTCAAGGTGGCAATATTAAGTATTGAACGTCTTCAGAAGGTTGCAAGTCTAATTTTCTTTAATTTTTCTTTTGCTGAACACCTCAAGTGTAAGAATTCTAAGTGAACACATCAGTATGGAGGGACACGAGCTATCAGCACAGCAAAGTCGGATATCTAAGTAAAGAGGTCCAAGGAGAAGTAACAGAACCTCTTTCAACTAGAAAGGAGATGAAGAGGTGTTGAAAAGAACTGGACAGCTATGTCTACCACAAAAGAAACTGGTAACGGTGAGAAAAGGCTGTAATCGGCTAATTACAAAGCCACATCTTCCTAGCACAAGCACAGTCAAGAGGCTGCAGAGTCTCAAGGTGACTGTTACTTCTACCCTTTCTTGATACACAGTAAAAGGTGTGACGAACTGTGGAATATGCTACGATCGCAGCTTTAGATCTTCTGCTCCTCAAGAACACTTCACTAACACAGATGCTATTCTAACTAGTGCTATGCTTGCTGATACACTGACCTACCTGAGCAGAAGAAAGGGCTGGTACCTGTGAAAGACCAAGAGAAAAACATCAGTCAGGGTCCAAACAAGTTGCACCACAGTACACAAAAATTTCCCTGTGCGTGTCTATGAAATGTGCACAGCACAGAAAGCAATTAACTGCACAGAGCAACAGCACCGTGTAAGGCTACATCAGAGCTATTAGGAAAACTTGGATCTCTAAAGCACTTTGCTAAAGTCACAGCAATTTATGATTTTCATATACAGGAGGCTCTTCGTCTCACCTGAACGCTTTCTTCTTCCTCAGTTACAGTATCATGTTTCATAGCTTCACTGTCTAAATCAGTGCAAACTAATACTTCAGAGCAGTCTCCTCTGTTCTCACTGCTACCAGTGTCATTATCTTCAATAACATCATTCCTGAAGATAAGAACAGAAAGATTTTAGCAACTTGCTGTTCCACCTTTAAAAGGAAAAAAAAAAAAAAAAAAACCCCACACAAAAAAAAAACCACCACACCAGCCTTTTTTTTTTTTTTTTTCCTTCAACAGTATCAAACATCAGGGGTTTGGTTCTTCTCTTCTGCCCAACAAAATTATTCTGACTAAAGATACTGGTAATATCTACAACTTCAATCACCTGTAGGCAAATTGAATTATTTATACTTCTGATGTTTTCTACAACAGTATGTGATAGACATATTAAAGTGTATTTATTTGATTCTTGTATTAAGGGTCAGGCATACATCCCCCATTTACTATGCTGACCTGAGGAACAGAAGTGTCAACAGCCAGAAGCAATGACATATTGAAACTACCGCGACTCGATGAAGTTGCTGTGGCTACGCTCCTCTCAATATTGAAGCCAGCTAGTTTACAGCTAGTATCACTACATTCCCTGCCAGCGAGAAATCCCATTATTTCTAATATTTAATCTTCCCAGAATTCAACTCAAGGCTTGTAACAGTACAACCAGATTAAAACTAACTTATACTGTATTTATGTCCATATATTCTTTACATTACACTGTCACTGTTACCACATGATTCTGTAAGTTCATCACAAGCCTTTGACTTCCTTGCTCACAAAGAATTCCAAACTACTTTAAAAAATGCTCCTCCTCTATCAGATATACAGATACGAAACAGGATTGTTCAGAAATTAACATTTTAATCCTTTTTTTTTTTCCTTAATTCTGGCAATTATTTTAAGTTAGTTCTAAGAATTCGGACTGGATCACTGCTTTTTTTTAGTTATTCATTTAACCGTGTATTTGCCTTGCACATAGTCTGCTGGCGGCACTGCTTTAAAGGACCCAGACGACCTCTTTCAAGAACACTATCATGTATCCTCTATTACGGTTAATCCACAGTGGAACGATGATCAGAAGCATTTGAAATAGTTACCATGCCAGAAAAGTATATTGGTTTCAAACCTGCAGTGATGGTACTTTCAGCCACTGCTTCTGTGAAGTCAGCCAGCCTTTAAAGCACTTATGGTGCAACCGAAGGCATTCAGCTACAACAGGTCTTTCAGGTGATTACCCACTTACAAATTACTTCAAAGATGTTAAATCTCTAACACTAAAACTCAGTTTTAATTGATCATTACCAGCAACGATTATTATTTCTGTGATCAACTGCTAACTTTAGCCTGACCTCTTGTCACAGATAAGACTTCTAAAACCAGTGAAGAATGAACAATTTAGAAAACAGCATTTGAGTCTCTGAATATTTCACGTATTTCAGGCCCTGAGCCACAAAGGAATTTACATATTTAAGTCTTACTTAACTACACATTTTTGGAGTTCAGGTATTAATAATGACCATTTGTTTTTAATAAAGCGCCAAAACGTACCAACTTCTCGATGCTGCCATGGCAATCACTACACCCATAACCTAGCAAGATTTATAATAAAAATAAAAGCTGATTAAATACGGCTGAAACTCTATGCAAATAAACTCACAGTGCTCATTCTATCCATTTTTAGCTGTTTTGTTGACACTGGCAGCCAGAGCAGTAAAATAGCTATGGTGACGTGGAAAGGTGGGGTAAAGAAACTGAAGCAGCACCTACAATAGCTTTCATATGGTAAACCTGTGTCTTAAGTAACATCAGTGAGGTAAGAATGAAAGCACTAGGGTAAATATAAGTTCTTGTGCTACTTGCACAGAATTCAGCAGCAAAGCAGTTATACTTCACAACATTTTTAGCTATAAGATCTATTTAAAGTATTTGCTTCAAGGGCTGTTGATTACTGGCAACTGATGGAAGCTGATTTGGTTTAACCATGAGATAAACTGAAGTTAATAGCAAGTCATAACTTTGCTTTGGGTCGAGGTGAGGGACTGGGGTAGTTTGTTTTGGAAGAGTTAAAATACATAATCCTGTGGAATTCATTACAGATACAAAAAAATCATCTTACTGGTTGTTAGATCCTTCCTCATCCCCGCTGGGATTTTTTGCTTCATTGTTACAGCCCAGTCTGTGTTGCTGTATATGTTTAAGATCATTATCTAAGCTGCTCTGCAGGTCGAAAAGGTGCTGTTCCACAGCTGCTCTAATTGTTCTTTCTAAAATGCTAAAAAGAAAAAAGACAGAAAATCCGTATTAAGAACTCTCCTTTTGCATTGATCAACTATGCAGAAAGGCAGAGATAACAAACTTCAGACATGATGGGAATCTTTGATGACAAGTACTTCAAGGCAAAAAGAGACTAACTTTTCCAAAAAGGCAGTGGAAATCACTGCATCTACTATCTTTTATTTCGTAAGATTTACATAAAGTATTATGAAGTCTATTAACAGAATTTTAAGAGTAATCAACACATTACAATGACTAACTTTTTTTTTTTTTAGTAACTATCCACAAAAACTTATAAAAGCCTGATATATTAATGTGACAGTAAAATCGTGTGTCTCTAGCAGGTCAGAGTCAATCCTGGAGCAGGTACCGCTTCAGCACAGCTGGCCATAACCCCTGCTGAACAGGGCTGTAATCTTAAGAGGCAAGAGCCAACAAATAGCAGACAATGAGCAAGTACCTGATGAAAGACACAGGATATACCCAGATACATCAAGAAGAGAACAGCATTCTTTAAAAACAGACTACTCTGTTGAGTTCTTCTTAGCCAGCTCATCCAAAATACGCAATTAGGCCTATAAAAAAAATCCTCCCATAAGAATCTAAAACTATTTTACCCCATTTTTAACTCTGGAATTGTGCGTTCATTTTTCCTCTGCATTTGCACACATAATTCCACTGAACTGTACTCAATATTAACAACTAGAAGTGGTGCTAAAAATACAAAGTGAATGCTATCGTAATTTTAAAGTCAAACACCTATGACGTATCTAAGTATAAACCAAAGCGTTTTGGCATCTCGATTCTACCATACTGTGCTCTCGTGCTTCTGCAGTCAACAGCACTGACACATACTAGGTTTTTCCTGCGTTAGTGTTAAATGCCATAAGTGAAATACTTCGCACTAGAATGTCTTCATTCATAACTGTAATCATCAAACCTACTGCATTTTTTTTTCTTGAAAGAAGACGTATCTTCTACGCATGTTCTAGTAACAGCAAAATTCAAACATTTTCATTATACTTACTCTGCAGAGGCTGGCAAGATACTTATGGGAGAGATATGAGCACTGCAATAAAAAAGAAATAAGTTAATGTAATGCAAAAAACTTATCACACTAAATAAAAGTCTTGAAGTCAACAGAAAGCAACTTAGAAAATACTTAAAGACTGCATGTAGTGCGGCTAATAAAAGTAGAATACGTATGTTTTCTATGTACATACTGATTTGCAGCCCCTTTATTATTTAGATGAAGAAATCTTAAAGAATAAGACAGAAAGTTGTGGAAGTAGCAATGCAGATTTCTGTCTCTCAAGAGCCAATACTCAGTATATTACGCAGCTATAAGCTCTCAGATGTACGGTCTTTCCCATGGGAAATACTAATCACTTAGTCTCCAAAGATTTCCTGACACCTTGCTTAAGAATGTAGATTTTAACCTTGCTGCCTAAAGCAAATTCCAAATTACTCTGCCTTCCTCCACAGCTGCAATTCATAGAGATTCTTCCCTGCCTGTCAGACTGTTGCATAATTTTATTCTGCAGCATTCAACAGATCTGCAGCGCTCTCCAAGGACAGCTACGTTTCGAGTGCAAGGCAGGTACCTTCCACAGGTTTTGAGACACTAGCTAGCACAAGCCACTTCAGCCCAAACTCCTAGGTGGGGTGGAAGGGTGGAAATCAGCGTAACTTACTTGAGCTTACTTGTATTAGTTAACTTACATGTATGTGGTCCCTCTGCAATTTTCTAGTAATATGATCAAAATTCTCTCATTATAACCAGAATACTGAAATTTTAGACAAAAGCGGCAGTAAATATGCTAAGAATGAAATAAAAGAAGAAAACTCTACTGTAAACAGCAATGAGTTCCAACTTACATATCTTATTCAGAAAAAAAATAAATACTAACTTTATTTCAGCTAGGAGGTGGGGATGGAGGTAAACAAATGCTTTTTCTTCCTATTATATATAACTAAGCTCAAAAAGCTGAAAAACACAGTTTTAGTCTACTTTTTCTTTTTAAACTATGCAGTAACACTGTTGGTAGCCAAAGCTGATTTTAAATATTATTTTCATGAATGCATAAAGTAAACTCTGAAATACAAGGGAGCTTGCCACTCCACTGGAGAACTGAACAGGTACTACCTCTGCAAGATAGTTTTGACTGACATTAGCCTTGCTTGCGCTAAAAAATGTAGACAAGTCTCTGCTTACCCAAGAAGAGTTTTAATAGAGGAAGGAATATCTTGGTTAGACCTTATCAAGTTTACTAGCAGTTCCACCACCAGAGAGGTAAGATAATTAGACTACCTCAAGCAGACTTTCTATTTTTTCTTCCTCTAAGTAGATGAAACACAAGCAATAAAGGACTTTCAATTAAACACTGGCTGAAAGGGAAAGTGGTTAAAATATTTATTTGAAAATAATTATGCCCTTTTGCCTTAGGCAACTTGTACTGGGCCAACAGCAGAGTACACTGTGTTTAAACACCACCATGTAGCAACTGCACAAGCAGGTGCTCACAAAAGTTTTTAATTTCTTTTCTTTCTTTCTTGGTTTGTTTTTTGGGGTTTTTATTTGTTTTTTTAATGGAAACTTGATTTTGAATCAAGCTTTTTTATGATTTATGTGTTTGTTTGCCTAGGTGAAAAACCGAAGCAGATCTATTTCAAATGCTTTGACAGAACAGGCAGCTCTAAACTACTACTTCAAAATAGACATTGCCACATAGCTTTGGTAAATTAAAGCACCCAATGTAGAAGCCAGATCCTGTAGCCACTAATTTCAAAGCTGCTGGATCAAACAACTGAGAGTGAACACACTGGCATTTTGTTTTTTTCTTTCAAACAAAGAAATGGTAAAAAAAAGTTTACAACTTAAGATATTTACATTTCATTGATATTTCTGTGCACAAAAGCTCAGCATAGCCCTACTACTTCTACAAAGTAAGCTTTCTGATAAAAAAAAATTTGTTTTGGCAATACTTGAAATAAAAAAAAATGAAGACAGGAAGCTGTGAGTAAGTTCAGCTTCATGAACAAGATAAAAGAGAGGAGGAGAAGGAGCAAGAATCTCAGCGAAAAAAAACAGTAAGATTTCAAAACACAAAAAATGTAGCTTTAAGTATCCGATCTCAGTATTTTCAGTAAGTTCTACAAAAGCTGCATTATAAAAAGGTATGCTTATGTTCTAAAAGTACTAATACTAATTGTATACATTGAAATCAATTTACTATTAAAAACACAGTCACTCCTAGGACAAATTGGGGGCCGGGGGGGCGATCGGAGCACAGAACACTGCAACACTCTAGTTGTAAAAGAGAGCAAAAAAAATTCAGTCAAGGGCACAAGTACAAATACTATTTATAGGAAACTGTGATGGCCTGGAATCCTTTTATTCTACCACTTGAGACAATGAGGAACTGTGTCAAGAGTGGGGAGAATCAAACTCAGCTCCAAAGAATCCAAAAGATTTCTGACATGGTTCACAACAAAATTTTCCATCTTACTGTGTGACCTTCAGCCCCCAGCGCAGGATCGTGCACCCGTGCTTTCTTTAAAGACCTTTAGATGCATTAGAGGTACTCAGCAAAAGATGTCCATAACTCAGCAGTATTGCAAAGCCTGAAGAATCCTCTTACTACGTAAAGAATATCTTACGTCTTCAACTAATCACTTTAGCAATTAAGCACTTTTTGAAAGAAATGTGTCAATCGCTCTTAGCTGAAAATACATTACAACTTCCAAACCAGCGTACCACAGTCCAAGGATACTTTTTAAAAGCTGTAATTTATACTGCTACACAGAGCCTTCATGCAGCATGACACAGCAAGACCCAGAAAGGTAAACATCTTTGTTCCATAATGCCAACCCAGTCCCAAGAATCCCTTTTGCACTGTCTCCCTACCCATAAAAAGTCCCAGTAAACACATACCTTGAGATAGAAAAATGCATTGACTAGAGACAAAACACCTCAAAGTTTTTCTTGGTAACTTACTGACTGTACACAGATTCTTATTTCCCATTTAAAAAAAAAAATCAGTTGTGACATCATTTCATTTCACAATATCTCCAAAACACATTTAATCTCACATAATTTTAAAGTTAAAAAAAAGTCTTATTTGCAATCATATCAAAGCAACATTTTCCTTTCATATATTTACCTGTGTAGCAGAACTTTACAGGCCATTCTGATTATTTTTGCTATCCCAAATGAGCACTTCATGTAAAAATGCTTCATTTGAAAAACAGCAAAGCGTGATGTTGGCTGCTGGTTATGCATGCTGCTTGCTGGGATTCAATGGCTGCTTGTCAGACAGCACTTCTGGAGTGCTGCACTAAACCCTGCAGTCTAAATAGAAATAGACTGCAACATGAGGTCACTCCTGACAATAAGCTGCCCAATCAACACTTGAAAGCTTTCCTAACATGTTGTTCACAGATTTTCTAGGATGGCAGTAGGGAGAAGTATCTGGATGTTAAAAGAGAGCATTAAACTAAAACAATAATATCTTTTCCAGCAATTCAGGCAGTTGTATTTGGTTAGCCTTGCTATACATGCATTTTGTCTCACTTTGTTGTTGTTAATATTATTGCCTCCCTCTCTCTCACTGATCAGAGCTAATTAAAACACAAAAGGGTTAACAAAACCATCACACAAGCAGTGAGGAGCTCGCCCTTATCACTGCATTTAATATAGACAAAGCAAACTGTTTACAGAACTTACTACTTGTCATATCTCATATTTTTACACATAGAATTTTGAAAAGCCCGAAGAACACACCAAGAGTTTTTATATTAGGCTTTTGACTGACAATATTTGAGATGAACTGCAAAAAGTAAAGCAAATACTGCTTGGCAAAGCACAGTGATGAAAAATTTGGAGTAATGACAGAGGAGGATTCTAAAGTGATTATTTCAACAGCACGTCTTAGAAGTCAGCTGCAATGCTGAGTCAGTAATCCTTTTCTCTGAAAGTCAAGACAGCAAAACCGAGCGAGCCATGGCGAAAAGGCT
Source organism: Pelecanus crispus (assembly GCF_030463565.1). Lineage (NCBI taxonomy): Eukaryota > Metazoa > Chordata > Aves > Pelecaniformes > Pelecanidae > Pelecanus > Pelecanus crispus. Next base: position 5,569,519 of record NC_134650.1, read on the forward strand.
TCTGACAACAGAGAATATGGTGTTTCCTTTACATACACAATGTCAACTTGTGCGCAACAAATGCTCCCTGATTGGGTAACGGGCTTAAAGATCACTCAACAGGTTTATTTTAAATACCATTTTCAAGCAGTCACTAAATCAAACTGCATTAATGATTATCCACATTCTCACCAGATCTCTAACTCAAATTTTAACACCATGCAGTGCATTAAGGTCGTATGTTTCAGAAAGAGCAAACAGAACAAGTAAAGAAAAAAGATAGCAAGCAAAATATAAGCAAGTGACAGTCCAAATAACTTCCAAATAGAAGGAAGGTCATATACCCCATCGTATGAATCAAAATAACCAGTCTTTAACCTCAGCATTAATTAATGCAACCTCAGCATTCTTCTCCTTCCCTCCACAGAGAGACCAAAATATACAGATATTTGGTTCCCAAAATCTGACAACAGCAAAGAGGCAACAAAATTCCAGGTTAAGGAGCTGCAAGAATTGTGTTTAAGATCTACTTCTCCTCCTCTTCCCTTTATAAGCTGCTGCAGGCCCTATGTCAAGACAAACATCCCAATAAACCTGCATTAACATTTGCTTTTCTAATTGCTTTTTTAATATCAAGAAACTAAAACAAAAAAAAGCCATTAAATGAATACTATGAAAGACTTTAAGTTTGGAAAATATTTACAGTATTTATAGTGGTTAAAAGCTTAATAAAGCATACTTTCCCATTCTAATGTTTTTTTTTTTTAAATGTTTCCTGCAGTTCTGGTTTTACAGACAAAATTCTCTTTCTTCTTCTTCTACAGGATTCCTCCCTATCCTTCCCCACAAATTATGTAAAATGCCAACCATAATTAATGCTTATTAATTTTTAATTAGCTCTAAACATCAAGTAAAAATGTTTTCCTCTTCAGGCTATCAAATTTAAACTCTCAAACATGTTGAGTTTGCCACTACTGCTGCGCTTACACATTCCACAGCAACTAAGTACTTGTGAATAGTTAAATTGCTTTAAAACTTTAATTGGAAGAAAAAGCACTTTTGTAGAAATTCCAATTGGAGCAACTTTTTTTTTTTAACTCAAACTAAAACTAAACAGCTCTATTGCTGACAAGGATAATTAACTATTAAATATAATTTAAATTATGAAACAGAATTATATTTCTCTTGTTATATTTTACAAATTCTTGCAATGAAGTAGAAGGAAGCGTGCAGCCAAGCAGCTGAACACATTTCAACCTGAAATCCACATTCTTGAGACTACTCAGTCTTAGGCAGTAAACTTACTTGTGATTTTCCCTGCATTATTTCTTTTTTTAGTCACGCTTTTATTACAGATCCTTCCTCATCCCTCCCTGCAAGTTCTTACATGCCCATACCTAACCCATGCTGTACAGCTATGTAAACTGTAATACAAGCAAAGCAGCCTTAAAAATTAAAACTTGTGTAAGTAAAACAAATCCGTGTATTACAAGCAAGTACACATAAGCTCTCAAATGGAAGTACCATTTTAAGTTAACGCATCTCCTTTACGAAGGCTGGTCTTAATTAAAAGCTGACTCCCACTCCAATACTCCTGCCTGTATTACACTTTGCAACTTCCAAACTTGCTCACAGCTCTCTACCAGCAACGCCTATCCAAACAGCATCCTGGCTTGTGTCAGGAGCAGCGTGGCCAGCAGGAGCAGGGAGGTGATTGTCCCCCTGTACTCGGCGCTGGTGAGGCCGCACCTGGAATACTGTGTCCAGTTTTGGGCCCCTCACTACAAGAAAGACATTGAGGTGCTGGAGCATGTTCAGAGAAGGGCAACAAAGCTGGTGAAGGGTGTGGAGCACAGGGCTGATGGGGAGCAGCTGAGGGAGCTGGGGTTGTTTAGCTTAGAGGAGAGGAGGCTGAGGGGAGACCTTATTGCTCTCTACAACTACCTGAAAGGAGGGTGTAGTGAGGTGGGTGTTGGTCTCTTCTCCCAAGTAGCTAGCGATAGGACAAGAAGAAATGGGCTCAAGCTGTACCAGGGGAGGTTTAGATTGGATATGAGGAAAAATTTCTTCACAGAAAGGGTGGTCAAGAATTGGAACAGGCTGCCCAGAGAGGTGGTGGAGTCACCATCCCTGGAAGTGTTCAAAAAACGGGTAGATGTGGCACTTCAGAACATGATTTAGTCTAGTCTACTCTTGATTGGTTTAGTGTGGACTTGGTAATGTTAGGTTAATGGAGTAGATGATCTTAAAGGTCTTTTCCAACCTAAACGATTCTATGATTCTATGAAACAGATCCCTCCACAGAGTCTGGCTCTTAGGCAGGTACCACAGGTCCCTCCAGCTTCAGCAGCCATTATACCTGTTTGGACAATGCGAGACCTTGGCTTTCTATACATTTTTCTGATAACTTTTTTCTAAAAGCCACTTAACAAATTAAACCTCAGCTTGCACACAGGTGCCATATCCTACATTGACATTAACAAAGAAACACCAGCCTCTGAGATAAATTTAGTTGGCAGAGTTTAAATTAACTGAAGAAGGATCTTCAGGTGTTTTACAAATATATTAGCAAGTCAACTTTCACAAAACAGGGTATCCAGAGCCTTCATTTCAACACAAATTAAGGAGACTTTCTGGACCCTCAAACCAAGTTTTTTTGCAAGCAACCCATTCTACGAAGTCTCACATATAAACTTACAAAATGCCATCTTTGGAGTTCTCAAAGTTTCCTCCACATTGCTCCTACTAAAGGCCTTTCTGGAACATCTAAATTCCAGCCTAAAAATCATTCGTGGTCACACTTATCCCACTTGCTCTCCACTATCCTTTTGGTCATACATAGTTCCCTCTTCATCCCTGGTGTTTTCTCTTTCTAGCATATTTTCAGGAAGTAATCACAGAGTCTTCATTACAATTGTTTATGAAATATATTCCACTGTACTCTAGTGAAACAAGAAAGTACTTTCCTCATTTAACACCTGAGCGTAGTGGGCATAAAAAACACCTGGACAAATTCCAACAGGTTTAGAAATTAATCAGGGTCATGTAAGGACACATCTCTGCTCACTAGCACATGACAAGTAGTCCTCGGATTTCCCACTGAAAGAGTGGTGGAAAGATGGCACAGAATGGGTTTGTAACTACCAATATTCAGATCCTTTTTATACTTCTGCTACAAAATTCACTGTTTAAATATCACTTTACAGTTTCACCAAACTATGCCCTTTTTCCCTTTCTCTGCATAAATCACCATAGTTAATCCAATCTGAGTTCTACAGGCATTCCTCTTCCGAATTTGGGAACCGTTATTTTATCCCATATTTTACTACTACAAGACCTGCACCTGCTTCTAAAGCTTCAGTTTGTAGACACCACCACTTATCTCAAAAGCCTGACAGCTTCTCTCTCTCAGACAGAACAGTCTATACTCCAAACTTTAAATCCAAACTCCAAGGCAGAAAAAAGTTACCTTGTTGATGCTGCAATGCTCCTGGAATCCGAGAGACTCCCGGTCACATCTAGATGCACCACAGCTGGCCTTTCAACAGGTTTCTCTGTGCCATCTTCTGGAAGTTCTTCAGACTGCTCAAGCTTTACATCTTCCTCCTCTTCCAAGAGATCATTTATCTAATAAAAAGATTTATTCGCAGTTAATGGCTTGAAGTTCTTTTAAGAGGTCTGAGGAATTAAAAGAGCATGAGAGGTATAAAAACAACATACTTGTAATTTTTCAATTTTAGAAAAACTGGCACGTTATACATGATTTTATGTAAAACCATACATTCTACATCATAAAAAACCCTACATAACCCTTTTGAAACATCCGACAAAAACTGCAAAGAAAAGCACCTTTGATGCAGTAAATGAACACAAACAGAATCAAGGAACAACAAAATCCCAGCCACACTGAAGTCTCGAGGCACAGAACCTTTCTTCCTCTACATATAAAGCAGGTATGGATAATTCTCCTCTATTCCATAGGTAGCCTTATCCATATGTGAGAAGCATTTCCAAACCCTTCTATGGAAGGCAATGTAGAAGCCTAAGAATCCAAACTTTAACATACTGAATGAATACCGATAACAGCAAATGTAACAGCAAGAGCATCGAGAACTTTCTGTGAAGCCCCTTGTCTATTTTTGTTTCTTTGTTTCCAAACACAAATGTTTTTACTGAAGCTGTAAAATATAGCCAATTTAAAAACTAAAACAATATAGCCAACTGACAACTGAATACAGCCACCTTCATTTTTTAAAAAGCAACTATGTCTAAAACATAAAAAGGTTTCGAAAACACAACAAAGTTGTGATTCGCAAAACCACTCTGTGATTGATTACTGATCTCCCAAACTTGCAAACCCAAGATTTAAAGTATCAGCAGTAGCCTCAGGAAAATATGCTTTGTAATAGCTGCCACATGAACATAAAACAAAACCGCGGGATTAAGAAAAATTGAAACTTTCGAAGTTTAAGACTACAGAGAAGGCAGAGAAGAGGTATGCATTTAAGAGGGCTGCAATATGTTATGTGGCACTACATTCAGGGCAAGAGATGTATTTATCCCTGACCCTCCTCTGTAATGGCAGGCAGATGTGCCAGCGAAGCAAGGGCAAGCCCACCCGCGCTTGGTCGGCTGCCAGTGGGGCTGTGCCCAGCGTGGACGGGCCCTTCTGCACCCGGGGGAGCGGAGCCAGACGAAGTGCGCGGTTGACATCTGGTGGAGACACCGCGAAATTAAAGGGACACCCCGCCAGGCCTCAAACTTAGGGAAAAAACAAAACCAAAACCACACACCACACAGACTGCTATGCTTGGGAAACCCTTTCACTAAAACATATAATGACCCACAGACAAGTCAGTAATTTCAAAGCATGGCAGCACAGAGACCAACTAACTATAAAGAGCAGTCACCCCAACCTCCGGTGACAGCCCTCGGCCTCCGGTTGCAGAAGTTACAGTTTTCTGCTTCCTGCGTGCAGCAGGGCTGTGTCACTTCTCAGCGCTAGACATATTCCTGCAAAGAGCTAAAAAGACAGCAAACGCTGCAAAGCTGCAGCACTTTGCTAGAAGAGCTAGCAGAGCAGAAGCTGCTCAATCCAGAACTCGCTGCCCACGCTTGGCAGGCCAGACCAATGGGTGAGGTGTCTACTGCAGTGAAGAGGAAGCAACCAGCTGCCCTAGTACTTGCCTTACCTGTCTTGCTAGAGGAGGGGTTCAGGGGATAGTTAGGCTTTAAAAATTCAGTATTTCTTGTTACCTTCCTTAGCAACCGCTGGTTATTTACCCTTTTTCCTCTTTAAAGGAAATGCATCATTTCTTAAGCCAACTGAATATGAGAAAATTCAGTTTATAGCTTTCCATATTTCTGAGGAAGGGTTTGAGCCAAGAGTTTCTTAACAATTCATGAACCTGGCTTTGATGATACAAAAAGTACTTCTGTGCATTATCACTTATATACCACGACTTGTTAGAATTAAAAGTATTTGCCAACAGAAGAAGATTGTATCACAATACCACATTTTAATTTCCCTAACAACTCTCCATCTCTATTTATCCCAACATGACATGGTATTAAAATACCACTTCACAAAGTTAACTTTGTTGTGAGGAAAGGCAGAAGACTGATAACCAGTCACATGGGCCAGCGAATCTGCCAATCCTGGCAGTTGAATAATACGACACAGAGTGTTTCTATTCTACTCAGCTTTGTTTCTCTAATTTCAACACTTTTCCCCACTAATGTCAGACGATATTTTGAAGTCTCAGAATCAGAAACACCATTCAAAAATTTTGGCCTAGGGAAACACCACTGATAACATCATCAAGTGGAGTGCGAGACCCTGCATGTTTCTGTAAGACACACCTAGAAATATTATTGACCAAGACCAACAACAGTGTGGTTCTGCATTCGCTTCAAAAACAGTTCTCCATTCCTAAAAAGGTAATTAAAAAGCTATACTGTGTATATGGCATAACACCACCTGTGTTGGGCAGGATACCATTGTTGGTTTAGTGACTATGTATTTTTCTACATAGCATAGCTATACTTACTACAAAGCAACAATTTCATAAGCATACCTATGTTAAGAAAATGCATTTAAGGAAATACCAGGTTTTGTCAGTTTGCCAGAAACTACGAAAATGCATACTAAAGAAAATTGTATTTCAACATATCTTTCATAAACATAAACATGTATAACAGATACTCAAGTGATAACATATTGCCATTTAAAATATTCTTACCTGCTCAGTTATTGAGCTTAAATCATTAGTAGATGAAAAATCTTCCTCTTCATTTTCAAAGAATTCATAGTAGTTCTCCAGAAGTCCCGCCATTATTCTGCTAACTATTTCTTGTTCTTTCAGATCCTCCACATCTGTGTAAATGCTAAAAGATTTCAACACTGTTTTAGTTTAAAAATCTAAATCCAGCTGTTTCCCCAAAGAACGCCTGTGAATGACTTCTATGAGTAAGGGCTACACTTCACACCATTATCCTTGATCCATTCTGAACACACAGAACTTTAAGCGTGCCTTCACACTACTGCATTATAAAGCTTTATACTAGTTTATATTTAAAAGTGATGAAGTAACAACTATTTAGTCAATTAACTTCTCATGAAGAATATTTAAAATTCAAGTACTTTCCTGTTGAGAGGAAACCCCAGTATACCTTTGTACTTTAACAGCTTTCTCCCAGCACTGCCTTCTTGCTACAAATAGTAATCTACACACTATCTCTAAAATCTCAGTATAATTACAGCAATGCAACAATCAAATCAGTGGTTTCTAATGCCATAGCTCATAGACAAGCTGTTGTTCAAATCCCAGCAAAAATGGTAAGACAGAACTGGGGTGAGGGAGTGGGGGGGGAAACAGAAAGAAAATTATTGCCCAAAATATATTGTGTACTTGCTACTGTTACTCATGGACTAGGAGAGACTTTAGACTACGGATGTACACTGTCAAATTCACATAAAAACACTACATGAACTTTTATAACTAACTTACTGAAAAACATCCGGGCCAAAGACTGCAGCTAAAGAACTTGCCGACCAAATTTCTTCATGATGCGATGCTACGTTAGCTAAAAATTTACACAGAAACTTTAACAAACTGTAATTAACAGGTGGAAGCTGCTGCAAGAGGAACCTCAACTTTCTTCCAAACTCATCTTCATTATTATAATCTGAAAAATGTAATAAAAGCATTTTAATCACAGAAATAAAATAACTGCTTTTTCACATTTGATATTGATCAACTTTTTGACTCTGACAACAATTACTTACTTCTGAAGTACAACTAATTTGGTCAGACCGCAGCCTTAAAATGTCAGAATTTTACTTACATTTGCTCAGTCTGAGATTCTCATACTAAATTTCTCCATGGAAAAAGAAAAAAAAAAACCCACCCACCCCAAACCCAAACATATCTGAAGGGTATTTACAGTGGTAGTAGTTCGTAACAATCTATCTGTCCCAGCACCTCATCCTCTCATTTCAGTCTCTGGATTAGTCTCTTCCTCTCTGATCTTTCCAAGAAAGGCTGATAACTCATTTCCTATTCCATCACTCTTCTTCAATGTCAGAGGTTTGGAGGGGCGGTAAAGAGGTAGTCTTGTTTCCACAGCACAGTACCATCAGATTACTTTCCCTAATGATAAATTAAACTATAAATTTAATTTCTTCTATAAAGCAGAAATCAATGACCTAAACCAATGATTTCCACCATATTCTCCTCTCCAAGTCCAATCAGTAGTTTTTAGCATGTTTTCCCCAGTTAATGCTCACTCAAGGGCCTGATCACACAGGCTAGCTCCTCTGTATCCTTTCATTTTACCACTGCTAATAACAGTTGCTTTGCAGAAGAGCTCTAGAGCAACAGCTCCAGAGATAGTGAGCTAACTTAAAAGCTAGTGAAATTCTCCCTGTTTCAGACAAGCTACTTTGATACTTTCTCCTCTACAAGTATCACATTCTCATCACTCTCCTTCCTTGTATAGCACCTCACTGGTGAATACAAGCAATCTCAATGCAATCATCTTAACGCATAACTTAGCTTGAAGCTTGCCAATTCCATTTCAGACCCGAAAAAGGGTCACCATAAAACTTCCTCATTATCACCCCACAGTTAACTATATCCTTCATCAGAGTATAGAATCGTTGTTAGCACCATGCTCTAACCAACTCATTTGTTACATTACCAGCCTTACAGGTGACAAGGTTCAAAGAGTTTACAATTGTTTGTACCTAACAGAGAAGTTCCGTATAAAGAAATGTCAGGAAAGCAAAACAAGGGAAAAATTTGATACTAACAGGCCTCCCCTTCTTTCTCAGACATTTGAAAAGTCTTCTCAAATCAGTCAGAAAGGGAAAAGGATGCTTGAAGATGATGAGCAGTCACTCTGCCTCTCTAAATGAGAGGTGAGACATCCTAGATGACCCTGCTCACTGCAGGCGGGTTGGGCTAGATGGTCTCTAAAGGTCCCTTCCAACCCAAAGCATTCTATGATTAATATCAAATCAGTGAGTAAATTCCCTCTTATGTCTGTACAACAATACCCAACAGCAACTGTGCAGCATTTCATTTGCTCAGACGCAGTCAACATCTACAGTATTTGAATACAGGTAACCAGGCACAGAAAAGTAGTTCTCTCAACACAGTAATACAATAAAATGAATATATTATTGTTACATTTTTACTCTAGAAATGCATTTAGGAAACAGAACAGCAAGAGACCTTAAAAAATTTTTTTTCACAACGTATACCTTCAAAAAGGAGAGCAAGAGAGAGAGGTGATAGACCACCTTGCACATACACATATAAATGTTTTGTCTAACCAATCTGTCCTAAAATTTGGGTTCTAAACCACAGCCAGAGACCTAAAGTGAGAACTTCTTATCTGTAACTGAAATCCTGTGACACTAAACCATGGATACACACTTCTGAGACACATAGCCTAGCGCATTGGATTCAAATTCACACTTCAATTACTAAAATCACTTGACTTTGAGGAACCACCATTAGGCCTGCACAGAATGAGCCTCAAAAGATGTATATAGGCCACACCTTGTGTAACTACATTGTTTTGAGAACTAAGCTTAACCTAACAATACAGAAGGGCTGCTAAAGACTGAAAATACCAGAAGCAACATATGAATCCAAAATTACCACCACCTTCTGCATTTCTGTAAGCAGTTCCTCTGCCTAAAATGCAGTTGATACTGTAATTCTGGAAACTGAGATATGTCTATCAGACAGTCAAAATATCGAAAGCCAAAACCTGAGTAGAGGAAACCAAAACTCTAATTTTAGTATCAGGAAACAATGTTTAAAAGTTTATGTGTTTTGATTTTCTTGGTACAGATAACTTTAAATCTTTCTGAAATCACTTTCTTTTACACTTTTAAAAAGACAGTAAAGACAATAAGCTGCAAGTTTAAGTGAAGTTTCTCTGTATGTTTAACAAAAGGTAACTAAATGGGGACTTACATGCTGAAGAACAGCTCTTTTCCCAAAACCCCCTATGTAAATCCTTCCACAGTCATCTATTCAAAGATGGAAAAAAACCCATTTTCACACTATATTTTACAAGTCATAGAAGGGAATTACACTGTCACACCAAGTGAGTATATCTCAATCCCATTTCCAGTCCTGATAGGTAACATTGCAAATCAAGGTTCACAGCAGTATTAGCTGAGCAACCAGCAGCATTCTGCATTACTGTCTTAACAATCCTTCTGCATTTTATCTTTTTTTTCAGGAGAAAAAAAAAAAACCAACAACAGATTACTAGCTACTTAGGTCCAATGAACCCTGACATTAGCAATGCAAACCATATAGCAGATATATCGCTAATGAAATTACCTGTCCACTTCAGTTTCTCATTACTGCACAGGACAAAAAACCAGAACTTCAGCCTTAACAAGCTTCTCTGATCACTAGCTTCCAAAAATTGTTTCCAGCACAAGACTGTTCAGTGCCTCGCCCATCAGTGTTCAGCCTCTGCTCACCAGCTATCCAGATAACCACCCCACATTCAAAACTTCAGGATATACAGGCTACGAAGGGAGGAAAATGAAGCAGCTTCACATCGCTGCAGATAACCCTCCAGTTCAGCACTTGGTAAATATAGTGTAACAGCATATGAAAACTATGCTGTACTCACTTGTCCTACAAACCAATTCCTACTCTGAACAAACAGGACTATCATGAGGGTTATCAAGTTCTTGTCAGGAATAAACTCAGCAACAGAAAATTAAATCAAACAAAAATGTGCACCTTACACAGCAAAACAAGCCCAGCCCTTGGAGAGAAGTACAAACTGACACTAGAAAATGAGCAACGCTCCTGAAGAGTCACAGCCAGCAAAACCATCAGTTATGTCACAGGGCGCAGAACTCCGACATCAACGTACCCTTTAAGGACATTACTAACGTAGTGCTGCAAGACAAGCATTTTTACTAGTCAAGTTATGAATCAGCTCCAACACCACTCAACACAGCAGAGGCCAAAAGACCCAGGAGAGTGGATACAGATAGACAAATTGGGAATTGGTAAAGAAAATACTCTGACAGCATATGGGTGTCAATTTGAAAGGGCAAGGGTTTGCAGTATATGAAAAACATACTTAGCAACAATATGCCAATGACAGGTTTTTTTCCTCCTACAAATGAATTTTAAACTGAAAAAATCCACAGTGGGAGAGAAAATATGACATGAGTATAGGGCTTGAGATCTCTTCTCTAGTATACAAAAGCTGTTAAGTGCCACGGAAGCATAGGCAGAGTAAGTGAAATTCAGAGGAAATAAGAGAAAAACAGACAAAACCATTCCCTAGGACTTTGAAATGGCTTTGACCAGTGTCCCAGTATTCACACACAAGAACGAACATGGAATATTCAGAACTAATCAGCATGATATGTGGCAGCTTCACTATTTTCCTGCACAATGGACAAACTGTGTCTTTGAACCCAGACTGAGTTTCCTAAAAAAAGACCTATTTATCTGGGGTTTGTGCTAAGAAAAGGTATATTTGAATGCCTCCTGATACACACATTGTTACACAGAACACCAAAGACACCCTAGTGCCACTACTTAATACTGGTTTTTACTCTTAAAATAATAAAATAAAAACACTGAATCAAAACCAATTATTACCTTGAGAAAGTTGCATCAAATGTATGTGCAAACTGCCTGGGATGACTGGCTCTGGAAGTTCTTGAAGAAAAAATCTAAGAAGGCTAATAGCTGAGGGTACATCTGCTTCTTTAACCAGGTCCACATCTTCTCCGTTATCATATCGTTGCCGAAGCCACTCCACTGTCTCAGCATTCCCATTGACTTGAAAAAGTCCTTCTTGTTCCAGACCCCCTGAATTAGAAAGAAGTTGCAGAAATAAACTTTTAGATCTAGTATGGACAAATGTATCAGAAAATACTGATAATCAGATATACACAATTCACAAATTGAATGAAAAGACTTTCTGGACAACAGTTTTGCAAGACTTCCTGCAGTCCTTCTCCCAGCAAACACATTCTTATGCCCAGCTAACAATACAATAATAAGGTAGATGTTAACAGTACCTAAAACACCATTTCCTCTGAAGAATGCTACTGAGCTGACTGCATTCGTGTTAGCTAGAAAACAGTGAAAATCAAACATAACAGAAAAAGAAAGTGTGCCTTCCCCCCCTCCCCCCAAAGAGCCCAACCCAAATCACATCCAATTAAATATAAGTAACTTAAGAAAACAAATACTCTTCAGAAAACCACAATCTATTCTGTAAGAATAACAGCTAAACATATTAAAGTACAGCAAGATAATACATACCATGTTCCTCAATATAGTCCACGACATGGCGGACTATGAATGGAACCTCATTGTCTGGTTGCCCTTCTTGCTGCAGCTCATCAAGTGGAATTCCAAATATTTTGTTAGCAAGAACAGAGTTGCAGTTACTCAAGGAAGGGGAGGAGCTCTTCCTCATATCTTTTTGCAGCCAAAAATCAAAGCTGTCTTTTCTGTCAAATAAGAGGAATTAAAACCAAAAATTCTACTTCAATGTACGCTGTCGAATGTATTGGACTGTAACACAATGTATTTTAATTACCTAATGCAAATACTCTCCAGTCTCTCTCAATCAGTTCACTGATTTGATGAGAAGTTCTGTAATGACTCCAAATACAGCTAATTAGGTAAGTTACTATTACTGAGGTGTTCTGTTCAATCCTCAACAGAGGTCCAAGAAGAACATACATAGCAGCAAAGCAAATTCAGAAAATACTAGTTACAACATTGTTACTTAACTTCTAAGGTAGTTTGGGAGAGCTAGATTCTTCAGTACATTTTCTGACTATTTATCAGTCAGGCTTTGAAAATCCAACACAAATGCCTCTCGAGAGGAAATGAAACTAGTGGATTGTACCAAACCAAAACCCCAAGTTTCAGTTACGTGAAATGATTAAGTATTTTGTGATACACAACCGCACTGCAATCAACTTCTAATATATTTGGCATTTTCTGGTCTACACAGTAAAGCTTTCAACACCTGCATCAAATTAAAACTTTTACTGAACATAAAACCCCTCAAACTAGTTTCTAGAGGCTCAGTGATGCCATTCTTCCTACCACGCAGAAACTCAAGCTTTACTTGCAAGTCTTTGCTTGATAAAGGATCTAGATAGATAACAAAGGTATTACCAAAGGCAGCGTTAAGTCACTCGGTTAAACTGTTATCCTGTCAAAACCAAAGTATTTCTTCTAGCGAAGAAAAACCTCTCTTTTCAAAATAAGTAATAATAAAAAAAGAAAACATACTTGCTTAAATGCAAGCAACCACTTTCACAGAGGATGGTACATATAACATGAAGTACATATGGTTGCAGTGCTTTGACTAACAAAACTTAATTCTCTGTTTACTAATGGATTGATAAATTCTAATAGATTAGACATACTGAAATCCATACTTCCTTTTTTAAAATAGCCCAAGTAGTTTAAGAAGCCTACCTCAGAGTACTTAAACAGCCGAGTTTGAAAAACGTTTTCTGCGCCAGCTGCCCTCACTGACCAAGCATTCTTTTGTCATTTATGGTTGTTTAAGATTATGGCAAAAGATCAGCCTGTAGTTCCTCATTGAAGAATAGCAGAACTCGATCAGTACTTCAGCAGTTAATCTGAAAATAAGAAAAATATTATTAGACCATAAAGTTTTCAACAGTTTTAAACTCAGTCACATGTCTAAACATCACATTTGAGAAATCCTCCTAGTCAAATCATCAGTTTCTTGTTCTGAATGAGAAAGCATGAAGACCACATTACTGTGGCTCACCAGAGAGCACGTAAAAAAGCAAATCCCCTTTTTCGCTTAGGAGTTAACCAAACTTAAGGCGAAAGTTAGCATGGGACATGTCAGCCTTAACAATTATGAAGTCATTTTCAGACTCATTCATTCTTCTTCCAGAAAATCACGAAGGGCTAAGTAGGTTAGACATAAGTGTTTTATACTACCTACTGTACTAAAACATTTAATGGCTATAAAATTTTTAGAAGGATCTCGGGCACTGGTTTAACACACCATATTTAAACAGCATGACCAAAACCAAAATCCTAACTAGGGAACAAAGAGAGTCAACCAGTTTTCAGTGGTACAGATCATCTTTTCTAGAAAGTTATTATGTGTCCTAACTGCCAGTTCAAAGTCCAAGTGACCATCAGATCTAGATACAGGAAGCAACTTCCCCCAAATCAGATTCCTTAGAACCACCCACATTTTTGCCACCTTTTAGAATGCCGATTATAGAGTCATAGAATTGTTTAGGTTGGAAAAGACCTTTAAGATCATCCAGTCCAACCATTAACCTAGCACTACCAAGTCACCACTAAATCAGTTAAGGGGAGAGTAGCAACCCCACGCCTCCTGGCTTGGTGGCTGGATCCTTTATAATGAAAGTAAAAACTAGCAATCATTAAGATTGGAAAGGACCTCTAAGATCATCATTCCAATCATCAACCCAACACCACCACGCCCACTAAACCATGCCCCAAAGTGCCACGTCTACCCCTTTTTTGAACACTTCCAGGGATGGTGACTCCACCACCTCTCTGGGCAGCCTGTTCCAATGCTTGACTACTCTTTCCGTGAAGAAATTTTTCCTAATATCCAATCTAAACCTCCCCTGACACAGCTTAAGGCCATTTCCTCTTGTCCTATCACTAACTAACACCCCCAGGTCCTTTTCGGCCAGGCAGCTTTCCAGACGCTCTTCCCCAAGCCTGCAGAGTTGCATGGGGTTGTTGTGACCGAAGTGCAGGACCCGGCTCTTGGCCTTGTTAAACCTCATACAGTTGGCCTCGGCCCATCGATCCAGCCTGTCCAGGTCCCTCTGCAGGGCTATCCTACCCTCCAGCAGATCGACACTCCCACCCAATTTGGTGTCATCTGCAAACTTACTGAGGGCACACTCAATCCCCTCCTTCAGATCATTGATAAAGATATTAAACAAGACTGGCCCCAAAACTGAGCCCTGAGGAACACCGCTCGTGACTGGCGCCAACTGGATTTAACTCCATTCACCACAACTCTCTGGGCTTGGCCATCCAGCCAGTTTTTTACCCAGCGAAGGGTACACCCATCCAAGCCATGAGCCACCAGCTTCCTAAGGAGAATGCTGTGGGAGACTGTGTCAAAGGCTTTAGTGAAGTCCAGGTAGATGACATCCACAGCCTTTCCTTCATCCACTAGGCAGGTCACCAGGTCATAGAAGGAGATCAGGTTGGTCAAGCAGGTCCTGCCTTTCATGAACCCATCTGGACATTTTTCATGTTCTCAGCTCTCAAAATAGCTAGGAACCACAGCAATAGCCTTTTTGGTTTTCTGAGGTACTAAAAATTTAAATTGCAGCTTCATGACACAATGGAGCTGATTTGACATCCAGATACAGTCAAAGGGTCACCTCAGTCCCTTGATCTCACCCATTACCTGTTCTAAACTCAAGCAACTGTAACTGGGCGAAACTAGCTTGCGACATACACACACAAACACAACACACATCACCAAAACTAGACCATGAAAAGGCTCTCCCTGGCTTTAAAGTATACATACTGAAACCTTCTGTTTCATAATTTGAGATCAATTGGAGAATTCAGCTGATGGACTTGAGAAAAGTACCTTCCCTCTCTTTGTTCCCCCGCATTGGCTGTTGCTTCTATTCCACATCAGAACAAATCAACTTCACCTTCAAAGTCCTGACAACCTACTACTCTCATTTCAGTACCAAAATGCCAATCCATTTGTTAGCCTATGACACCAGGAATCTGGAGTCCTTCCCATAGTTTGAATAAATAATATTTTCCTGCTCCCAATCCTCCCCATACTGCACCCATGTGTTATGGGAGCTGGCCATATGCTCTATACAAGTCTGCTTCGTCCTCCTCAAAGTTTTCTTGCATTGAGACCTAGAGGAAAAAATATTTCAGGTTTAAGTGTTTAAATCTTTGCCTATTGATGTAAGCAATACTGACCAATATTCTTTCCTGTTCTTTGTCATCTGTCTCTGTCTATTGTCTTGTATTACACACAGGTTGTAAATCTGTTATGTGTCTCGCACAAGTGGATCCTGGTCTGAGATCAGGACTCCAGGTGAGCTGACAACAGAAAATGAAGGGTTATATTCTAGTCAACAGGCTTTTTTTTTTTTTTTAAACCAATCATCTTCCAATCTGTCATTGTGTATTCTTGCTTACTAAAAGATCCTGCCAGATTTCAACAGTGAAGGAGTCACAATTCATATATATAATTTATGAAGACACTGCCCAGCCATTTTTCTTATTGTTTTGGTATATTAAGTGATAGTCAACATAATCTTTGCATTCAGGTAGATTTCAATCAATCCCAATGTATCATGCAATTTTTAAACCATGAAAATGCACACAGTCTTATGTTCTCAAGTTCTACCAAAGTCAGCCTATCCACAATGAACCAGAAAGACTCATGTTAGCCAGCTGTGGGGTTAATGGCAGCTGGGAAAAAATCTTTGATGGATCTGCCACAATGCTTTGGGCTGCTTTGCTAAAACAAACAAACAAACCAAGCTTCAAAACAAACATCACCTAAGAAAAAGAGCAAATTAGAAGAAACCGCTTCTTTATAATTCAGCACCAAATGAACAAATCTTGAGGTCCAGTTTTCTTAGCAAAGGTAACTTTGTGCTTAGTTAGCTGACATAAAAGCATAGCCATTTTTACCAGGTGCTGCAGACAAATGGGCTACCTGAATATTAGTTTCAATTCAGGAGACATGGGGGGAATAATTTTTAAGGGGGGGGGGGGGGGAGATCTATTTTAACTAGCTTGGCAGCATAACAACGAAGTTGAAACAGCCTGGTTGTCTCACTGTTACAGCAAAACTGGATTTACAACCCCAGAAGTTTTATATGGCTTATCATCACCTAAAAGAATTAGTGAAAGTCTAATTTCCTCCCGCTCAGATACACACATCCTGATATACACACACTTCAATGTATCATTATACACACCAATTTCTTTTCAGAGCATTTAAGTCTTTTCCCTTTTAGTACAGGCTTTGGTGCAATCTGTGATACAATGCATTTGATACTTACCGAGTCTAGAAAAAGCTAGAAACTTTTTAAAAGTTATCTGACTTCGAGTGAGTTTTATTTCCTGTTATTTCCAACATTGTAAAAGTGAAGGAAAGGCTCAGAAACTGTTAATAATTAAATATTATATCTCCACTTTTTATATTGATCAACAGCTTTCCCAGTTGCCCTCCCTTGACTCAGGATGTATACCACTTCAATGCAGACACATACGAAAACTAGGACAAGATATATAACCTTCAGAATTATTTCTAGAGTCTTTTACAAATACTAAGCAATACTGTGGGTTTTGTAAGGTTGTTTTTTTTTTTTGCCATGATCAAACATCTCAGAAAACAGGAGCTGATCCATTCAGTCAACTATTCCTACTTTTGTCCATATTATCCTGACCCTTTTGAACATGTGCTTCCCCCTCCCAATTTCACAATCTACATGCTTCACAAGTCCAGTAAATAGAAACACAATAATTAAAAAGAACAAAACAAAACCCAACTAGCTTGTGCTTTATAATAAATATTGTGGTTGCATCTTTCTCAGTCTACCTCCCCCCCTTGTTACTACAAACATTTACAAAGACTCTCTAAGCTACAATAATGTTCTACAAAACTTAATTACAGAAAACTAAAAATACACCTTATTATGACCACATATTATACCACAATTTTACAAGAGGCTGGAAAAAAACATACAATGTCTTACCCAACATCTTGACCCCAAGCATCTTAAATGAGGGTAAACCACCGAGTTTCATTCTGTTGTGTATTTCAGTGCTCTCATCTGTTATTTGGCGGGGGGAGGAGGGGGGAAATCTGTTTTTTGGGTTGTTTGTTTTGTTTTTAAATAAGGCAAGTACTTCATAGAGTCTGCTGGGAAAACAGCCCCACGGGTTTCATTTTGCCATCATAATAGCATTCACTTATCTTGGCAACTAAAGAAGTATTCACACCCACATGTGAAATGCCACTAAAGAAAACACAGAATACATGGCTAACTTAATATTTGATGAATACATATGAAAGTTTAGACTTAAATTTAGCTCAGCTTTTACATTACTGGCTGAACTACAAATATATGGGTGTCATTTTAAATTAAAGTCCTCAGGGCTCTACCACCTTTCCTTAAAACAAAGGAATGAAACAAGAAGAAGTAAAAATTAAATAAACAAAAAAGGCTACAAACTGAAACCATGCCATAGGAATGAAAACATTAATCCTGCATCTAGAATTTCTGCCACAAGTCTCAACTATTTAAGCAATTCTTTTATTTGCTTGTTTCATCTAGCAAGAAATTCGTATAATCTGTGAAGCCAAAAATGAAGCTAACTGTGACTGCCATTCTGCTCTATTTTTACTATATTATTTCGTGGAATTAGCAGACCTCATCAGTGATTTTTTGGAATCTATGAAAAGTAAAAAATAAATGCAAGATTTTTAGATAGGAAAAAAAAAACCCTACTGTTATAGGGCAACAAAATCACCTGTCCCTACTTCTCAGGAAATACACCTCAAGTTTAGAATTTGGCTTTTTCAGTCCGCAGTGCTGTTATCCTGTGAGCCACCCACATGCCTGCACACAGGGTCCTAAGAGAACATATACACATCCTCCGGTACAAAGAGGACCAACGCTCATTTTCTGCAATACAAGGAGGTTTATTTACAAATAAAATTCCACAAAAACATTAAGATGTCCCAAAAAATTAGTTTTTAATCTCTTACTCTACATTTGATAAATAAAAAGAATGTATTATGTTACTTACATGACTGACTTATAACTAGACAAAATCTGTGATGTCCCTCTAGATGCATAGAGTAAACATACTTTTAAATCCAAATAAAGAATTTTTTTTTTTACCTAACTTTGAAATGGTCAAAGTTGTAACAGATTTCAAGAATTTCAAAATGATGGCCTAAACTTGCGACACAGATTCCAACTTGGAATCACAGAAACTTTCCTTGTGTAATGACATCACCCAGAGCCAGCTGCCAGGTGTGAGCGTGAGCAAGGCTTGCCTGGGAAACTTGTGTGCACCAGCTCGCTGTAGAACATACAGCCCTATTTGACAAATGCCGTACTACACACTATTTAATTTATGATTTTAAAAAAACGGCAACCAGAACTCTTCCCTTTGCTCTTAAGTTTCATCAAGATAAAAGGAAACAGATTTTTTTTTTTTTAATGTAATACCATGATCATAACAACTGACACTAACTGATGGTTTTTATCCCATTTGTATACTCAAATTACTGTTAGCATTCCCAATGGATGAAATGCTTTTGGGCAGAAGAGTCATCTGATTTTCAGCTTTTGTTCAGCTAACAAGTAAAAACAGAGTATTTTACTCATTTGAATTAATCCAGTCAAAATTGAAAAGATGGCCAGGCTGGAGCAGGGGACACAGCTTCGAGGAAAATAAAAAAACCCAAAAACTGAAAAAAAAACCCCACCCAAGCTTTAAGCAAACAAACAGAACACTACCACAAACTTAGGACACAAAAAAAGATAAACAATACTTGTCTCAAAAGCAGAGTTTAAAAGCATGCAGAGCTGTGCAAGTGCTTGAAGAGATACAGAATATCCTCCATGTAAAAAGAATAACAAATTTTAAAGCTACATTTAAGTACTCATTAATATATTTGAGTAGTCAAAACAAGAATTATTTAAAGAAGTTTTAAACCCAGCAGAATTAGCTTAAAATAGATTTTTAAAGCAAGATTTCCTCTTTTTGACTGTCAGTGAAATCAGCTACTGAAAGGCATTTTAGTCAGAAGTATGGATTGGGCTCAGTTATTATTTTAACAAGCTGGTCGTCTTAAAAATACATTCCCCATCCCCATAAGGGCATAATGTTTTAAAATATGTATAACTACAGAATTCAACTTGCAGTGTTGATGGGAAACCATGTTAGAATAAATGTCTTTTCAAGCAGACGCGACTTTCCTGCTCCCCTCATTTCTCAGCACGGTTATTAACTCTTCACTGACATGTTTGCTTTCTGGTTAAATAGGAAGCAAAAGGAAACAAGCTTGTTGCAGTTTTGCACACAATCACAAAAGGAGTCAGAAGAAGAACGCAATGCCAGCTCTTTAATTAATAAGCTCACTACTTGCACATATGTGCCTTCACATGTGTACTCATACACGACCTCAACTAAATTAGCTGAAATTCTCCCTCATCTGCCACTAGCGCTTCTGAGAGAGCCTCAGAAAATAGTCAACTGGCAAAATACTGTTTATCCTGACAAAGCAAATAAAAGCATGAAAAATACATCATCAGATTTAGTAGAATGCAACTGTAATGCAATTTTTGTTTCCCGGAAATGCAGTAGCAAGCCTTCTAATTTACAAATTAAAACAATTCAAATTAAGCCTTTATGTCCTTACCATGGAGAAAGCAACAAAACAACTCATGAAAGCTCCTCTGAAAAAGATATTACTAAAATTGACAGAATTCTGGATTTTATTTTTAAAATTTATAAGCCAAGAAACCATAGTGACAGAATTCTGGATTTTATTTTTAAAATTTATAAGCCAAGAAACCATAGTATTGATTAGTATTTATTTTCCAGTCATTAAAGTTTAGTCTACAATTTCAGCTGACAGAACTTGATTACACTTTCTCTGAAAAAGCCCATCATCAAATACAGGTCTTCACAAGAGGCATATCCAATGTCCAGAAAAGTGCTTTAGTTAGACTAAATAGAAAATTTAGGGGGAAAAAAAAACCTACAAAACTTCAAATTTTAAGCAGCAAATTAAGTGTTTAGCAACTGTGTTGCAATAACATTAGTAAAGCTTCAATACAGTGACTGATTTAAGCCACATTCCAAAAAATATTACATTTTAAACAAGCTGAGAGATCACTGAAATCTGTTAGCTGATTTTCAAGTGTTTCGATATGCAAAGATAACATATTTACTTACTAGATAAAGTCCAAAGGCTTTTTAACAGCATCACAGCAACCCATAATCCTTCCACAACTATATTGTAGCAAGAGGAATTAAATAAAACCATCAGTGATACCAGAAAAAAGTAGATGTTTGCTCACTGCTTCACACCCACCACTGAACGCTGCCAGATTTGCTCTCAGCTGCTGCTGCCAATGCACATGTGCGGAATCATAAAGAAACTTCCTGCTCGCGCAGATCCCATCACGTTCTTAACAACAGTAGTTAATAAATAAAAAGGCTTTTGTATCTTGTATAACAGCTAATTATATTCATCCCACTTGCCTCCCCCCAAAGCAAAGCTGTACTCCACCAACCACACACGTGTAACTGCCACTATATCAGATAATACCGAACTTAAGTGCAATGGCAGTTAAGTACAGTAAAGTAACAGACAGGAAGAAATTATCAGTAAAACTATGCAACTTGAGAGGTTCACGTTATAAAACCAAAGCAGTTTAACAATTGTCACTGCTGTTAAGACAGACTTTGGAACAGAAGTCAAGCTACCACAGATACACCAAAAAAGCAAACCATAAATATATAATGCATTTAATTTATTATACATAAGTTATCCTATTACATACATTTATCATCAGCTTGTTTCTCTCCCTCCCAAACAAGTGGGCAGAAATACACATTGGACTCAAAACATTACAAAGTGTCATACATAGCCCATTCACTATAGAAATACTGCCTCTGTCATAACGATGACCACGTGCCACCAAAATAAAGGCCAGTCTTAGTATCCCCACTGAAGGAGTAAGGCATTTCAATGAAGAGTTCAATTCTGTAGCAATGACTCTTTGAATTGCAGGGGAAGGAGGGAGAAAGAGGGGGAAAAAAAAAAAAAAAAAAAAAAAAAAAAAAAAAGAGAGGACTGCTAATGAGTTCTCCTCCACAACCAATTCTTGTCACAACTTGATCATGACCAAATTTGAAGATACCACCAGAAATCACAAGGTTAGTTTTACTCTGCAATGTCTACTAATTTCTAAGTAACCTGATTACATTAAAAGAGTGAAAGACAACAAAAGATCTAATGAAATGTGAAGTTCAGCAAAAAGGGGAAAAAACCTTTCAAATATACACGCATTTAAAAAAAAAATATAAAGGAAGAAAAGCACCACATTTGTAAGATTCCAGCTCTCTGATCATTTCAATTTTGTCCAAGTATTATTATCCTACCCAGCTGAGCACAAATTTTAATCCTGAACACACTGCAGGGAACACTGAACAGAAGAGACGTACAAAGAGAGCAGCCAGTGAGACCGGAACATGGACAATCAATTTGGGGTTCCCACCAGATACTCTGTTCTGACCAAGCAGCTGCCCCACCCAAATGTCCTTATGAATGTCCAGACAGTGAAGAAAATAAACAATTTAAACCCGTCAATATAAAAAAGCCTCTGCAACCACAGTCTTTGTTACAAGCTGTTTGAACACAAACATAATGCAGCATCTTTATTTTGTTTGTTACATTTTTCTTCTTTTAAGACAAATATACAGGATAAAGTTTCACACATTCACAGGTGAAAAACCCTAAGAGCAGAACTGTTTCTTACTATTGCAACAGAACTATTCATTTCACTATAATCAGAATATGGTCCTAGATCCAGCTGCAAAATATTAGCCATTTCTTGTACTGAATGACTCCACCCATATGTTGCAAACTTAACAGGTTTCAGCACTGGTTTCAGCACTGTAATCACCTTCTAAACTATTTTTTTTAAGACTTCAAAACAGATCAGCTCTACCAAAAAAAAAAAAAAAAAAAAGAAAAGAAAAAACCTGGTAGAAGATGCAGTAACAAATACATTATCTTTTAGGCTGTAAGAATACACAGAATTCATCTGAATTGACTGAACTTTCACAAATCCCACAGTTGGCTATGAAGCCAGTACAAAACTACAAAGCCAAACCTGAATCTACTAAAGCCTTGAGACAGCTGATCTTTATTCTCAAACAAAGTTTTTGCAGGCAAAATTTATAACTTACATAAAATAATAGTCAGCAAGAGACTGAAAAATAAATTGCCCAATTTCACTAACTTTCCAGAGAGCAATGCAAGATTCTTCTATTCTCTGCCTGAATACAATTTTGAGACACACAGCCTCTCTGCTGAATAACTGATAGATCAGTCACTTTAAAAACTGCATGACAAGTAACAAATCTCCCTCTTTCAGAGCCCTTCATAGAGGATTTAATATTCCTTCAATTCTGTATCTCCTCCTCAGATGTTTCAGATAAAGTGTTATTTTTTCAGTTCCTAAGTAACAGTCCTCACATCTGAAAAGATCGATAAATATATAACTGGGTCTGCAATACAAGAAAAAAAGTTAAAAGGTTTACCATCTTTCATCCTCACAGATCCAAATACCGAATTGCCCTGCAAGATGTCAATTCACACTCATCCCAATGGCTACTAGATTTTTTTTTTTGTGTGCTAACATAGCAGCAAAAAATAATCCAGCGTTACGCACAGAATTTAAGGACAACTTGAAGGCATTCTCTTACCGACATCACTTCCTCTTCCTTAGAGCTGCAGCTTGAGGGTGGAGGGGGCGGGGGGGGCAAAACAACCACCAAAAAAAAAATCCAAACTAAAAAAATCACCTCAGACTTGGTAGGTTTTACTCACTTTCTAATGAGCCCTAGAAAAGGCCATCACTGCTGAATTCTAAACATTTGACCAGGGATCAAAAGGCTGAGTATTTGAAAAGGGAAAAAAAAAAAAAAAAACCACCACAAAAAGCCTTCACCCGCAGAAAGCAGGGGGTGTCACAAAACTTAACCAATGTCTGTTCCAAATGCATGGAATGTTTCTTCAGCCTCACCTGCTTTTGCAAACATGCCATTATGTACATGAGAAAGAAAAGCTTCACTGCTTGCACAGGTTTTGTATTATGAGCCACACATGACAAATGTTAATTTAAGTCTTTTAATGAGCTTTTAGAAAGTCCTCCAATGTTACAAGCAGCACATACAGCAAGAGCCCAAACTAAGACTGCGCAGATAAAAACTATCATTTGCCAAACTATATGTTTTGACATGTTGTCCATGTCAAAATTTACAAGCATTAGAAATTAATCAGGAGCTCCTCCTAGTCAACTTCTTCAAATGTAACCATGAAGCACTCTACTTGATTGATTTTTCAAAAATAATACCATGAATTTCCAGTTTGATGCTTTCAAAACATTGAGATATTTGATTCGTTATTGTCAAGACAAGGAAAGGACCCCTGTGGTGCTAAACAATATACAAAATACAGACAAAGCACATAAAAAAGATTCTAAATACCTTCAAATCTATGCAGCAAAGAACACATAAGGCAATTTACTAGTAACGAGCAGTAAAAAAAAAAAAGATGGAAAACAAATGGACTAACAAGACAGCTGAATGTCATAATATAGGCCAACAAACTAGCTTTTTTTTTTTTTCTTTTTAGTGCTGGCAGATTAAACTGCACAGAAGACAGAAAAACTTCAAACCTAAATGCTAATCCAGTTCAACAATTTATTCCAAAGTCACATACTAACTATTCCATCCCTGAGGACACTCAGGAATACGTGCCTGAAAAAAATAAACTGTGTAGGCTTTAATATATTCAGATTCTTTTTTTTTTTCTTTAAACAGGCAAGAGTGATTAGCTGGCATTTACTTTCTTCATTCATTACCTTCCCCCCCGCCTTGAGCCTGACAGCAGTAACACATTTTTTAAAAATTTAAAAATGCAGCCAGACCAAGGAACTCGAGAGTAAGAGAGCTGTGTACTAAAAGTTCAAGTTGCAGTGTTTGATTGCAAGTTTTTTTGTTGTTGGGTTCCCCCCCGCCCCAAACCTGGAAGAAGTACCCTGACAGTGGAACATCTCATGTTAGAGCAACTTTTTGGTAGCAAGAAGCATTTACACTCAAACGTTTAAATCCCTAAGGAGCTTCCAAGAACAATGGAAACCCACACTGAGAGATTCCTCAGGAGATACATTTGGTCACAGGCTGGAGCGCTAAGTCCATAAGCTAGCGTTCTTAATGCTAGCGTTGCCTTCGTATTCACAGAAGATTTATCGACTACCCTTCTTTAACTTCTGGAACCAACTTTGCTGGCAGGGAGCTGCTAGGCTAATGCTGTCAGCGCGCCAAGTCCCATCGCAGGGGGGGACAAGGCTGATCCGCCGTGGGAGGAGGGAAGAGGCTCGGCAGACAGCTCCGCGGGAAGAGCCAAGAAAGCCCTGCTGGCTGTCAGGGCCGCCTCGAAGGTCCTACGGGCACAAGTGCAGCCTGGGAAATGAACGCACCGCTTGACAGCTCCCTCCGAGAGGCTCTAGCAACTTCTGCACCACGCAGCCCTGCAACGCGCCCGGCTCCGCCACCTCCGCCGCCCAGACGAGGAAGTTCCCGCGCCCCTTATCAGCGCTGGTCCCGGAAGGTTCCTGAAGCCCGGCGGGACACCCTCCCTGCCCCACAAGCATCCTCCAAAGCCCGGGGGGGGGGGGGGGGGGGGGGCCGGGCCGCCGCCCCCGCGGCCGAGGGGCGACCGCACCCCCCCCGGGCCCGCGCAGCCCCGCACGCCGCGCATGCGCCCCGCCGCCCCTCACCGTTGCCGGGTGACTCGCCCTCCCCGCCGTCCTCAGCACCAGCAGCAGGTTCCTCCGCCTCTTCCTACCCCGGGGGCCGGCGCGGGCCTCTCCTCGCCGCTCCGCTCTCCCCGCAGGCCTCCTCCCCTCGGCCGCCGCCGCCCCCGCCGTCTGCCGCGGCCGCCGCGCTGCCCGCCGCCGGGCGCCGTCCGTCCCCAGAGCCGCTCGGTCGCTCGAGCGCGCCTACCGCGAGCGGGGGGTCCCCAACGGTAGCGGCGGCAACTGGCGGAAGTGACGCGCTGACTGACAGGTGCAGCGCGCGCCCCCTCCCTCGGGGTCACGTGCTGCGGGGCGGGGAGGGGTCGCTGGTGGCGGCGGGGCGGGGCGGCGCGGAGGGGAGCGGGCTGCCGCCGCCCGATCCGGTCGCCTCAGGCCGCGGGCGGGAGGAGCAGGCCGAGGAGGGGGGGCCGGCGGCCGGGGAAGGGGGCTGCGGCGGCCCGCCCCGGGGCCGGGGGCCCGCCGTCCGCGATGGCCGCCCGGCTGCAGGCAGCCCCAGCCGCTGCCCCCGGGAGGAAGGAGCGACGACCCCGGGCTTGACTTCATGTTCCTCTTGCTCTTAACCTTAGGGTGGCTCGGCCATCCACCTGCCTCGGCCCCCGCGGGCTCGGGGGGGGGCCCAGAGCCTGACCGCGGCCGTGTCACCCTGCGGGCTCCCGCCCCGCCACGGTTTTGCGCTTCTCGTAACCATATTAAAATATTTCCAGTAAATTTTCCAAATTCAAGCGTCGAGAGCGATGGCTCCCAAACGTTTCCCAAGTGCAAGCGCGCCAGAAGTAACAAAGTGCCCTTTGACAAAGAGCTAAGGCGTTTTGAAATACAGAATTTAGCACCCTGAAACGAAGTTAGCGTCAGTGAGCGAGGAGATGCGAGCTTACACCAGAAGTGTTAAGAGCCGTGCCTGGCAGTCTGCGGTTCCCACATGCCACGTCAAAACTACAACAGCTTTTGCTGTCACGCAGTGCCAGCAGCCATAGGTGGTGGGTTTAATAAAGCGTTTCAGGAAATTTAGGATTTAGTTAGTAAAAATCGTCTCGAGAAAAGCTTTTCTTCCTGCGAAAAACTGACAAAGAATATGTGAAAGGAGAAAAAAAACCATAGAAGTAGGATGGGAGTAATTGAAACTTCCGTATTGCCAATAGCTGGGAGGGTTTTGTTTCAGGTTTTCCAACATGGATTCTAAATTTCATCTAGAGATACATTTGTAAGACTCATTAAGAGGTTTTACATTTAGAATCCGAAGAAGGGAGAGTCACAATCCCACAGTAAATTAGCCTGGTTTTAATCAGATCTAAAACTATATTTTCCTGCTAGAAGACTTGGTATCATTAGGAGGTGCCGTACAAAAACAATAAAATGCGTAGGGTCAGGGGAAACGACCTCTCGGGAGGTCTGTATTTGCTGTCAGTCTGCTTCCGCAGCAGATTTCTCCACTTGAACAGCTAATAAAATTTCCTCGCATCGGGATGAGGTTTCCGAATTTGTATTTTGTATACATAGCTGTGTTCTTTCTGATTCATTTAGCCTCATCAACAAAATAAAGATCCTGAATCAGAACAAGCTGGCAATTTTGTTGATGAAACATGGGAAAGCGCGGACTCCAGCTGGCTCTTCAGCAGATATGTTGGCCAGTTGACAGGAATAAAACTGCAAGAAACCTGACACAGAAAACACACGCGGCGAGAGGAGACAGACAGCAGAGGCAGGCAGGTAGGCAGGCGCTGCACAGCACCTGTTCGCTGGGTTTCGGTCCAAGACAGCGTCTTCCCTCCTCTGAACTGGCTCCGAGTGCGCCATTTCGTGCCAGCTTATCCTACCTCCTTTCAAATGCTTCCAGCGTTCCTTGCAGGGGGCAGACATATGCAGTCCCAGGCTGCCATTTTAGTCTTTTCTGCTCACTTTGTGTTCTCGCTGCCTATGTCTGAAAGGTTGAGGAGAACCTGGGAGTCCTGGTGCTTTAGCCGCTTTTTCTAAGATAGTAAATATAGCAGGAAGGGAGGCAACAACTTAATGAGCGGCTGCCTGGTTACACCCCCAAAATACAGCTATTGAAGGCATCTGCCTCTCAGATCACCGCTAAAAATTACAATGGAGCGATGTGGTAGCTGTCCCCATCCGTTTTCCACTATCTCAGGGCACAGCTCAAATTTTATGGTAGCGTTTTGTAATTCTCCCGCTTACGTGGTGCGCAGACTGCCTCACAGCTCAGACACCCAGCCCAGTTTCAGCAGTCCAGACAAGACGGCGTGGAGCTCGCACAGGCTCATTTACCCCCTCCGAACCCACAGGCGCAGGCAGAGCAGCCCCAGGGTGAGCTGAGGCTGTGCAGGTGCACGGCTGCAGTCCCACCGCATGATATAGGACTGTCACCCGCATGTCAGGACATATGACAATGCACTGCCTTGCAAGGAGTCAGTGACAAGGCCGCAGCGTGATGCTGCTCAGGAGACAAGGACCCATTCCCCAGCTGCTGCGCAGCTCCAGGAGCTCGGC
The DNA here is from genome assembly GCF_030463565.1 of Pelecanus crispus. Lineage (NCBI taxonomy): Eukaryota > Metazoa > Chordata > Aves > Pelecaniformes > Pelecanidae > Pelecanus > Pelecanus crispus. Next base: position 5,597,180 of record NC_134650.1, read on the forward strand.
AGATGCGTCTGGTCAGCATCTGGCTCCTACGACCGAAGAGCCAGAGTGCCGTGGCATCCGTGTCTCATCAGTAAATCCATGTCCAGGGTCACACCGCGAAGGGTCAGCCGTTCCTGTAGCTCAGTGTGTTATCTTACAAGCCCAACTAAGTTGCTCAGCCTAAAAGTTTTGCAGAGATTTAGCTGCTAGGTGCTCACAAAGTAACTCGGTAGATCTGAAATGATTACTATCTTAATTCCCTTATTTTCAGGAAGAGCTATTCATGAGCACAAGTCATTATTACCAGTATACATCACAGAAGAACTGGAGCCATATTTCCTTCATGGGTCCCCAATGTCAGTCCTGACCTAGTATGACCTTAGAATAAATACTCTCTGAACACTTTAGTTTCCAATTAAGTCTAGTTCCAGCAACAGCCCTGCATTATTCCTCATCAGAAATTGAAGAAAATGAAAGAAAAATAGCCCTATCCCAACTGTGCTCACTGTTGTACAAGGCTTAGTGCAAACTGAGCTAGAATACTCCAGGACTTAAATCAATTTTGCAATGCCATCCAGTCCTTTGAAGGTTGATAGCCTGCCGTGCAATTCTTTACCTTCATACTGGGTCATTATCTTACTAGAAGGAAATGGAAATCTAATGCATAGCAAAGCAAGACACTGTCTGCTGTAATACCTGTATATTACATGCCAACAGCTTTTACTTGGGGGGAAAATTATCCATATGTCAGCAAAGTATTTGCTTTTGGTTTTAATTGTCCATCTACAAACAAATTGTTTGATATACTGCCCTGGACTTGGAAGTGCTCAATTTTTGTCTTAAATGGATCCTATTGATGTCTTGCAAAAATATTGACAAACGTTAAGTCCTTTCAACACCAAAGAAGAATTAGCAAACAGTAACACTTTCCAGCTGGTTGCTCTGCAAAATGCTTTCCTTTCCTGCATATTCCATCCAGAAACAGAGACATGTCCGCAAACTGAGTCTTTACTTTGTTGTTCTTTTCCAGCATGATAAAATTTTCTAACAAACATTTTCTTTCAGGATGCCCAGCACAAGATACTTGGCCATGTTGGACAGCCATAACTCTCCATAGAGGCTCTTGAATCAGCACGTATCCCGTTTCTCTGGCTCGTGGTGTCCAAAAGGGCACCTAAGAATCAAAGTCCATTTGTAAAGCTTTGCCCTGTGTTAACAAATGAAGCTTCACAACGCTCAAGCAAACAGGTGAAAGAACCTATTTTATGGAAACAGAAACTCCAGCACAGAGAAAACCATTCATCTTTCCAAAGACTGTCTGCCATTACTAGACACATATGTAAGGATTTTTTTAAACTGAATTCAATATCAAAGGCACATGTTCTACGTAAATGTCAGACATTTTTACTCATTTTTCGACCAGAGTTCTGTGATTAAAATAAACATTCACAGCATAAGATTTTTTTCCTGCCTTTGAATACTTTTTGGATCTGAATCTTGGTTTTGGAACATCTGTCTTTAAAGTAGAGATCTAGGAATATGGGGCAAATGTGGCTTTTAAGGCTTGTTCACGTTTTAATTGCATGGTTGCAGACTTAACAGGAGATAATTCTTCCCTTCTTGAAATTCAAGGCATTGAAAGGTTAATTCAATCTTCTCAGTTCCATTTCCTTCCTTCTGTTCCCCTTCCCACACTCCCCCCCCATCTGTAGACATCTGAGTTATTTGAATTTTATGCAAGCTAGTATTCATCCAAAGGGAAAAATCAGTCAATGTATGCATCAGACAAGTGAAAATTACAATATTGCACACTTTCGGTTTTCACTTCCTATTTGCTTTTCTCTGCATTCACCAGAATGCAGGGCTGTGGACAGACATGAACTCATGCCCTAAAGCTTGTTTCCACTGAAAAGTTAACTTGAATTAAAGCTGGAATGTCCCCATCCCTTTTGAATTCCTGTTCTTTGTGCTCACAAGGATCTATACTTGAGCTGCTGTGGTGTTTTATCTTGAGTTGGGGAAAGGCTACGGTTCAAGTTAGCACAATTTGTCTGCTGCCAACACAATCACTCTCTGCTGCTCCCATGTTATTTCATGGTGTGGTCACTCACACTCAGCATACACTGACTCCAGAGGAATCAGTTTGAGCGTGCAGAGAGCTCAAGTTAACCCCGTTACAAAGACATAGCCTAAATAAGACTGCAGCTGATTTCTGCACTTTATATATATTTGCAAGAAAAAAAGCCATAAAAGTAGTCATTGAAAACATTCTAGCTTGGTCAGGTTCTGAAGAAATAGGTGTTCAGATGCCGTGAGTGGAAAATAGTCTTTTTTTTTTTTTTAACATTTTAGAGAAGAAAACAGCACTTAATATACTCACAGCTTTCATTTGAACAGGCAGAAGTTAACAAACTTGGAACTTAGTGATTACCACTTTCTTACATAATTGTTGACCTTGTACACAGTATGTAATACCTATGCGTTTGGCTTACTCTGTATAACAAGCTTATAAAATTGGAAAATTATTTTTGGAAAAGATGACGTATGAATCCCTTCAAGTAGAAATACAGGTTTTTAGCCTGGACTGCTCACAGAGTTCAGCTAGAAAAGATACTTGGCTGCCTAGTCTGTTCCTCTGCTTCAGCAGCCTCGTTTCCTTAAGCAGCTGAAAAACTTCAGGGTTTATCTTCTTTTCCCCAAAACATAAAACGTACTTAAGCTGCCAGGAGGTCCCAGGCTATTGAAAGTGGAATGATTTGGCAACACAAAGAGAAGTGCTGGTTAGGCACCCATCAAAACTACACCCACCGCTGTGTGTCCCAAAAGTCAAGGATACCATGCCTCCATATCTACCCTGGCACAACGTGGATTGGAACAACAGACCCACCTATTGTCCTTTTTCCTCTGGACAAAAAGAAAATCTGAAGTTAATATCAAGTTAGTAGTTCTCTGGATTTTATTACTTTATCTTTGATTGTCTTGGATTATGTTGGTTATCTATTTGCTGCACACTGGGTGCCACAATTTAATCTTCATAAGGTGATTTTCCTTTTGTTTAAAGTAAAGAGAGTGAGAAATCCAATGGTGGATTGTTTAATTCCAGAGCAGCCAGCTGCATTGAGAAGAGCCACATTTGAGCACGTTCCCAATGCTCACCCAAGACTTCTCTGTCTTACTTTTTCCCTAAGACCTGCTGCTTGCAAGAGATGCTTCTGTCCAGAGACAGGAAGGAGAGAGATTAAAAAAAGACTGTTAGTGAAGACTGGAAGTCATTCTAAACTAGTGTTTCTAGACCAGTATTCATTACAAACTGTCATATGCTCTATAGCATATTAACTAATGTGACTAATACATCACATGCTTCTTTCCCCACCCTGTCTCTTTGGGAAAGAAGCATGTGCATGGACATTTTGTATTAATTTTTTTTTCTTTCATAATGCACGCATGCGCCGCCACATTTTGCTAGAAAAGGCCAGGCCAAAGCCAAGTACTTTATGTTGGAAGACACACTTCTGGGTCAGATCTCGAGAAAGTTCTGCTGCAAGAATCTCCATCTGGTTAAACTTTTAAAAATTCACCCCCATACCGAGTTGTATAAGACCAAAAAAGAGGGAGAGAGGAAATTTCCACTCCCACTAGCTTATGTTTTCTCCTTTTGCTCTTTGCTGCAATGGGACTCCTAGTATAGATTGTCTAACCTCCAGAGCTATTTGGAAAACATGGTGTTGGAAAAAAAGCAGAAGGACTATCTACAGCTAGCCTCTCCCCTCATCCTCTGTACGCACCTACTCTTACGGCTCAATGGTCTCAAGAAGGAAGATGAAACACCTCAGGTAATGAAAAAACATAAAGTAGAAGACAAGTGTTGAGTATTTACACACTAGCAGTGCAGCATTACAGCAGACACCCTGCCAAAGAGAGATCATTGCCTTCCTTACACCCCCAGGATTCATTGTCTCTTAGCCTGGGAACCTGTCTCCGTTCCCAAACATGGATATTTTTTTTGGCAGCAAGATGGAACAAAAGGCACAAAGAGAACTAAGAAAACCTTTCAGTGAAGCTGTAGTCTTTTTTTTTTTTTTTTTTCCTCTTCCCCTAAGGATGGGAAACCTTCTGAGGGTAGCTTATAACACACCCAATCCTTCTACCTTTCTGGAAGGTGCTCAATGCTCATAGGGACCTAAAGGAGTTAGGGTGCTTGCAGATTCCAGCCCAGCTTTTGACCTTGAAAAATTAATCCCTTACCTTTAGCACCAAAAATACCACAACATTTTGAAAATGAAATCACTGGTATATTTGAGTGGGTGTGTTATTTCGAGACAGGACTAATGTGATTATAAAATCAGTCGTGTCAGCTTATTGGCTCAGCTACAGACACTGATCTGCTCGAGCGTCTGTTCCTCTAACCGGCTGCTCGCGTTAGGGTGCTTTGTCCCTCCTCAGCCCTGTGTAGAAATAGATGTGATCTGATTCCCACTGTTGCACCAAAGAGAAAGAAACCGCTGCTTCTTGCAGTTGCCCACCTAGTCTCCATGAAACTTGGCATTTCCAGAGCGCCTCTTGTGCCAAACGTGAGCACAGCATCCCCCCAGCCCATGAAATGCTACAGCCCTTTTTTATATATATATATATATGTATATGTATATGTGTGTGTGTTCCTGCAGCCCAGCCCCGCGCAGGCTGCGCTCGCTGCTTCCAAATGGCAACAGCCAAGGGAAAAAGCTGAGTGGCAGCAGGCTTCCAACCTCCCAGCCTCACTCTTCAGACTCCCCTCTGAATTTTTCTTTGCACTTGAGCTCCCTTTAAACATTTCCTCTCACCTATTACTGCATCCTGGTAGCAAGTATTTGTTTTCCCCTGTTTCTCTGTGGGTGTCTGACAGACACTCGGTGGCTTGCGCTGCCAGGCACGGTTTATTGCTGTCAGTGGCGGGTGACTCACTGGTATCAGAAGTGTCAGTCCTGGCAGGTTTGACTCAGCCCTTCATCCTTTGGCAGCAGACTGAAATAAAATGCAATTTCCATTGTGTCTGAGGCAGCTTTTCAGACATGGCCATACCAATATGGCTTTACATGCTTTATGTGTATAGGATCTGTAAAGATCCTATAGTTTGCTTGCTCCGCTGGCTTGCTGGTTTTTCTCACTTCTGTATGCTGGACCATTCAGCTGCCTCTGTGCACCTCTAAGACCGTTGTGGTTGATTGCTACCACAGTCATCCCAAGGCCAGGTAAATGCCATGTTCCCCTTAATGAAGGTGGTGCCTCTGAAATCCTGCCATTAAAAACCTGACAAATAACTGCTTTGCTGCTTATATAGCAAGAATATCTCAGTTTCCAGTTAAAGTAAAAGACATCTGAGTAAAATATCACCTACCCAGCTTTCCCTCCCATGACCAGGTAAAATACCACCTACCCAACTTTCCTCCCATGACCAACCTCAACGCACTGTGCAATGCCCTCAGGCCCAGCTCCAAACTTTCCATATGAAAAACTACATATGGCTGGCTGTCCTGCACCGAGTATGTAAACATGTGGCTTGAATCCAGCGTGAGCTGTGTTTGACCACAATACCGTACTTACAAGCTTCAGAAACTTGACAGGCACTTTATGCAATGGTCAAGATGTTTGTTATGGAGATGAGTATCTACAGATTTCAACTGAGAGTGAGAACGTGTAATTTCTCATCATTATGCTACGTGGACTAACATAGTTGCGCCTTGCTCAGAAACCCAACCCAGTATCAATTAAAAGCTTGGTCATCTTCAGCCTAAAAAGCCAAACAACTCACCCCAGACTGTTTCTAATACTAGGTCTGCCAATAAATTGGGCAAGTAAAATGGTGGTGGTGAAAAAACAAGCGTGCCCACGCTGTCTTAGCATGTTTAGGGAAGCCTGAGCTCAGCTGTGGATGCTAGGGCCAAGCCTGTGACTGTATACAGAAAACCAGAAGGGAGAGTCTTCTCCTTCGCTGTCCTGCACACTTTGTTTGCTCTCCACATCTGAGAGAATTTGCACCAGTCTAAAAGTTTAGGAGTTTTTCCCTAATAATATCTTGTCAGATAAGAGTTCTGTTACTTGGAAGAATGGACAAATATTTAAAAAACTGAAACTCATCAACTGCCTCAATTCATGAATCATTCAGATTGCATTTTAAAGTCTTTTCTGATCTTCTAAATCTGATGTCCAACCTAACAAGAGGTTAATATTCTCTCTTTAAACAGACACTAAGACTTTTCAGTGCCAAATCTCAGCTATGGCGTACACCAAATATTCACCCAGTGGCCACCTTCCTGCTTATTTGCAGGGGTTTTTGGTCAAGAGCACAGCTTTCTATTTTTGATGGTTGGAGTAAGGGGATGGAAGGAAGGGAACCGACTCCTGACACTAAATATGACTGGTACGCACACACATTGATTTTGCATGGACAGTCAGCGCAGATGCAGAGGTAACCAAGCCAGTCTGCACAAGTCAACTGAGTTTTTAGCATAACAAAAATGTAGCTACAGTAGTGCCAGGACAATTTTAGGTCCAGAAGCAGCACAGCCAGGTTTGCATAGGACTGAGCTCAATGGGACCCAGACCATCCCTTTGGAGCTCCAGCTGAGCCGCGTTGTGTGGGTTTTTCCACCACTACAATACTCCATTCTCCTTTACCTCAAATACTGCAGACACAGCCACAGAGACAACCTAAGGGCTGCTGTTTCCCAGGGCACGAAGCAACCCCTGCACTCTCTGAAGATACAGAAAAAGGGATGGATAAAGGAAAGAATCACTAGGTGGAAAGGAACAACTATTTATGAATGCTGATGAGTAAAAATAATATTTTTTTCTGCATTTGTGTTCATTATTTTAATTTAAACACACAGTGGAAGAAGAGGTCCTTAAAACACATTTAAACACATTAAACCCATTTTCTCCATGCACACATATCAGACTCAAACCCACTCTACCTAAGCCTAGCATGCCAACAGAGAGATCCACAGCACCTTCCTGGGGCGCTCAGTCAGCTGTGAGACATCTCTGTCTCTCTGGGCTTGTTGTCCAGGCTCCCTTTACAATCAGTAGAGAAACCTGGATACTCCTAGGGCACAATTAATTTTATCTCAAGTTAGTTGCCTCCCTATTGACTATCATGGAGCCTAGACAAGTAATTCAGATGGAGACATCCACAGTTACACAAGAGGAAACCCACACCAGCATGTAGGAGAAAGTGCACAGCCCTTCCCTCCCAAACCCGAGGGCCTTGAAAAAGGGTTCCCCAAGTAGTTTTGTGCTGCAAAGCGGGAAGCATAGCTGGAGCCATGTCACAGCCACAGGGATGTCCACAGCCCTTGAGAGCAGTGGCTCTAGGAGGTTGGTACATGTGATGTTCACACACTGCACAATCTTCACTCCATTCAGTTCCTCATCTAATACAAAACACGTCCTGCAAATAAATGCAAGGGCTATTAGCCATTTTCATAGAATCATTTAGGTTGGAAAAGAACCTTTAAGATCATAGAGTCCAACCATAAACCTAACACCGCCAAGTCCACTGCTAAATCACGTCCCTGAGTGCCACATCTACACATCTTTTAAATACCTCTAGGGGTGGTGACTCCACCACTTCCCTTTTAAAGGTTTTTCTGAAATTACATCACTCAGTGCCTACAGCGCACTCTCCCTTCGCTTCAACTGAAGAGGTTCCCTGCAAGCAAGTCCAGCGTGGTCCACGCCATCAGGATGGGCGGAGTACAGGGAACGGCCATGCAAGAAGGCCGGGCAAACGCGGCTTCTTGCCAAGTGAAGGCAGGAAGGTCGGCCGTGGGCAGCTGCCCGGTCTGGCTTGCAGAGCCACGTGCCGTCGGGCTGAGGGAGGCACCAGCATGTGGGTTTGTAGCTACCAAAACGGGAGCCAATGAAAGATTCATTGTTGTGCCTTTCAGGACACATTCCCAGATGCCAGCATGGTGCTCAGGCGGTGCTTATCTCAGATTTGGCCCTCGATTGCCGCAGTCGTACCACGATGGTGCTTAGAGTCCTCCTGAGCCCCGAGCGTGTGCTTCTGCTGACCTTGGCTGGTGGGGGATGATCCCCAGGCGCTTTGCTGAATGCGCCTAAAATCTCCCCACAAACTGCAGCACCAGCCCTTAAATGAACTCCAAACCTCACATTAACTCTGAACCTCAGCACTGCAAAAGAAGGGCAGGAAGGGAAATTTAAATATTATTGTCTTGGTAAACGAGGAGAAAAGAAAAAAGAAAAAAAAAATGTATTTTGGCAGTTTTCCATGTCAGTTTTCCTATTTCCCTCCCTTGTGCACTTTCTGCAGCAGCAATCTGTCCTTTCGCTGAACGCTGAGCAATCCCAGCACCAAACTAATCAATATTAATAGCGATGGGCTCGGGTGGGGGGGGAGGAGAGGAGAGGAGAGGAGAGGAGAGGAGAGGAGGGATTACCCTGACCTTTTTCAACTCACACTGCCTCAGACGGCCACCAAGCAGCTGAGGAGAGAGCAGCCAGACGGTAATGCCATGTGGTTTTAGTAGCTTTTATTTTTTCTTTTTTTTTTCCCTGTGAATATTTACTTCTGTTGTCTCAGTGCAGATAGCAATGAAGTCTGATTGTCTTCAGGAAGGAAAAAATGTAATTATATCAGCCATCTCCGGGCCAAACCTCGCCTTGATGGGAAACTCCACTGAAATCAGGGGAATAATGCCTAGGCTGGATTTTAACTTGTATTTCTATTAAAAACAGGAATTGGATTAGGGAAGTTTTGACAGGTGAAGCTTTGAATGCCGGTGTGCTTTGTGGATTTCTCTTATAATAGGGTATAATCAAACCCATTGAGCCTGCGACCGGGATATTGAGTGCGAGAGCAAACAAAGGGCTGGGTGAACCGGTCCTCTATTGTTAAGCGCAAGTGTCCACAGCAGCTCATGCAGAGCCAGGGGTACGTACGCGCTCAGGAGAGGCTGCTCAGAATTAAAGACGAATCCTATTAATTGAAACAAAATCATAATTGAAGCTCTTTGTTCACATTGGATTTGGGGTTTATTGTAGGCTTTCTGGTGAGCAGCATTCCTTAAAATAGAGGTTTGCGTCAGGAGGCGCCGTGGATTATTGGCAATTAATGCATTGTCTTGTCTTTATTGAGATATTTTTGTTTCCATGTGCAAAATAGGATTTTTAGAAATTTTGTCTGAGAAATCTAGATAGAATTCTATTTATGGCTTTCATCTTTTGCTCTGAAAGAGCCAAGCCTCAGGGAGAGGTCCCAGATTGAGGTGTTAGATTTGTGGGGGTTTTTTGAATAAACATTTTCATGGTATTTTCATATTTTTTCTTTCGAGCAGAAAATGCTTTGCAGATGGCTGATATCACAGCACTAGCTAATGAAGCCACGGGTGTGTTTTTTTTCTTTCTTTGTCAGGACCCATCATGTCCGACAAACCAGATTTTGCAGAAATTGAAACATTTGACAAGACCAAGCTGAAGAAGACAGAAACCAGAGAGAAAAATCCATTGCCCACTAAAGAAAGTAAGTGCTTATGAGGCTATTTGAACTACGAGTAGTAAGGACACAATCTGTATCGCAGTTCATATGCAAAATGAATACTAATCATAGGATTACTGGCTCAAACTCATCCCTGATTTTAACTGGGGATAATATTAAGGCTTGTACTCTATGCTGGGCTTCCAAGGGTACGAGTAGTTACAACCGACAGCACGTTTTGTCCTAAAAATCCTTTCTGATGGGATTGCTCTTGCTTCTGCTAAAAGCAAGACCAGTTTTTCTGCTGGACGCAGGTAACAGGATCAAAGTGTTTGTCATTCCCGTGTTCCCAGCCTCTTCGGAGGCACGGGCGCCCAGGGGAACCCTTGCGCACCCCTGGCAGGCCAGGCAGCATCCCCAGAAGGTGCCCGGGCTCTGGATTTGGTGTTACCAGGCAGATGAGCTGCTGCCCCCCACTGGTACCTGCTGCCAGCCCTGGCCAGGAGAGCTCCAGGCTCCTCTGGCAACAAGGCAGCAAGAGAAACCCATCATCCTCCTCATCTAAAAAGGAATCTTCCTTAGCAAAGCACCCCTGGGCTTTTCTGATGCAGGGTCTTCTCCCATACACGCACCGTGCACAGGCAGCCAGGTGAGGGTTGTGATTCACATTCGACTTTGGATGTGAAAATGGCATTTCTCTGCATTTGGACCAGACATTGGGAGTGGTTTCCTTCAGAAGAGTATCACTAACCACTTTGGATGTGTCAGTACTGATAGCCACAGAGATGCGCTGTACCTCGACATAAGATACCTGTTTTTTCCCTGTTTTATTATCCCTACCAATGCTAAAGCCATAAATACAAGAGGAGGTTTGCACACCGTGAACTGCACCCTACTAGCTACGCAGGCATGGGAGCGGGTTGGCATTTCCAGGGTGGCCAAAGAAAGCGAGTGGGGACTTAACCATCCCCTAGCTTTGAGAATGACCGTAGAAATCTGTATCCTGCGGAGTCGTTATAACGTTTATTGATGATGGTTTTGTTTCCTCTGTTTTTCTGGCAGCTATCGAACAGGAAAAGCAAGGTGAAAGTACAGCCTGAGCATAAAATTGAAGATGTGACTGCTGCTTCTTCAGTGGGGTGTTGGCTTCTGAGTTGGGTTGTTTTGTTTTATCCCCCCCCATCCCATGCTTGTTGCCCATTTATTTTGGCAAACATTTGCTCATTTAATGTTCCCCGGGGAATAAGTTTGTTTTGTGTTTGTTGAACAAGATACATGTATTTGTATTCTTAAAACTGTAATTCTGAGTTCTGTATCAACCCCATTTCTTGCCAAAAAAAAGCAATTTGCATAAAAATTGTTTTCCTAAACCTCACAATAAACAGGTTTCTTCTGATCAGCTGTCTTTGAGCCTTGCAGAAATAGGGTTTACACTGCAACTCTTACTAGCATCCTTCTCACTTTGCATTGCCACAGCATCTAGAGAGCACAGCCAGGTTGGGAAGAGCTACCCCAGGCACCGACAGGTCCCCCTGGTCAGCACGGGGCCCCTCTCCATCAGCATGTACGCCTGCATCCTGCAGAATCGCAGAGCCCCAGGCAGCACTGACCCCCAGGCACCCCCCGACTGCCTTCGCAGCCATCTGGAGACATCATTCCCTTTCCCTGTCTCGCTCAAAAGTGTGTTTCAGGGGAACTCTGAGGGGCAAATTTTCTATGCTAGTAGCTCCTAAGCTTTTAAACCCCCAGCTCGGCAGCAGGCATGAATAAGATGGGAAGCTGCTGGCCTGCTTCAGTCCTGTCCAACAGTAGGTTAGAGGTCTCAGGGACAAGTACGCGCTTACAAATTCCATGAAAAATTGATGGTTGGGCTGAGGAAATACTCAAATTAGCATCCCAGACGGGAGAAGGGCTGCAGCACCCTCTACACAGCTTTTTTCTCTCTTTAGCCTGCCAAGATCCAGCAATCAACCTTGGGACAACTGCAGCACACATAGCCTTTGGCCCGTCTCATGTCAAGCAATATAGGAATGCGGGAAGGTGGGAGAAGGAAAGAAAATTTATTATTGCACAGATTTTCTGGGATGAGAGAGAGACTTTCAGCAGCACAGGGGCATAGGACACAAACCTTCAAAGCAAGCAAGGACTTCCTAAATTTTCATTACTGGTGGTGCAATAACATCCCCATTGGTGTGCAGAGGGCTTGGCAAAAATAGGCTCTGGTAGCAGCTCAGGGGACTCTCAATTACATGGTATCACATTATCTCTGGAATTAATTTGCAATCATATTAGAAAAACAAGTGCTTACTCTGGGAAGATAAACTGCTGTCCCTGGAGCTTCGGTTTGATCCTACTTGTGCAGTGAAATAGAAATAATCCTATGTACTTCAACACAGTTACTCAGGGTTTATAGCTGCATAAGGCAAGGCAGAAACTGCTCTACAGGCTTCGGAAAACAGAAATGAATGGTTAGAGTGGCATTTAGAAAGCTCTCATTTACTTAAGGGTTGCTTGACATTTAATGTGAATAGTCAGAACTGTAATTAAACAACGGCAGCGTAGCCACAAGAAAGGCGACTCTCAGTGGCAACAAAACGTAAACAGAGGTGGCCAGGAGACCAAGGGAAAAGACATGGCATGCAGGACTAGTGATTTAGTCAGAGCTTCACTAATGTCAGTGCTATTCAAAGGGCCAAGACTGCCGTTTGAATCGCTACTCATCAGTTCAACATTGCTGCTGTTTTCTTTTCATGACCAAGTTTTTTTTGCACATTCTCCTTTGAGGACCTCATTCCCCTTGGCACTTGACTCTAAGTGGGGGAGCGGGGGTTAGGGTCTGCTGGATTTATTAATACTCATTTTTATTTAAAGGGTGAAGAATGTAAAAGGTTGAGCAAGGAAAACGGTGCTATCTTCTTTGTGACACATGCCCTCCTCTCACCCCTGCACTCTTTGAGGTCAAAAAGCCTTTGCCATTATTTAAATATCTACTTAGATGACAGTTTCTTCATGGAGAGAGCATTCGGAGACAGCGCTTAGAGCAACACCACCCACTGGACACTCGTACCGCTAATACCGTTCAACCAGATTGCCCATTACTTTTCCGCAGGATGACTTTTAAGCACCGTATTGCGCTCGGTGGGTAAGCCTGCAGACTGGACTTTCTCCTTGTTTTTGCCAGGAGACAGCACTTTGTTCCATGTGACGATCTCCCTCCTTCTCTGCCAGTTCAGAGCATCTGCCAACTCGCTCAGCACAATAAGCTCTAAATGACCAAAAGCCTCTTTGGCACAACTGAGCCAGTGGCCAGTAGCTGTGCCCCCAAATTCTCCCAGAAACTGAAGGTCTGGGCTGTGTCCTCAAGCCTGCACTTTGCAGGAGGAAGGGAAGGAAGGTCTGGCCAGAGCAAGAAAACAACAGAGACATTCTCCTCTCGTGTGTGCACAGATACAAAGGATTAGCAGTGCGGCTCTCAGGCGTGATGCGAGAGATCAGAGCACTGGTTACAGCTCTGGACATACCAGATTTGTCCAAGCACTTGGCTCGGAGCTGCTCCTGGTGCTGCTGCAGGGCTCGCTCTGCCCCCATGAAACCTCCCAGTTTAGCTGTTTGCATTTAAAGCCTGACACCGTAAACCCGAAGTTTCAGCACTTTTATTCACGTATCTCACCCCACTGAAAAGGCTATATAGATGAGAAACACCTTAGCCAAGTTCTCCACCCCTGGATCTGACTGCAAAAGCTGTCGAGGTACAGCAGAGTACGCAGTAGCTGCGTGCTGGGAAAAACTCCTCGAGGTTAAAGGCCAGATCTTCCCACCCTTCACCCACCTGCCCCAGCTGGACCAGGGCTTTATGGAGGGGCTTGGAGACTGTTTCTTTCACCATTAGCAGTTAAGAGAGGCTTAAAGTTAAAGACATGAAGTTACAGTACCTCAATTTGAGAAGCGTCCCTCTCTGCTGCTGTGTGAAACCACCACGGCCCAGGAACTGGATCACAAGACTAAAATTTGTCAAGAGCAGGGACAGGTCTGGCTCCCTGTTATCTTGATCAAAGAGCCTTACAGCCCTTATCTGTGGGGCAAGCTGGGGACACAGACCAGGAAGCTGCTCCTCATTTAAGACCGAGACAGTGAATTTTCATCATTCCAGTCATTATACTAAGGAAATATTTGTTCCTGCCGTTGGAAGGGAGCTATGAGATGAGACAAGCCAAGCCAAACACTTTGCCTACACCTAGGAAACACCTTCTGGGTGTTAACCTGCTCCTCACCTTCACTCCCTGGAAGAGCATCCTCCATCCAGCACCGAGGCTCACCGACAGCCACCCACTCCAGGAGCTAGGGTCCTTCCTCAGCCCCCATGCTGGTGGGCAGCTGAGCTGCAGACAACTTCATCAGCAAACTCAACCAGCTCCAGGTGGGAAACTTAAATATTTTTGCCAATTAGCAACAGCCCTTTGCTGTTTGGATCCTTTACATAATGAGGCGTTACCTTGCAACTCCTCCAAGGAAAAACACCTTCCATGCTAATCCAGTTACAGCAAAAAAATCATTCTGTGGAGATAAGCACCTGCTTTCTTGGCATCACCATGAAGCCAATCTTGCCCCCGGTGTCCTGGGGACAGGGCCAACCCCCTTGGGATCCTGGCTGAGTCCACCTGCCCCTGTGAGCAGAGGAAATCTGCATTCCTGTCGTTATTATACAGGAGTTAATTGATTTAATAAATCCCCTTAGGCAGGCATTTGATAACAGTGAAAGCCAGGGAGGACAAACCCTGAACCTAGCTCTCCTAAGAAAAGGGGGTGTGTTGCATCTTGGTTGGAACCCAGCTAAAACCCCCTGGAGATCCTGCTGATCCCAGCTCTGATACCACAGACCGAGTCCCAAAGCATACGCGGGGTTTTTTCCAAATATATTTTGGGGTTCTCTCTTATTTGGATCATTAGCCCCATGGTTGCTGAGGCATCTCACAGGGAATCTTTAGGTCCAGCTGTGCAGTGATGAGGGCAATTAGCTTTGGCCGGGTGGCTGGTTTACCACAAGAAAAGCTGAGATGCCCCTGCAAGGCCAAGGCTGGAGAAGTCTTAGCTTTGGGGAAGCACCTTTGTGTGTTTCTGCTCTGCTCTTGGTGGTGCTCCTGACACAGCAGCGACCTCTCCTACTGAGTGAGGAACAGGGAAAGAAACAAGGGGGAGATGTGAGGGAACACAAGCTCGGTGGGATGGAGGGTCTGAGCTGCGGTGGCATGGGAAGGAGGTCGGGGGGCCAGGAGCACAGCGGGGAGGTGCCCACGGCAGCAGAAACTCGAGGCAGAAGCAGCCAGGGTGGCTCTCGTGCCTCTGCCCAGCTAGCCCGTTGTTTTTGCAAAAACACAGGGTGAAAACAATAGTCTTTTAAAAAGCACTAACCTTCTGGTGCCAAGCTGGGGGAGCCTCCCACACCGCGCACAGCCAAACAAAGCCGCTGTGTCCTCCTGGAGCCCGGGCACGGGCAGCCAGCCCTGGCCGCTCCGCCTGCTCCTGCCCAGCAGGTCCGTGGGTCCCCGGCAAGCTCCAGCCGTCCCAACCTGATCCTGGGCACCGCGACGTGTCCCGGCAGCAAAACCCGCTCAGCCTTGAACGTAAAGCGCGGTGCAGGGATGGTTGGGGCTGAGCCAGAGTATGTGGGAGCAGGTGTGTGCATGTGCGGGGGTGTTTCTCCAGCTCAAACCCAACACCGCTCAAACTGACAGCAGGGTAAGCTCTCGTTTCATCTTCTGCGGCGGGTATCTGTGCCGGGAAAGGCGGCTCCGTGTGCTTTCTGTCTTGTCAGAAGAGCTGGCTTGGGAAGGAACAGTTGCTGGGGATGGTTCACACACATCTTGTACTCTGTGCTGACAACAGCTCTTGACAACTCCTACCATCAGTTGCAAATCTTCCAACACTTCGTGTTTGCTTTGGGGCCCAGCTCCAGAATTCATTCGATCGATGGGAAATCAGGAAAATAGGGGGCAGAGGGGGGAGCAAAAGAGTGTTTTTAGCTGCTGTGGTCAAAGAGACCCGTGAAAATGTGGTCTTTTAGGGCTCCAGCAGTAAGCACTGAACGAAAAGAATGAGATTTTTTCAAAATAAAACAACAAGCTCAGGAATTTTAAGCTGGTCTTGTGAATTTAGAGGCCAACTCAGTATTGAAATTTTTGGATTTGGCAAAGTTGCAACAAGCAGGGAAGAAAAAAATTATGCGTGATGCCAAGTAGGTGTTTTCAAACAGTATCTTGTTTGGGGAAAATAATCCCTCTTGGTCCGCTTTGTTTTCTCGTGATGATGCTGGAAATAATTCTCCTCCTCAGAGGGAAGAATTGGGTTTTTCTTTTTCTGTCTCACCACGGGAGCTACTCCAGGTCACAACTGACCACAGCTGGTCCCCCCATCCCTCCTAGCACCAGAGTCACCACCTCAAAGTGTTAAAGAAACACATGTGCGGGTCCTATATCACACATTTCGTTTAGCAATGAAGCAATCACCCATGCGATGCCTTGGGTGAAGGCACACCCTTTTGGGGCTGAGCCCAAGGGCAGGGGTTGGAGGCAGCAGGGATGCCCCAGGGCAGCAGCATTGCTCCTAGGACCCTTCTCTCCAAGGAGCTGGAGTAGCAATAGCTGATAGTGCTGCAATAGCTCCAGAACGGCTTTATAATAGCTCCAGCCTCCCCACCGCTCCTCCTGACTTGTACCGTTTTATTTCTGTCCTGTCCAGGCTCCTATTTCAGCAGGAGCTGGGTAACCCAAGCCCACGGCGCTGCTTCGTGCCAGCTCCAGTCACCAGCCGACGTGCATCGGCTCGGGCACGGACCTCACCTGGTACTGGCAAGGGTGGCAAGGAGCGAGTGTGCTCAGAGGGAGGAGGCGTCGAACAACGTTCGTGCCAGCTGCAGTTCTCCCACGTTGGCAGACATCCCCAGTAACGCTAATGACTTTGGTGGCATTAATCCAGACGAGATGCGGGCAGCTACAATGATATTAGCCCGGGAGCGGGAAGGCTGCGAGCGCTGCCGGAGAATTGCTCTGGCCCACCCAACGCTCCCCACAGCTTGGTCATGTACCAAAGGGAGGTGTTAGCTCTGCGGAGGGCTTCAGAGCAGGGAAAACCTGGAGGAAACTCCCAACGTGAGCAAGTGGGGATTTGCCGTGACTGCATAGTAAATATGGGCTTGCCCAGACCTCCCCTGGCCATGGGGCAGCCCCGGAGCGGCACGGCACGGCACGGCATAGCCTGGCATGGCACGGCACAGCACGGTGCTCCCTCCCAGGCCTGTGCCACCCCACTTGGATCCGCGCTGGCATCGCCTCTTCTAACGCACCCAGCTGAAAATCATTGCATCTCTGTTCTAACATACCTCTGGCACCATTTTATTATCCCGCTGCTTTAACATCCCAAGCATGACACGCACGGCCGGGGCTCCAATTTAATTTTTATTTCTCTTTCAATGTGTTTCAAAAATATCCCGGGGAATTGCAAATGTCAGGACGCCGGTGTGGCTGTATCGGCCACAGGAACCTTCCTCCCTGTTCACAATAGATAATTGAAGACTATTTAAAACGGGAGCTGCCTCGACGTGAGCATTGCCTCCTCACAGCGCTGACCCCGGCTTCATTTATTTTCTAGTTGTACAAAGCGCTAATAAAGCTTTAACTTACCTGCTTTTCTAAACTTTACGTCTGAAGCATTCAGCGGTGCACGGCCAAGAAGGAAATAAAAGAGGTTAACCTAAAATAGCACTCAGTATTCAGAATAGGCTAAAAAATATAAATCCCAGAGCCATGCTGAAATGGCAGGGATGCTTCTCTCCGTAACGCTGGGCTAAATGTGCCGACCGGCAACAACCGTCGGTGGCTTTGGTCTCTGCATGGGTGTGCACCGAGTCCCTGGGGAGGGGTCCTGCTTCGGGGGGCCGTGCCGCACTCGGACCAGCTCGGAAAGGCAATTTATTGAGCCTCGAGATTAAGCGCTTGGGTGCTGCTAACTCCTGCATAAACTAAATAAGAACCAAAAGACGGATGGGAGCAGGGCCCAATTTCCTCACAGACACCAGGTGCCTGCGGGCGGACCTGCCAGTGCCCAGCTTACCCCGCGGCTGGTGTACGTTAAGGATGCTAGCCGCGCCGTGGGGGATTTGAGCAAGGTAAGGCTGCCAGGGAGGTGAACCGGGCAGCATTTAGGAAACCTGTGCTCCGGGCTTCTCCCCTTGAGCAAGTCTCATCATCTCATTACGCTTCGGTTTCACCACGTGTGAGCTGGGAGCAGTGATACCGGCCGCCTTCGTGTGCAGCCTCCCTCCCTCCCGTTCACACAGGCAGCAGAACTCTGGTGCCGTGCAGGATCCCCAGATACAGCCTCCGTTATTTCCCAATAGTTGCGTGCAGACAAGCTTTCCTGTCCCTGAAAGGACGCTGTGCTAAAATACAGCTCCTCCTCACGCCGAGCGTGGCCAGGCGAACCACAGAGCATAAATATATAGAGATATTTTTTATTACTCATACAGCCTGAAAAAAAAAACCAAACCAGGGATGGGCCAGCCAGGCTGAGCAACGAGCATTGAAAAATCCCTGGAGGTTGCTGGGGATCACTGGGCGGCTTCCGTCAGCTGCCGCTTGAGCTGCTCAGGTGGGGGGGCTTGGCCAGCCTCTCCCATCCGTGCGTGTCCCCCGGCCACCCAGGGGCCACGGGACGTGGGTGGGTGCACGCGTGGCTGGGACAGGCTGGGATGGGTGTGCGCTGCGGGGACGTCCCACGGGGGGGAGCCGCGTCACCAGCCTGCGGGGGACACTGCCACAGGGGATGGGGGACACTGCCATGGGGACACTGCCCGGGGACACTGCCACAGGGGATGGGGGACACTGCCATGGGGACACTGCCCGGGGACACTGCCACAGGGGATGGGGGACACTGCCTGGGGACACTGCCAGGGGACACTGCCACGGGGACACTGCCATGGGGACGCTGCCACAGGGGATGGGGGACACTGCCATGGGGACACTGCCCGGGGACACTGCCAGGGGGGGCGGGGGACACTGCCCGGGGACACTGCCAGGGGGGACGGGGGACACTGCCTGGGGACACTGCCATGGGGGACACTGCCACGGGGGACGGGGGACACTGCCTGGGGACACTGCCAGGGGACACTGCCACGGGGGACACTGCCATGGGGACGCTGCCACAGGGGATGGGGGACACTGCCATGGGGACACTGCCATGGGGACACTGCCCGGGGACACTGCCAGGGGGGGCGGGGGACACTGCCTGGGGACACTGCCACGGGGACACTGCCACGGGGGATGGGGGACACTGCCATGGAACACTGCCATGGGGGACGGGGGACACTGCCTGGGGACACTGCCATGGGGGACACTGCCACGGGGACACTGCCATGGGGAATGGGGGACACTGCCTGGGGACACTGCCACGGGGGACGGGGGACACTGCCTGGGGACACTGACAGGGGACACTGCCATGGGACACTGCCATGGGGGACGGGGGACACTGCCCGGGGACGCTGCCCCATGGACACTGCCCCAGAATCGCTGCCACAGGGACACCGCCACGGGCCTCCCCGCGGGCCGCCGCACCCTCTGCTCATGCCGTGCCACACCGCTGTGTTTGATCCCGGCACTGTAGGATTTGCTCCATTTCCACCCGCTCTGAACTGACGGATGCCAAACACGCTCTATTCATCCTCGATGGGGCTGGGTAAAGCTCCCTCCAAAACTACCACAGTTCAGGTTTTCAGGGGGGAATATGATCAAGGAAATTTGTTTCCAAAGGGTGCCACTGGGAAAAATTCATCCCACAGAGTGTCCCGACGGGTCTCCGTGCCTGGAGGATGCTGACAAGCCACACCGGTGAGCCAGATCCCCACCTTACACGTTCCCATCAGGTCAACTTTAAGCCAAACAGTAAAGGCTTAAAACTGGTTTAGCAAAGCCAGCGACCTTGCCATGAGTTGTCACCTCACTCTGAACTCCGGTAACACTGGAGACATCTCCTCCCACCTCAAAGATTAAAAAACGCACGGCACTGCCTTCATCCACAGACTGATTAAAGCGTGTATATGAACACAACATCCATGCCCTGCTCCATAAAGAAATGGAAATACGCAGCTCGACGCCTGTGAAGACAGGCAAGGCAAGAAGAGCTTCCTTGGGGAACAGAAGAGCAAAGTGCCGGAGCTGCGGTGGGCACACCGGGGGAGCAAGCCCCCGAGCAGCGCGGGTTCCCCACCACCTTCTTGGGGCAAAGCACGTGCCAGAAGCAAGTTTTCTCCTCACTTTGTTTTTCCCAGCAAGAGTCAAAGTGCTTTTAAAGTTGCTCTCCTGCCCAGGATCCCCCAGAGGAAGCCTCAGCTTTGTGCACTCAGAATCACCTCCATCCAAAGAAATAAAGATGAGTTTTAAGAAAACAGTCATAGCTCAAATCACCGTTTTCTTCTCTGAGTCTCAAAACCTCCCACACTCGGTGTGCCAGACGCAGCCAGCACTGTCACACGTATCCTCCAGCTCAGAAGTTAAGATCTTTGGGCTTACTCTGTTCCCCGAGACCCAAAGTGGGTGGGGGACAGGAGGCGTGACAGAGCCACAGCCGGGAAGGGACAGTGCAAGGAACCACGCTGGGAAAGGCTGGGGAGCACCACATGAGCCAGGTTGTAATCAGTTAATTTAACTCAAGTTTGGCCAGGAATGATTAAGAAGGAGGTGATAATTTTCCTCCGTATCAAGTGCCCGATCTCTTCCTGGACAGGCTTTTATCTGCTGAGGTGACACATTGCCAGGACAGAGATCTGCTCCCCTCGCGCAGATGCCCAGGCAGTAACCTATCTGCTGCACTAACACCGTTTTGCATGACACTTCCTTTAAAGAAGGAGAGAAAAACAAAACACTTGTCCCTACTTTATAAGGCTGCTGTGTAAACAGCCCCGTAGGCTTTGAAGGACGCACCTAAAGGAGGCAGGTGAGGCGAGGCTGATCAGGTCTTGGAGCTGCCTCTCCACGGCCGACCGGGTGGCTGAGACTTCTCGGGAGTTGCCGAGATCCGGAGGTTGATCTAAACCCCGGTGTTTTACTCTGCCCCGCTTTTCGGGGCAGCTCGCGATGCGGCAGGACCAAGTTCAGACACGTCACTGCCCGCAAGTAGCTTTGCATCCGTTTTGGATGCTGCGGGGATAGAGGCAAGGAGTGGTCACTGGGATTTGGGAAACTCAGCCAGGACGGACAAACAGCCCTTTTCCAGGGGTAGATGCTCGGCAAGGAACAGTTTTGCTCCGCGGGAAGGGCCGGGCAAGTTTGGGGCAGGAGGTGTGACCTCCCTCCGCAGCGCAGAGGCGATGCCGCTGCCTGCGCCTCCGCAGAGGGACGTGCCAGAGCTTTCATCGGGACATTTGACTCTGCGGGCTCATCTGCCCATTGCCCCCATGCTGGGAGGGCAAGGGAGCTGCCTTTGGGAGTTTGGAAATGGGTGAGGACAGGGAGACAGAGGCTTAGGAGGGGAGCGGGGAAGTCACTGGAGTGAGAAGATAGCGGGAAAGTTCAGCTTTGAAACACGCAATGCAAAACCAGGGGGGAGGAAGGGGAAGAAGTGCCCTTTATCTGCTTGCAAGGGAAATAGCCTTGCTCTTCCCATGAGCAATGTCCTGGCTTGGCTCCTGGGCTGCGGTTGCTGTCTCGAGCGCTCGTGTGAGCTCCTGCTTCGGCGGGCATGCAGCTCGCCCGTGCCTCCAGCGCAGCAGAGCCCGCAGCCTTCCCCAGACGGTTTGGCCGGGGGTTGCAGGCTTCCCGGCTCGCCCTGCACCGACAAACAGCCATCCCAGCCAGACAAACCGCTCGGCTCCACGCCCCGGTGCTGGGGAAGGCGGCTGGGATCCAGGGCTGGCAGCGCCGCATGGGAATCTGGGGACCAACAAGTGACTTTCCTCAGGGAAACCGGCACTTCTGCTCGCAGGGCAAGCACCCCCCTCCAGCCGCTGCCCCCGCGAGCGGAGGAGCCATCGATCGGGCTGGAGGGACCCCAACCCATCACCCAGCCGGTCCCCCCCCGCCGTGGCGGGGCTGCGCTCGCCCGTCTCATTCCTGACGCGTGATGTGCCCGCAGCAAATTAAATCTCCCCCTCGAGCCCCCTGCCCTGCTTCTCGCTAATGGAAAAAGAGGTTTTTCCTCCCTCATTTGCTCCTCCTTCTCTTGGCTAGCCCAAACCCAACGTCCTGTGCGCATGGGCCCGACAGCTCTGTGATGCTCTGAGGCCATTTCTCTGACCCCCATTAATGCTCTTCCCGAATCACCTCAACAGCCCTTGCTGGGAAGCGTCCGCGTCCCCAGCTGGCTTGTGACTGGAAAAAATCAGAATTTGGTTCCAAACCCCAAATTTTTGTTTCCTGAAACCAAAAGACCTAAAGCCCAAACTGTGCAACCTGGAGCCTGCTGTGGTCCTTGTTTTTGGCATCCTGATGGTCCTGTGTTCTATCCCAGGATGTGTTTCCTTCAGTAGCAGAGCCTCTTACCTTGGACTTGCTCGTTCCCAGCCTCTCTGATGAAGTTTGCTCCTTGCCCCATCACGCCATACAGGAGGCTGTGCTGGGAATCAGGATTAAAAGGCAGAGAAACTGGTTGCATTGGTACAGCCGGGGGGGGGGGGGTGGGCAAACAGCTATGGAGAGACAGGAACTCCTGGAGACAATTTTGTCACTAGGAAAGCACACCTAAACCATCATGGTTGGACGTTTTAACCTTGTTTTCAATGAATGTTGGGCCATTTCTAACTATGTGCCAAAATAGGAACGAAGAGGATTAAGCCCGTGGGATAAGCGTGGCATAAACCCCAATTTCAGTGTCACCTCCATCCTCAATTACCATTCATTGATGAAAACATATTCATTATACAGGCAAAACTCCCACCACTGTTGCTGGGTCCAGGGCTGGGATCCTGCTGGGAACCGCAGCAGCCCGTGGGGAACGTGCAGTGGGCAGAGCAACAGGGACCTATTTTCCCCAGTATGGGAAAGTTGGGAAGACTTTAAAAAAACCCCAACAATTCCTGCATAGGTCTGAGCATGCAGGAGGATTGTCCCAGGGCTGCAGTCCTCCGTGATGGAGTATTTCGAAGCGAAGGGACACGTCCCCTTTGCCGGCTGCGTACAGACCAAGGCCATGGCATCACCCGCGGGGGCTCGGGCAGCTTCCCGGGGGAGCGATGTGGGAGAGCACCATAAAACATCCTCCACCTCGCCAGCAAGGGGTTGGCTTTCTAATTACCCAGGTGGATTTTTATTGTAACGAAGCCAGCAATGCAGGATTTGACGCTAGGGGTCTGAATGTGTCACCCGCCGAGGGCAATTTAGCAAGTAGCCTGTGCTGTATTTTCCTGTTGCCCACAGCCACGGGGCTCGCTGCCCCGAAAACCCGTCCCTATGGGACCCGCTGCCCGGCAGAGTGCGTGGCACTTATATAAACCAATTTATCTCATGTCTGCCTTCTCTTAAACCCCATATTCTGATGTGAAGAAGGTTTTGTGGGTGCACGGGGCTGTATGTACTATTACCGTCTCTTGACTTGGGGCAGATACCAAAATATTTTAGGGTTTCGATTCTCCTGTGAAAAGCACTGGCTGTTTGGTCACGTAGCAAGAAAATAAGAAACAAAGCATCAATGTTTTATCAGTAAAGCCAAGGGGCTCCAGCTGATGTTCAGGGCACTGCTTTCCAAACAGCCTGCCCTGCAACAGCGCGTGGAGCCACGGCAAGGTCCTGCTGTGCCACCGCGCTGGGCGGCTGACGGCTCGCTTTGAGGTCCGAGGCTGCCCAGAACGACTGACAGTTTGCTGCATACCCAGATAAATTCAACAGAACATCCAGATTTTCCCCCCCCGCCCCCCATCCAAGCCCAAACCAAAAGCAAGTTTCCAGGCAGTGGGAAAGCCAAAGAGAAATCCTTCGGCATCATTTCACAGATGAGATCTGCGGCTCAGGCGGCCCAGGCTGGGACCTGCAGGCTCTTCCCCCGGGTGACAGGGCAGCACCCAGCCCTGCTGCAGTCCCCCTGACCCCCCTGATGTTCGGAGCAAAGCACCAAAATCAGCTGCCGAACAGCTACACCCAGTCCAGCTCTCCACTGATTTACCCTGAGAGCTCAAGACCGCCCAGCTCTGCCTCAGTTTACCCAACTGTAAAACAGAGGCAGCTCTATTTAATCTCTTTTCCTGCAAGGACATTGCAATGAAGCGCTCTGTAAGTGCAAAATTTATTAACACAGCAAGACCAAAGTCTGCTTTTGCCTAAGGTGGGAAAGTCCAGCAGCGATATGAGTGGGATGGTTGCAGTCCCATCGGTCTGCCGGGCTGGATAAGCCCACAGAAGCGCGAGCACTCGCTCGCCGGTACTGAGCTGTAAATACAGAAAAACTGCAGCAGCGCAAGAAGGCTTGTCCCAGCACACTGCTTTGTTTGCTGACAGCTAGCGCAAGTGACAACGTTGCCAGTGACTTCTAAGATCCCTGTGACTTTAATTGGAAGGGACATTTTTAATAGCCCGGGCAAATAGCTGTGCGATCCTGCCAACGGCAGCGACTGCTCACGGCACAGCTTCACGCCCAGAGATGCTGTTATTCTTCTGGCGTGTGATAGGAATATCATGTGTGAACTGACATAGCAGACACGCCATTATTTTTTTTAGCTGTACAAGCTCTCTCAGACAAGCAAAAAAAAAAAACCCCAAAAAACATCAATATGCCCCCAGGGACAGCCAGACACAAACCCAAGAATGACCTGCATGCATATAGCAAATGCCCAGCAGATTTCCAAACCGTATGCTTTAATCAATGAACTTCACCGATACACGGGCAAGACTTTATTCCCAGTAATTGTCCTTTGACAGCTCTAACAAGCAGGATCTGTTTGGGATGGTAATGATTAAAATGCTGACTCACAGAGGGTTTTGCCATGCTGGCAGGACTACACCAACTTTGTGCTCACTTGGAAGGTATTTTGCATCCCTGCTTTTCAACCAATCTGCAATTTTAATCCTCCGGCTGCAAACAGTTGTTTGCGGCTTTGCCCAACTGGCTCCAGGTTTCCCTTCTGCAGGTCTGAGGGAGAGGGTTCTCCTCTCGCTCGCTGACAGGCCGCGGGACAGGGAGAATCCCCGTGCTTTCTGCAGCCAGGAACGGCGAGGAGCTCGCCTGCCTGCTCCTGGGAGCAAGGGAGGGAGAGGAGTGACAGCCCCCCGGCTGCCTGGCACCTGAGCTGACAGACCCACGCTTCAGACATCCAGCGCCGTGACGTGTAAAGCCATGGCGCAGGTTGCTGGCTTTGCAATGCTCTCATGCGTTTCATGGCAAGACAGCAAAATACTTTGCAGAAGCATTTAGGGCACAGCCTCCTGCCTGACGGCAGCGCCGCTGGCTGCGGCTGCTCGCCCGGGTGCAAAGATGGGGTTTGTCCCCGCATGTCCCCTTTTGCTCGTGGCGCAGCCCCCCCCGGTGCCACCTGCGGTGCCGTCCCATTCCCTTGAACCTCACATTTGCAGCCCCTTCCCGAGTCGCCCTGCAGTAATTAATGCCAGGAGACGGGCGGGTGTACCCGGGGGTCAGCTGGGGAGCTGAAAGGAAGAGGAGGAGGAGGAGGGCAGCGGCTCTGCCCTGCCATGGAGCCAGTGCCGGGCAGATGCTGCACCCGTGTGCCATGGCACGGTGCCTGGCAGAGCCGGGGGGCTGCTTGGCACGGCACAGCACGGCTTTTGGGCTAAGCACCCACGCTGCCCTGCTCAGCAGGCAGGATCCCTGCCCGGAGCGAGCCAGCGCCTGGTTGGGACCATTCAGCCACAGAAAAACAGACCAAGAACTTTCCATGAACACCACCTCGCTGTTGCTCCATCCGCAGCATTACAGCTCTTTACAGCCCTTAATGATATTGGCCGTAACTATTAAGAGGCTTTTCTGGGTTTGCTCTGATAAGGATTTTCCTTTCCTGAGCACAGCCGATGGCTCGGCAGCGGTGGAGGCCCCTCGCTGCTCAGGGGGTGCAGGCAGCGCTCCTGCCTGCAGAGCCAGCGAGCAGCCGGGCTTTTGCTGCGGCAGCCTCCGCCGTAGGGAAATTGCTAACCCCAGAAAACTGTTCCCCTAATTGCAGCGTTGGAGCATGGAGCAAACCACATAAATGATTCACACAGTGTTCCCAAGCTGCAGCCGCGTAAATTAGAGAGATTTCCAAACACTCCCGAGCCGTGCACGCTGTTATCGGGACAGAAACGCAGCAACTTTCATCGTAAAGAGGCGAGGAGGGAAAAAAAGCCCCGCCGTTAAACGCATCTCTTCAAATCAAGAAGACCTGGGAGGTCTATCCCCTATAGATCTTTACAGAACGGTTGTTAAAACTCCTCGGGGAGTTCTCATAGGAGGGAGCAGGCAGATAGCAGGGGAACTATAGAAATGCATCAGCTTGTTCTTTCGGAGGGGCGCAGGGACTGAGCCTCCGCTGGCAAGCAGAGGATGAAAAGGAGAAGGCGAGCGGACTCGGGGCCAAGAGAAAGGGATGGCTGGCGGTGGGGAAGAGAGTTAAAAGTGTCCCATTGTTAGGGAAGTTTGCTGTTCTTCAGCCCATCCCGCTCCCAGGGACACCGCGCCGCCTTTTGAAGTGCAACCTTAGGCGGTTCCTTGTCACCCATTGGAGCGGGAGCTTTTTTACCACATTAAGTCATTGGGTAGCAAATGAATGGGGGGTTTTGACTATTCACAGCTTCACCTTATAAATATCAGGGTTGCAGGTTCCTGCAGCTTTCCTCCATCCCCGTAGCTCACCTTGGGAAGGAGCGGAGGGAGGCGGCCCTGCTCAGTCGGGGACCTGCGGCACGGAGAGCTGCGGATCAGCGAAAGGGATCTGACCCCGCTCCTTGTGACAGCCATGAAGAGAAGCACCTTCCTCATCCTCTCCATCGCCGGGGTCTATGGCGCCGTTCTCCGCACAGCAGCATGGTAGGGTCCGGCTCAGCGGAAAGGACATTTTTTTAGGGATGCTCTTCAGCCTGTGGTAAACTCTGCGATTGATTTTCCTTTCTTTGTTTCAGGTCTGTGAATAACTTTCTGATGACAGGACCTAAGGTAATTAACACACGGGCTGTCAGGAATTTAAGTAGAGCAATTTTGGTTTGCAAATGGGAAATAGGACTTTTCCAAGGAACCCGATTTCCTGGAGCGTATCGGCTCCAAGTCCCGCTGAGTAGCGAGGGAAAGGACTCACAACCCGTTTATGCCCGTTTTCATTGATAACTGGTAAAACGCAGTGGCGTTTAACCCCGCTGTTTCCCGTGCCAGGCTTACCTGACGTACTCCAGCAGCGTGGCGGCCGGGGCGCACAGCGGGATGGAGGAGTGCAAGTTCCAGTTCGGGTGGGAGCGCTGGAACTGCCCCGAGAGCGCCCTGCAGCTCTCCACCCACAACCGGCTCCGCAGCGGTGAGTGCGCCTTTACCTGCCGGCACCAGCGTCCCCATCCCGGGATGCCCTCGGGTACGAGCTGGGATGCGCCTTGGAGAGAGCTGGGGCTGCTAATTAAGCCAACCAGTGGAGAAGGGTTTCTGTGTCCCAAATATCATGGTTGTTTTTCCTCCATCTGTATTAATTGGATGTAATAAATAGCGCTAACATTTTCCTAGGAATCCCAGGCTCTCTCTGGGTCTCTATCCGTGCTAGGCTGGAGCTCTGTCCTTCCCGCAGTGCCGCTCGTGGGCTTGCTCCTGCCACTTTGCGTGCAGCATCCCAGGGTGTGCAATGCTAGAGGCACCTGAGCTCGCAACGGGGAGAAGCGCAGGAGAGGTGAAGAGAGAAACCAGAGACGGGCACTAAGAGGCTGTCTTCATAAGAAAGTTGTGGATATATTTGAGTACTGACTGCTTCAACAAGCAGAAATCTTTTTTTTTTTTTTTTTTTTTTTTCCCAGAGCAGCATCTCTATTTGAATCTGTTAGGAAAGCCAAAAAAGAAACTAAACGAGAAGAGTGGGTGCAGACAGCTGTTAGCACAGGTTCAACCACCGCCTGAAACAAGACCAATGACGATTTTCCCCAGCAGGCAAGATCAAAGCACGGATATACCCCCCGAGCAGGAGAGGACAGAGAGGAACCGAGTGCCGGGGGAAGCCAGTGATAACTGACCTTGGCCAGAGCAGGATTGGGGCACTGCCTTAAGATCCTGCTGCTGCCAAGAAACTCCATCCCATAGTGGACACCTGCATAGTATTATGCCGAATTGCTGAAACCCTTCATGCCGAAGCCTAAAGCATCCAGTCACAAGCATTTAATTTCTGTCGCACCTTACCTTTTGCACAAACTGGTTGGTTTGTTTTTTTTTTTTCTCCTTCTTGCACCTTTGCAGCGCAGGAGAGCTTCATTCCCAATAAACTAGGACTGATGTCTGTGTTTGCACGTGACAGCTTTATTTTCCCCTCTCCCCCAGCTACCCGGGAAACGTCCTTTGTACACGCCATCAGCTCGGCCGGCGTCATGTACACCCTCACCAGGAACTGCAGCATGGGAGACTTCGAGAGCTGCGGCTGCGACGACTCCAGGAACGGCCGCGTCGGTGAGCCGCCATCTCAAGACGCGCTGACATCGCCTCTCCCATCCCCACACGCATCCCCCCGGATTTCAGGGCAGAATTTGGCCCGACGGGGCGGTTCTGTGCTTAGCGTGCGTCTGTCTTGCAGGTGGCCGAGGCTGGGTCTGGGGAGGATGCAGCGACAACGTGGAGTTCGGGGAGAGGATTTCCAAGCTCTTTGTGGATGCTTTGGAAACAGGACACGATACCCGTGCGCTGATTAACCTGCACAACAATGAAGTCGGGAGACTTGTAAGTCAAATAATAATAATAATAATAATGATGATGATGATGACGACGACGACGACGTCTCTAATGAAAACAAAGTCTGAGAGTCTGGTGGGCTGTTCAGGTCCCTGTCTCCAGCCCTCTGTGACAATCTAGGCCCTGTAGTGTTCACATGGGGAAAAAAATACAGCCAGAATCTGGCCCTAAACCTGAACACGAGGAACTGCAGTAAGAGTTGTTCCCACTTCCAGCTTCTGCAGCTGTGTGTAACACAGTTAACTACTAGCACACACCACTTAGTCAGAAATGCGCAGGTTTTATACTCACCTAGCACTTGTCTGGTCTGTAAAACAAAGCAAGAACCACCTTGCTTTCTTGCAATATGCATTTCCAAGCTATTTGGCTGGGGAGGCCAGGTGTGAGCTGGCCCCGCTCACAAGCTGGCTGCCAGACTCGCTCCTCGCCTGGGCCGGCGGAGGCTTTCAGCATCCTGCCAAACCTCCTTGTTTGTAAAAACAAGGACGGCAACACTTAACATACCTATCTCATAGGGTGTGCCGAGGCTTAATCTCACATAGATACCAGCGATTGAGACCTTATAAATACCAGAGGGAGATAGGTAGATAATATCTGTGAAGTGCTTCCCTGGAGGAGATGCAGAGAGGTCGGGTATGATTATTCCGAAGCAGTTTCACACATTTTGAATGAAACCTCTGAAAGGGGTGATGGGTTGATGCTCTGATGAGCGAGGTGAGCTGCAGACTGGAATGGCGTGAGAAGGGCATGACCTGACAAATGTGCTTTTGCCCTGTCCTGGAGAAACAGCTCCTGCAAGGGCTGGAGACAATAGTTTGTGCCCACTCATTATCTCTGTCCTTTTAATTAGCGAAGAGGGACAGATGTTTTCCAGGAACCTAAATAAGAGCATCAGCTCATGTCTTGGAAGGACCTGAAGTCATGCCCAGCACGAGCCACTTTTGACCCATTGCCTCCGGAATTGGCAGTGCTGTAGAACCTGGTTTGGGGATTTAAATAACGATGCTCTGCCGCTCCTAATTTCTCCACCTTTTCCACCAAGGCTGTGAAAGCCACGATGAAGCGAGCCTGCAAGTGCCACGGGGTGTCCGGCAGCTGCAGCATCCAGACCTGCTGGCTCCAGCTCGCCGAATTTCGCGAGATCGGGAACTACCTGAAGATAAAATACGACCAAGCCCATAAGCTGGAGATGGACAAGAGGCGGATGAGAGCCGGCAACAGCGCCGACAGCCGCGGGGCCACGGCGGAGACCTTCCACCACGTCCACGCCACGGAGCTCGTCTTCCTGGAGGACTCTCCCGACTACTGCACGAGGAACGCCAGCCTGGGCCACCACGGCACCGAGGGCCGCGAGTGCCTGCAGACCGGCAAGAACCTCTCACAGTGGGAGAAGAGGAGCTGCCGGCGGCTCTGCACCGAGTGCGGGCTCCGCGTGGAGGAGAGGAGGACGGAGGTGGTGGCCAGCTGCAACTGCAAGTTCCACTGGTGCTGCACGGTGCGGTGCGAGCAGTGCCGGCAGCTGGTGGCCAAGCACTTCTGCGCCCGCCGCGACGCCGCCGCCGCTGCCCCCAACCACATCAAGCGCAGGAACAAGGGCCATAAGAGATAGAGCGCAGCCACGGTGCCCGAGGAGGACGCTTTGGTGTCCCCGTGCTCGGCAGCCACCGGCAGAGCTGGGTTGGGAAGGAGCGTCCCTGGGGAGCTACGGGGTCCGGAGGGCTGAGCGGGCATCGCGCAAGGCGATGGGGCCTCCTGCGGACGGATGCGGTGAGATGAGGAAGCACGAGGCGTGGGCGCTGAGGGACCACCGTCCTTCTTGCTTCCACGGTTTTTTCCTCAATAGTTACCAGTAGCTTCTTTCTTTTCAGGAGTCACTTTATTTGCGTGTTGGACAGAGGAAAGAATTTAACTTTTTCAGTGGGCTTAACCCCTTGTGCCACGTCCAGCGGGTCAGCCGAGCCCGGCGGCGGGGCTCCAGCCCCACGGCAGGCAAGGTGGGGACGGCGCTGCGGCCAAAAGCGGGTCCCACTGAGCAGCTCCGCCCCGACGGCTCATGCACAGTGGCTGCTCGGCAGTATTTCCAGCGGAAAACTTCATGCACTTTCTGATGCGAGAGGGGGTTTTGCAGCGTCGTGGCGTGTGTTATTACAATGACTGCAGCTTTTTGAGGGCTTTGATAGGTTTCAAGCCAGTGTTTACAGATTTCATCTCTTCCCCCCTCCCCTTTTTATATTTTGTATATTGGTACCAGCACCCTTGCCCCAAATGGACGGTAGCTTCATGTATTTGTACCAGATGAAATTAAGCTGTTTACAATTTCTATTTTTTTTTTAAATTAGCAGATAAGAATTCAGAATTCTTTATGCCTAATGTTGTTTATTAATAAGTTGTATTATTGCTTAGCACAATCTGTTTTCTCTATATATTTTGACAGTATCCCTAAAGAGTTAGATTTTGGACTGTATTTTGCAATAAACACCACAATGAAAAGGATTGGCTTTTTCCTTTCTGGCTTCCTAGCAGTATGACTTTCCAGGCAAAATTGTCCCTTGCTGTGTAAAACCCAGCACTTCCAAGATTTCTCATCATTAATCCAAAAGCCACTGAAGCCAGCGAGAAGGTTGATCTCCTAGACCTCAATAAAATTTGGCTCCAGCCTTCAATCCCCGGAGGGCTTGCTTTAATACCCATCACCGTAATATCTAACCTTTTTCAAGTGCTGAGTACGCAGGCACTGCCTGGCTAAAGCCGATTTTGAAGCTCCCAATGCCTCTTTAATTTGCCTGGGCCCGACATCCCCCAGACAATGCGAGGCTGCCCCGCTTTGATGTGGAAAGCATCGGCACTCACTGCAAAATTCTTGGAGGCACGAGAGGAGCCCTTTGAACTGGGGGCAGGAGAGAAAACTTGGGGACAGTTGTGAATGCGTCTGCTGGTTCCCTGCTGCTCGGCGCGCAAACAGCCCCATGCCACGGCGGGGAGGGCAGGAGGGGACACGCGCTGGCTGCTGCCATCCCAGACGGGTCCTGCTCTTCTCGGGGCTTCTCCGGGGCTGTACTTCAGCCTGGATTGCTCCCAGGGAGCCAGGGCTGTGCCACTGCCTGCACCCACCGTGCAGGGCCAAAGGATGCTCTGCCAGGTTTGCTTTCAGCCAGGGAAGGAGGAGAAGGAGGAGAGACAAGTGAAAAAAAAGCAAAAGATTGCGCCCACACTACAAATGCTTTGATGGCATTGCGTCCAGGTATCCCTACGGCTCCTAGTGCAAACACAGCCTCCACACACGCTCGAGCCACATCAGGAAGCTCGAGGTGTAAAACGCACAAGTCGGGAAGCACAAGTGACTTCCACGCATTTATTTTTGCAAAGAGTGGTTTTGTTAAAGCTGGAAGGGCTACACCAGCGGGACATCCATTTGCGGGCCTTGTTTGCTGCCTTTGGAGCAGCTATTTCTAAAATTTCCGTAACTAATAGGCCACACCACCAAAGCAAAAAAACCCCAAGATTGTTGCATAGCGTTGCTGCAATGGCATTTACAACCCACCAAAATTTAGGCTGAACTGGAAATGATAAAGACAGACCAAAAAAACCCCAACCCTTTCCTGCATCTTGCACGCTGGCTGGCTTCTCCGCTCAGAAACACAGGCTCTACTTCTGTAATATCTGCTGTGGCTGCCTGGGCTGCTGCTGCCCCGGGCCAGCGCTCGGCAGCACCAGCCCCACGCCTGGGCACCCCCGGGAGCTGCGGGCACACAGCACTGCCAAAATCCCATGGAGCCACAAAATGAGGTTACACGGAGCACAGGAGAGCTGCTGCTGGTGCGCGCTCAGAGGAGGGAAGCACTATTTCACCAGGATAACTCCCAAGCACGCATAAAAAACCATCTTGCTGTATACCAATAGCAGGGTTAATAAACTGCACAGGTAAATCCCAGAAGATGAGGGCCTCCCATGAGCGACCACGCTCAGGACATGCTGTGTATCTTACACGTCTCTCTGCAGCATCTTTTCATGCTCTCAGCATCAGCTTTCCTGGGGAAAGAGGCTGCAGAGAAGAGCAGAGATGCTGTGGCCGGGACCAATCCTTCTCCCACTGAACCCTCCTGTTCCCACCGACCTGCAGCCAGGGTCTTCCTGAGCCAGCACTCGTATCCACTGCATTGCATTTAAATGCTAGAGATGAACTGTTCTTCCTTGAATTTGTCTAATTGCTTTTTTTAATCCATTTACATTTCTGGCACCCAGACTATCTAAGGCAACGAGCATATCTTATGCAAAAGCCAGAGACCAAATGCAAATTGCAGCAAACTCAAGAGAAAGTTACGCACCATCCCATGATACAAATTTCCATTCTCTTTTTGCAGCTTGCAGAAATACTGAGTCTGAGAAAATACAAAAGACAACTCTGTGGCTTAGAGCTGCACCTTGCCAGAGATAGTACAGTCCTGGGAAGCTGAAGCTCTCTCATCCTCCCCGTTGTTGCTTGGATACAAGAGTCATCAATTCTCACTACATTCACTACAAAACAATAGAAATTCAGGATCATCTTAATCCATCACAGCACTGTCAGGGAGCCCCTACACCCCTGCCCACGGGCACTCACTTTCAGTAACACCGCACACAGAAATGCCACGGGCAGGGGGCAATAAACCCCAAGGCTGCCCGCAGGGCACGATCCTTCAGGCCGATTTCATCATTTCAGCGGTGATCTTACCTGGACAGCCAACTCCTGCGCAGCAGTTTTCAAAATAAATAACAACACACAGTAGGGCAAAATCCTGTCATTTACCAGTTTGCAAAGACTCATTCTCTAACCACAACCAAAGAGCATTTGAAAGGACTGGTGATGTCTTCAAACCTGAATGTATTTACTCATGATTACCCAAAGTCAACTCCAGTTTGGGACACTGATCCCAACCACCTGTAGCTCACTGCATGCTTGGAGGAAGGGATGGACTGGCCCTACGAACCCTTGAGAAGGAACCTGACCGCCATCCCGCGGGAATAGTAGTGAGCCTAATTACAATGAAAAAGTAAAAATCTTAACTGGGGCCAGGTGCTGCAGATGCTGTATAAACTCAAACCAAAAATCCTGCTGCCTGCCCCCGAAGAGCTGTCGGTGCTGCCTCTCCCCTTTGGGGCCGAAGGCTCCTCGCAGCACTGGGGTGTGGGAAGGGCTGCCAGGGATGCCCCAGAGCCTGGGCTTCAGGCAGGGTTGTGGAGCTGCTTGGACATTCCCGGAGGAGCACCTTCATGTTTGAACAGGCTTTGCCAGAGCTGCTGCTCCCGGGGCGCAGCCATTCCATGGAAGAGTAGCCTGTGCCATAAGAAACCTGCGGGACAGCAGCTGGATTGGCCTGAAATCACCGTTGGCTTTGCGGAGCTTTACCACCACCTTCCCAGCAGTGTATTTGTGCCTTTATTTTCAGGACAGACTGGCTTATATTCCATTTTTAATGAGAAAGGGAAACATATTCTAAATGAAGAAATAATACAGTCCAGCTACAGCGCTACCACGGACCGGGGCAGGTTTAAGTCAGAGCTGCCTGCTCAGCTATCGATAGGGTTTCAGAAAATCAGTGCTGGGATATTTGCACCAGGATAATGGCCCAGGCTAAGCCTGCAAGCCTTCCCAGACCTTCCCATCTAACCCAGGATCATCACCGTCCCTCTTTCACCTGTTGCCTCTTGGCCGTGCCGTGCTGCTGTCCAGGCGCCCGTACCGGCACCCTCACCGGGAGCCGTGGCGAGTGCTCAAAAGCCACAGCAGCCGCCAGCTCACCAGCTTTTCTTCTTGTTTCTTCTTCGCAGTAGGTGGAAATGCCCCCACAGCCTAATTCCCCTTTAGGCAGGGAAAGGGGCACGACTCCACACACGGTGTTGGCCAGGGTCGCCTCCCGCTCTGCGCGGAGGAAAGGCGAAGTCCAGGTGCACGCCGCGCCAGCACGCTATCGCCAGGGACAGATTGCGCATCCCGGGGCGTGCCGTTCACGCGGAGGCAGGCGGGCGTTCACGTTCACCTAGGCAGCGGCAGCGCAGACCTCAGAGCCGCCGGCACGGGCTGAGGATGTCACCCGGCGCAGAAATTGCATCCGCGCTGTTGCTTTTGCTCCCTCTCCCAGAAGAGAGTGTGGGGACGGCTCTGATGGAGAGCTCACACCGTCACCGTTGGCCGTGAGCCTCGTCAGCCTCTCCCCACGGGCTGGCAGGGACGTTTGTGCTCGGAGGTTGACGTACCCCGGTGGGAAATACCTGCCCCAGTCCCCCTCCCCTCGACAGGCCGTGTTGCTGTGCAGCGACTGTCAGCAAGCTGAGAATGGCGTTTATTTAATTGGCAAAGGGCTTTGCTGTTGACCACAGAGGAGCAGGACAGCGTCTGCTCGATACAGTGACAAGCCCGAGAGGGAAACGGAGCCAGGAAGGCTACCCACTGACGAGCCACATGCAGAGATGGTCTTTGCAAAGCGGTTTGGAAGGGGCCGGGTTTCGGCCCAGCGCTGCTCCTTCCCACCCCACTCCCACCCCAGCTGGGGGCTGTGCTCTCCCCCGGCGCCCCGCAGCAGCCCTCCTTTACCCCAGCCTGCTTCACTTCAGCTGTTAAACTCCTCGCCTGGTGGATTACCTATAATTTATGCCGCCAGTGCCCTTTCATGGATTATAATTCTGTATGAGATGTTTGTGCTGTATCCTCCCCCCGTATTAAAGTGTCAGGAGTATATCCCCAGGCCATCCATCTTCAACACTTCCGCATGGGCTTGGCAATTCTCTGACATGAATATTATGGCTCTCAATGCAGAGTCTCCATCACTCAAGCTGACAAGTGTTAGAATCTCCTCTCTTGAACAGGGTAAGTGACCTTTTCATATGCAGCGTAGATTCCCGGTCACGCTGCATCTGGTGCAGTGAAACCAGTGAGTGCCAGCAATTCCCTAAAGTCTTAAAAAACAAGTCACATGTCCTTTTCGACTTGCAAAACCAACCCTTAGCATGACAAAGTTAAAGGGCCTTAATCAGCCCCTGGTTAGCCCCTGCTAGTGCCAGTCCCATAGAGGAGGATGAAAAAAGCATCTGTGCGATGCCTTCTGCAAGATTTATTGACGGGGTTTTTCAGAGAAAGATGGGGAATTTGGGTGTCTGGCTTGCTGGAGTATATAAGAAAGATTTTTGTGACCAGTTAGTGACTTTGAAACCTCAACTCTGACCCTAAGCAACATTTTTTTCAAGTGAGGTGCTTAAAGTTAGATCCCTAAACCGCACCAGCCTGGTTTTCAAAGCTGCTAAGCACCTGGGCTTCCCACAGTGTGTGCAGGAGCTTCCCTCTACCTGTGCCTTGAGAGAAGCAGAGGGAGACAACAACCCTTAAAACCCCTTCCAGCTCAGACCTTCACAGCTGTGCTGCAGTGGGGACACTCCAGTCCACCTTGCTTGGCAGAAGGGGAATCCTCTGGAACTCTAACTGTGTGGCGGTTCAAGTTAAATCCATCCTACAGAATTCCCACGTTACTCCAAGTCTTCGGTTAAACTGGTGCCTAATTTTTTTTTCTTCTCTAGAGAGCAAAGGTACTTTCATAGCAACTTTGCCACCTTCCCCTACCAAGCTCCCCCGTGGCTCATCACCAGCCCAGCCAACAGAAACTTGTTAACACCTTTTCAGCTCCCTCTTATTAAAGTTATGGCAATTAACAGCTTCACTATTTACAAAACAAATCCTCTTTGTAACACCTGAGAAAAAGAGTTACAAGTGTTTCCCAAACATTTCTCGGTTGGGGAGGACACCTACAATAACTGTCTACAGGGAGCTGGTGCATCTGCTCTCCCTGGCTGGAGAGGACAAGTCCGTATTCACCATGAGTTCCTACTGTGCTTCCATCCAGGAGGCCTGATCGGCAAGCACAGGTCTACTGGCCAAGTTTCTTACCCAAGGGTTACTCCAAGGGGAAAGAGGTGTACAGGGAACCTGGGTGTGAATTCATTGCCCACCCGCTGGTCCTCACTCGCCTCTGGCCGGCCACGTGTGCTGCTGCACCAGAGCCGCTTGTGGGTAAGGTAGGTTGCTCCCCTCCGAAGATGTCCCCACGGGTGGCTGGGGGGCAGCGGGTAACGTACAGCAGTTTTACACCTCTGTGGAGGGATTCACAAGCTTTTCTTTTTTTTTTTTTCCCCCACCTCTTTTTCTGGTTCCCTGCTCTCTCCTAGGATACATCCCATGCTCCCCACTTTGCAAATCACTGCCCTGGCTTACAGTGCAGTAAATTCCCCCTTTTCAAACAAGCCCCAAGGAGATGAGCAATATAACAGAAGACTGATGGATTAGAGACAATCAAATAAATGTAACTCACAACGGACTTTCAAAATTCATTCCTTCCTCCTCTATTCCTCTCCCACCCCACCCTCCCTTTCTCCAAACACACACAGTGGCCCCTAATTTATGACCAAGAAAGGTGACCTGTTCCCTAACGAAAACATTATTTGGGTGCAGAGGTGAGCTGGGACAACTTCACACGAGAGCACTCCCAGCCAAAGTGGACTCGGTCCAAACACTTCTGAAGTTTAGAAAAGACCCCCTCTAAAGCCTATATCACATCTCAGACCCAAAGTCATCCCTTCCAGAGGGTCTGAAATGCAGAGGAAAGGAGAGGGAGTTGGTGGTAACTCCAAGTGCAGTAAGGAGCAGAGGCTGATGACCACAGCTAAGGAAATGGTCACCAA
Source organism: Pelecanus crispus (assembly GCF_030463565.1). NCBI lineage: Eukaryota > Metazoa > Chordata > Aves > Pelecaniformes > Pelecanidae > Pelecanus > Pelecanus crispus. The sequence goes on from NC_134650.1 coordinate 5,634,210, forward strand.
AAGCACTTAGGAGGCAAAGACGAATAGCAATCATGTGGGACAGTTGGACAGGGCCAGAAAATGAAACGGAGTAAGTCTAAATCTGTTGTGGAAGGGGAAGGTAGAAGTTTACAAGGAGAAGGACGTGATGGGAAATAGAGAGGGAGGTCTCGAGTAGTATTTCAGCTTTTGTTTGCCTTCCTTCACTAGTTTGTCTTCAGTGTCCTACACAACATTAATCGAAGCCACTTGTGGGCACGTCCAGAAGAGAATAGCTCGTCAGGGGACATACGACCACAGAAGCCTGGACAGTATACGGCCCTTAATTTCCTCTTCTGATGCTTTCAGTAGCTCATGGGACGCCATAAAAGATGATAATGACGAGGTCAGTGGAAAGACTGTAAAACAGTGGGGAGAGGCACAAGCGTTACCTCACTTGGGCTCAAACTCGGGCCATGCACGGACCGCGTTTGCTGGTTGCAAGCTCTTCTGCTTGGAACAGCGGCTGCACTCCATGTCCCACCACACAGCCTGGCTGCCAGCGCTCAAAACTGCGCTGTGATGAGTTACGTGGTCTGAAATGTTGGGTTGTGAAGTCAGTAGGACTCTTGTCATTGATTTAGATCAAGCCTGACAGTTTGGTCAGACACAGACAAGGGTGAGGACAACGGTTCTCATGTTTCTTCCCAATTCCACAGTTCTAACTCATAATACTATAGCCCCTGGCCTGACTTTTCTAGGGGATCATCCATCAAGAATATAGCTGACAGCTTTAAACACAGTAATTTCTATTTCTCTCCCTTTTGCCCAGTGCCTTGAAGCTAAACCTACTCTGGCCCAGATCTCCGTCCCCACTCCTGCCAGGCAGACACTTCTGCGGGCTAGCTGCCACCAACTATGATAGGGACAAGGCACCTCCTCCCTATCTATCACTAAGTGGATTTCAAAGGCAATAAGCAAGAGAATAATTAAATTAACTCAGTCCTGAATACCTCCCGAGGTGCCGAGCATTCCCAGCACTGCAGAGCACCGCAGGTGTCTGGAGAGCAGGTAATACCAGTCGGTGGCAGGCTGCAAACCTGGCTCTGGGGGACATCTCTGCTGGCCCTGGAGCACCGGCGGCAGCCGATCCTGGACAGCAGTGCTGGGAAGAGACTCTCAGGATGGCTTTGCTCGAGCCAGCTCAGGTCCAGGAGTAGACCAGCTATGTTTAAACTTTGATGTGCTTAAGTTAACAAGCCCTATCCCAGGGCAAACACCATTGTACTTCCCAGCTTGGACTACTTCACCCTCTGCTCCTTGCCTCATGGGCTTTCCCCCTGAAGGGTGCCAGGACTATCACCTCAGGCAGCAGTCTCAGCTCCTATTTTACCAAACAGCCTACTATTTAAATTCCCTGTGAATCATCTATATGCTTTTGACAGCAGCACATTCATTTCCCTCCCCCCCCCCATCTACTACAGCCTGCAAGACTTGAATCTGGATTTGAGACAGCCCACAATTTGGGAGCGATCAGGTCACAGCCTTTGCTCAGCTCCATCTCCAAGGTGTGCATGGGGAGCCTGGGCCAGTGCTGGCCAGGATTAGTGGCAGGGCAGAGAACATCCCCACTGCAGAGCTTTATCTCACCGATCGCCAGAGAGGTCACAAATCACCGTCCGGTTCCTTTCAAGCAGTTGGGAGCACTAAATTGTACCTCTTGTATCCAGACACCATCCAATCTCCCAGGGCCAGGCTAGGTACATTGATAAGGAGATAGTGTAAATGGTCAAACAGGATGGAGCCCAAAATTCACAATTTCCTGTGCTTTAACCCAGTAAGTGCCATATCTGTGGAGGAGTCTTGCTTAGGTCATTTTAGATTATCTTACCTTCCAAAGGGGCTGCTCTGGCCAAGGATTTGCCACAGTTCTGCTTCAGTGAAGAGGATGTCAGATCTCACATGAAACTAAGTACGGGGTGCTTTGTACACTTTCAGCACAAAATTAATTACAGCTATGATCAAATAAATATTTGGGAAGAGTAACAAATAGTGCTATGAAGAGAACTGAGAGTGGCAGTCGGCACCTTCCAGCAGGAAGCCGAGTTTTAAACCCCAGATGGTCTTTGAGGCACTTTTACTTTCTCTGTTCTGTGAAGAAGATGTAATTAATTTCCACATCACCATTATTTGTTCAGTATCGTATTAAAACCACCGTGCCTCGTAACCAAGCTAACCACTGACAAAAACTCTTTAACTCATCCCCTTGAAATCCGACTGTAGGAGGACACTGACCTCACCCCAGGGAACTATTTTTCCTGGAGACTTTTTCTAACGCTAAAAATGCAGTTACATCTTGGTAGGCTATTAAATCCACATGTGAAAATAAACTCATCTATGATCTTGTGCATGCAATTTAGTTTCCTTTTAAGGAGATATAAATGCATTAGAGCATCCCATTAAAGCAATTTGCATGTCTTGCTTTATTTTCCCAGACAGGCCCTTTCTTCCTTGGAGATTACTGGCTTTTGGGAAAATCTATCAACTAAGGAGTTATGCAATAACAGACTTGTCCTTCAGGTGCTACTCCCTGGAACAAATGCCATCCTGGCCTGTGTTTTGAACGACAGGTAGCTTTTCACACAGACCTCTTCACCTCTGAGATACTTCTTTTTCACAGCCGCATGGTGATGGGGAAAAAAAATTAAGACTCAAAGCCTGGAAAAATGAAAACAGCAGCAAAACACTCCTGAGATAAGCAGATCGGTGCTTACAGGGTACAAGACTTGCTGGAGAGATGTGCCCCGCAGGATATACATTCGGCAGCGTTCGTCACCAGGGTCGCAGATGTCTGGGAAGCGAAGGGAGAAGAGCCGCGGTGGCAGGTCCGCTCCCCGGCTGTAGCCCAGCATTGTCCTCTGCTCTGTCGACTGAAGGTCCATCAATCAGCGCTCGGCAGCTATCGAATGATCGAGGGGCTTCTCCACAAGCACTCGGCTGCTAGAGACAGGCAGTGAGCAACGGGACATGAAATCTCCAGCTCGCCCATCTCACCAGTGCGTAGATGTTTCAGTGACGGACCAAAGACATATCCTTATTTTCTGAGATACCAGGGAAGACACACACACTCATCTGCTTGCTGAAAGACATGGATTCTCAAGACAGCTAAATACAACAAACTAGAAAAGGACTAATGGTAAAAACCAACAAAAATCCTTGAAAAAAGCTTTGGATGTGCTAGTCTTCCTTCTTCATAGAATTATAGAATTGTTTAGGTTGGAAAAGACCTTTAAGATCATCCAGTCCAACCATTAACCTACACTACCAAGTCCACCACTAAACCAATTAAGGGGAGAGTAGCAACCCCACGCCTCCTGGCTTGGTGGCTGGATCATTTATAATGAAAGTAAAAACTAGGAATCATTAAGATTGGAAAGGACCCCTAAGATCATCAGTCCAATCATCAACCCAACACCACCATGCCCACTAAACCATGTCCCAAAGTGCCACATCTGCCCGTTTTTTGAACGCTTCCAGGGATGGTGACTCCACCACCTCTCTGGGCAGCCTGTTCCAATGCTTGACTACTCTTTCCATAAAGAAATTTTTCCTAATATCCATTCTAAACCTCCCCTGGCGCAGCTTGAGCCCATTTCCTCTTGTCCTATCGCTAACTACTTGGGAGAAGATTCTTATTCGACCTGTGTCCCTACTGCCATGGACACAGAGGCTTTCAGCCTGCTCTCAGAGGTCTGACTGCCAATCCACCCGCCAGTCCTCGAGGAAGAAACGCCCTGGAGATTTCACCCAGGTTAGAAATAGCCCTCACTTCTCATGACAGCCCAGCCGATAAGACAGCAGTTTATGGTCCTGACTGCTGCTGCTATGGCGTGTTTTCCATTGCAAGTCACGCTAGCAAATTACAAAGTGTTCTTTCGCTGAAATGCCTTCAGTAGTATTTATATTCAATAAAAGCTCCAGGTTGCACAGATAAAGTAGATGATGATGTGTAGTTTCTACATTTCAAGTTTTTTAATGTATTTTTTTCTAACCATCCAGCACTTCTTGACACCCGCAATTTTTTTTTTTTTTTTCTTTTACCTTTTTTGCAAAAGAGGTAACCGTTTCCAGCAGAAGGCAATTTCTGACTAACTTCACCACAGGCCTGCAGCGCATGACATGCAAATGATACCACTGCAAATACGCAAGCAGATGGGGAAAAAGGTGAGTAATGCAGTTGCTTGGCAGAGAATCACAGCAGCCTGTATTCTCACTTAGAAATTTTAGAAGGCACTTGCTGTGATGCAAGAAGAGATCACAACGGGCCAAAGGCCTGGAGTCACGCGACGCTGGCTTCTCACTCCTGCCCCACCAGCAATAAGGCTTTGGGAACACCGAGAGGTCATCTGGAAACACCCCTGGGCTGTGGATTGGTTGGACGGCCTCCTCAGCTGTAATTTTGTCCTTTTTAGGATGCCAGAAAAATCGGACGTCCTCAAATCTGGCTTCAATCTCTTATTATCTCAAAACATCCCAAGCCACGTGTTTGACTCCCCGGCTTATGGTCTGGAGGAGCGGACAATCTGCTTCCCAGGCTCTGTCACACGAGATGGTGGAGAAAACCAGATGTAATCCGTTTTGGCAGTGGTATACATTTTCGTACTACTTTGCCGCTACGTTTATTTCCATTGATTTTTTTTAGAAGTACTTGTTCAGGATCCTACACACAACCAGATACTTAAAAACACTCCTTCCACATTAATCATGTAAGAGGAACAAAATATTTTGTGCTTATACTTGGGCTGGAGAGCCCTTTTTTTCCTAGGGAGTAGTGCACTCCATGACACAGGAGGCCTGGACCAAGCCCGTTGGCGTGCCAGAGCAAGATAATCAAAGCAAGATTGTTACGTCAGGCTTGGATATCCCAGGGAAGGACGCACAAGAGAAGGTTGTAAGAAAGGGAGCAAATTTATGCTTCCTGCAATGGCGAAGATGAATGTATTGATTGTGCCTGAAGGGATGTAAGAAAAAAAAAAACCTACTCCTTTTCTGCAGGACAAACCATTAGAACTAAGAAGCCTAAGCCAGAAGCAGAGCCTATGGGTAAGTGATGGCTCAATTTAATTCATAAACTAAGTTTAACTGCTTTTGCAGAAAAAAAGAGAAACAAGCTAACAACAACAAGAAGAAAAACCAACCCAGTCATGGAATCAGTTTTTGAAGTGTTTCAGGCAAGGAAAAATGCCCTATCCCCTGCAGTGGGCAGTCAAGTAAACTTAGAGTGTGGCCGGCAAGTCAGATAGCTGTTACAGAAGTCAGGAAAAGTCAAGCCTAGAATAAAATGTGCCATCAGCTGTGCACGTGGGCGCAGCCCCCTTTATGCGGGGGGTACCACACGTCCTCCAAAGTGAAGGTCCAGTTACCTTCTCAGGAAATTGTCTCTGTACTTTCAGTCATTTGAGAAAGCAATAGTTCTTTGAAACTAGAGAGCAATGCCAAAAAAAAAAACACCCCAAAAATCTTGATTTCCGCAACGGAAAGTCAGGTATAATGGCACCGATGGCAAGGACAGGACTGCCCAGTCAATGTGGAGACTTAGACTACCCCAAGGCAGCCTCTCTCCACTGCAACCCTGCTTAAAAGACTCCTCATCTCTCCTCTCCAAAGCCTTACTAATTTAGCTGAATGGGTTAATTGTGACTCATCTTATTATTTCTTCCAAAGAAAAGATCCAGAAAGTTACCTCATTCCCCTTAGGTGTCTGCACCCCCTGCTGTGGCCTGAACTTAAGACACCAGAGGAGCTGCAATATTAGCTGCACTGGAATGTTTTGGTTTTCCCTTGCAAAACAGGCCCATCTCTCCAAGTGTGAATGTGCTTCAGTTACCAAAATATACTTGAGAGGGGGGGGAAAAAAGGAAATTTCCATTTTCTGTATTTAACTAAAGAATTCCCATTTTTGTTGAAAGCAAACAGAAAAGGGCATGCCTCAACGTGTTCCCCTTGCACTATATACCACAGTAAGAAGAAACTTTTGGAAGACAATTTTTTCTCTACAGATTGAACAAATTCCCATCAGCAATCTGTCATCTCCAGAAGACCGGCGTGCAAATCCCACAACCTCTATGAGCAGAAACAATTTAATGTTACACATGTGCGCACATAAAAGACACATTTTATTTCTGGAAAACCCACTTGGCACCAGATACCGCTATTTCACATGCACAGGTGGGTTGGCACATACAAACAGTGACTTCTGAAAATTCTTTTGTGTTTAAACTTTCTCAACCATAAGGAAGAAAACCTGTAGCAGAACAGCTGATTAATACTAGGTGACAATGAAACAAGTGATTTTCATTGGAACTGGATAGATAAATAAAGATCTAATTTCTCGTCAGTACAAGGGAGTGAAAAGCAAAAGCTGCCAGTTCATACTGTCAGGATGTTACATTCTCAGGTCATACCCAAACTGACAAAATAGCATTCACCTCAGCAGAATTACACCAGATTATAGCACCTAAGGACATGGCCCAGCATCATCTTCTGTAATAAATCTATAAAAGCACACATAAAACCTTTCCTTTCATTTTAAAAATATACTTTACCTTACACTTTTTCCCTCATGTCAGCTGATGAAGGTCACATCAACTGTTTGTACCCAGAAAACAGCACAGGGGAAAAAAATAGCTTGAAAATGTAATGGTCTGTCAGTCTTGTCTCTCTCTGTCCAGGTCAGTCCTGCCTACACACACCCGCGATCGTCACTGAGCTGAGCAGAGTTCAGTAAGAATATTAATATTTGCAAGGTGGAGGCATCGGGAAACATTTTATTTCAGCGTTGCAGGAACAGGGGAAGACACAGGCAGCTGAAGCCGAGTTTGCAGAGAAGAGGAACACGCCTGTCCGCATCTGGCCTTTTCTCTACCTGTTCTCTTTGTTTCACAGCTCCAAAAGATGGTGTAAGCGAACACACTGTGTGGTTTCTTCTTGGATCTTTGCCTTTAGTGGCTGTAGACAGCAACACAGAACAGAAAACAAAACAGTGGGAGATGCTGCTAGAGCAGGGTAACACGGACCCTCCTGGTCACAGACTCACCTGTGTCGCTGGAGCTGAACTAGTCCAGCCTCGGAGCTGCGCTCCAAACCCGTTCAATACCGACACGACACCAGAATGATGCCGGGTCTGCTCGTTTTCACTTCCACAGATGCAGCATGACTTCTCACTCTGTCACAGCTCCCCAGCCCCCCTCTCCCACAGCTGTGTTACGTGAAAGTTTTCTTATGACTATTTTCAGTTGAAATGTTGTTTTGTCTGCAATTTATTCCCACGAAACTGAATTTACATGTAATTATTACCGCAATGCCCTAGTAAGAGACATGCTAAAATGCCATCTTTTCCTTTACTATAAGACGTTCTTATAAGACCAACCGATTCTTTAAGGTTGTTCTGCAGTACGTGCTATTTTTAAAAATAAGCCTTGGCTGGACTGAAAGAAAACTGGCCACTAATTTCTGATCACTGATTTAGGAAGTCGAGAAGTCATTAACAGACTTGTAACAGGCATCACTACAGCGATAGCAGCTTTCTCCATTAACACATCAAATCACACGCAGAGAAATTCTCTACACGTATTCAGGTAACAGTCACTGTCTCCAAAGAAACATTTCGAAACATGATATGCCAAATGATCCAAGCACCAAACGACGGGCAAACCTTGAGAACACAGGTGTTAAACTCCCCATTCCTACGTACAAGTAGGTACTTAGACACGCAGATCCCAGCAGTGCATATGCAGTAACCATCTGCTTGTGCAATCACCCGTATTTCCACTCCAAAGTCTGGCGCAGGCAATAGGTGCATGAGCACTAATGCTGTAAGAAAGAGACTGTTCAGCCTAGCAGTCCAGGAGGTATTGGATGATACGTGAATATTTGTCCATGTTCAGATGGGTAAATTGAGACGTTTGGCACACGGAAGGCTGGTGGACAAGCCTGAATTCAGAGTTTGGTAGCCTTGACCTGTATTCTGTTCCAAAACAGACAGTGAAGAGACTTCCTCCACATTAACTCAGACGTTAGATTGGGCTACAGATCCAGTACATGGTGCCAAATCTCCTTAACTGCAAGCAGGTGGTTTTGTTGAAGAGATATACTGGTATACTGCTCAGCTGATATGACACAAAGCTGGAACTAAAGAGAGATGGTTTTATTCTTGATCCTGCTGCTGCTCCAAAGGATGACCTGAGGAGAGTCATTTCACTTCTTTGTCCCTGACCTTCACACTTGTACCATTTGTGTACTTGCTAGTTCCCTTGTACAGCATGGCCTCATCTACTGCGGAGAGATGTTATAAAGAAACTAGGTATCGTTACTAAAACTACGTTTAGCGATTACTTAAAACTGTTCATTCCAGGAATCCCATGTATGTCTTAAAGAGGAACATTTTGCAGAAAGAATGAGCAACTGGTGAAGATACATCATGGCTGCTTCGTAGTGTGGTGACATTCTTTGCCATATGTATTGATCAATTAATAGCAGTTATAACACTCAGTTTGGAGAATGCCTCGACACCGAGTCAGTGCTCAGGTGAGGCAATGCTTTATTGCAGTTCATTAAAAAAAAAAAGCAATAAAAGTCTTAAGAACCATCACAGATCCCAACTACATGAAGCTAATAATCAGTATGATAAACTATCATTTACATGAATAGGAAATTGAACGGACATTTCATTTCCCATGCCTTTGTTGCTCCCATTCAATTGCACTGATGGTGTTATTCAGGGAAGCCAGCATGGTGCCTGTTTACAAGAGAACTTTGCAAAACAAAGACAGTCACGGTCAAAACTTTGCTGGTCAATCCAGCATATTGACATGGAAGACCTCTGTAGAAAAAAAAAAAAAAAAGTATTCTGAAATAGCTTCATGGGATAGTTTGGTTGGAAGTGGTAAGTAGCAGGGGATGATCTCATGGCTATCTAGATGTGTGGTAGCCACAGAAAAAAGCATCTGGTTTTCAAACAGAGGCTCGATCAAACTTTCCTCGCCTCGTCCAAGGCGAAAAATACCATTGCACAATTCCCTTAGCAAAACGGCAAATGACAAAGTGTTCTGCATGCAGAAAACAGTATTGTCCAAGTCTGGCTGCAGAGAAGTCTGGCACAAACTCTTAGCTTTCAATAGGAGCGGAGAATGTGCCATGCCAACATCTGGCAACACATTTCAGACATATGTATAACGTACCAGCTGAGCAGCTCCCAGAAACAATCCGATTTTCCTTCTTTCTTTTAACTAAGAGAATGGAATTGCTCCGGATTTACAATGAAGCGAACTAAAAGCACAGTTGGAACCACTGTTTTTAAGAAGACCTTGCTATGTCATAACTTTTCATGGTTCAGTTGCTAAATTACACATTATAAAAATAAGTAAGTGCAATTGAGAGACTGTGTTAATCTCAGAAGTTTAAACATCACCCTGTAATGACTGCTTTATATTGGCCCATAGTAAAGTACTTTATGGGGCACGCAGGGGATTTATCCGCACGCGTATGTTAAATACTCCTGGGAATTTTCTCACATAGAGAGATGAGGCCTGACACAAAACTAAATACGTACAAAACATTGCCATCATTCACACTGCAACAGGAATGCCACCCAGTAAGAAAAAACTTTTACAACACCTAAGAGAGATAAGAACCGATAGCCAGCATAGCAATAAGATGTTGCTTTTGGAAGTGCAGGATTTCCTAACCTGACAATCGGTGCAGATTCTGGAAACATAAGAAAAAACCAACTGTCCCCTTGCAAGGAAGTGAGAGCTTAGGCGTTGACTATAAATAGATTATAAAGACGCACGGGTGGTTTGCAGAGTAGTTTACTAAAGCCAAGAGTATTTAGAGCCAAATTAGGTTCTTGCACATAAAAATTCACTGGAATTTAGGGTGAGTTCATATGTCTTCGCTCGCCCAGGCAGTCTGGGGCTGACAGACTGCACCCAACTGCCTTTCGCAATTCTCTCTAGAAATACTCCATCCAGGCTGACTCAGAGATCCCAAGTAAGAAGACTTTTAAATAAAGTAAATATGATGGTAAAAAAGTTGTCTAGATGGTACCAGTGTCTTTTTTTTTTTCCCCCCAAATAATCATGCTTCAGAATAGTATCGCAGCTAAGCAAGAGTGAGTCAGCCAGGTGTTCTCAGAGGACAAAACATGATACCATACAAGACAAATGTAAGCATACCCAGCAGGCCACTACATGAAGTACTTTGTGTGAAAGCATCACCTCCCTCAGCTGTAAAACGCTCAAAAGCAGTAAACTGAAGAGAATTCTTAATCCTTCAGCGTTATCATTGTTAGAGTATCATTCACCCACTTGTCTGCAAGCTGCCTTCTTCTCCTACCAACCGCTTAGTCTTACAACAATGCCTCATTTCTGGCTCAGAAGACCAACAATAGGCTCTCCCCTGAGCTTATGGCAGCATCTCCCTGATCACTTGGCAGGAGGCAGCATAACAATAATTTGACAGGCATCCTCCCAAGGAGGCTCAACACATCAGTCACGCTGCTGACACACTCCACACCCAGAGGAGCTCATCCAGACTGCGGAAGATTTCTAGGTATGGGCAGCTGGTCCTGCTGGAGCATAGCTGTTTTTTCTGTTTTGCTAACAGCAGAACAAGAAGGTACCTATTTCCTGCGATGGTCCTTGTGACATTGCCATGCTGGTTCGATCTCAGTCTGCTTGAGTAAAGCAAAGCAGCAGGTAATCAGTAGAGAGGACTGAAGTCCTATTTCTAGTCCAAGAACAAATCTACTTACTGGCATCTAGAAGGAAATAGTACTGCAAAACCAATTGCAAGTTACATTTTTTATGGTGTTCAGTCTCTCTTTCCAACAAAATAAAATTACTCTTCAGAATTTTTTAAAAAGGAAATTGGAAAAACCACAGTATTTTCAGAGGATGCACATGTTGTTGGGTAGCACCAAAACCGACCAACATTCACTGTCCAGAATAAGACAAACGTTCTTGATCTGATTGCTCCAACTTAACAAATTAAAATTGACTATGACCCTTATGTCTTTAAACAGAATCTGGCATTCTAATATGGCACTGAAAAAAGTAAGTTTGAGTCACTCCTTCCCTTCACGTAGTGCCATGAGACAAACGTCTATCAGTTTATCACCAATGTACCAATTTTGCTTAGACAACTGTTGTTTAAAGGACAGCCAATATTAATCAAAGACAGACAAATCCTTTCTTCTTTTCCTACGTGAGAAAGACAGGGGTTTGCAAATCTCCACATAACTTTTTTTTTTTTCTTTTTTTTCTTAAAGTTGCTGAATGAAAGTCCTAAGTTCTGAACAGCGACTCATTTCTGAAGCTCAGCATTCTGGGATGCTCTGACTTACACAGGCAATGGGAAACTGGCTGTGGTTGAGGTTTCTGCCACCTTTAAAGTATGCTCAAGTTCCCTGGCAGTTTAACTGCTCTTAAAGATAATAAATCCCTTATGAGACAAGGCGGCTGAACAATCATATACTTCAGACTAGCTCAATCTGTATAGTTCCAAGAATAACTTCCAGTGCAGGTATAGCAAGCATACGATAAGCAAATTTCCAGGAGAAAGTCTGTTGAAAAAACAGAATTATGGGAAACAGACTGAACTGCTGGTTTTATGGACATAGCTCTATTCCAGCACTCAGGCAGTAAAAATGAACTCCCTCAAAGTTAAAAATACCCAATAAAACTCAATAGGCAAGGTAATTATTTTGACTCAACAGAGGGAGAAGACAGGTCACTCATTCCCAGAGAGTAGCTCACCTTGCTGACACCAAATAGTAAAGCCATCCTTCAGTTCATCTGTTTTTTCCAAAGCTATGTTTTCTGTGATACAGATTTATAACACTGGCCAAGTCTATACCACTCTGGGCCAAATAAAAACCTAAAGACCAAAAGAAATGTAAGCAGCACATCCTCCAACAGCCTCTCCTGTGGTGTTGCAGCTCCCCCAGGGGACCAGGCTGGTTGTCCATTTTACATTCCCAGGACTGACCTTCTGCCCACATCCTGCTTACTAATGCAGGTTAAACTCAGCTGTGAGATTTGCTGGATCAGTACTTGTCCTATTCGTACAAATACAGTGAGTCAGGGTGGCACCCAAGGGATGAAAGTATCTTCCCTCTTTATACCTTTCTCTTAGAAAAACAGAAGAGAACACCAGTCAGCAGTTGAAGGTGTTAGCTCTAATATTAGAGAATAAATCCATGATAGACATACACTTGAATGACTGAAACTTTATATTGCATGGGTTATAAAGGTAACATTTGCAACATCAGCTGCTTTTGCCCTTTCTCCCGGGAAGGACCCACATACTCTCTATGGAAGTTATGATCTTCTATAGGTACGGTATAACACAGGTCTGTCACAACAGCAAAACTAAAAACTCCAGCAGTAATATAAAGGAGATATTTATTGTCAAGCAGTATCACATCAAAATAAGTACAGAAATGCCATAGTAACTAACAAAGTACAGGAGAATGTCTTGTGAATTCACTGGATTTTAGTTTCTGGCATCTTCAAAAAAGAAATTTTTTTGTTTGGCTGACAGCAAACCACAAAGCGCAACTGTCCTGTAATTGGAGCAGACATGTATGGGGACAATAATGACAGGCAAAATAAATTAGTTGTAAACAGATCTGTTTACTGTATTTCTAAACAACTCTTTTTTTTTCTTCACATTTGAGGGTATGAGCTTGCTTTTTTATCTTCTTCTCCTACAACTCCCAAGATTTTTAGGTCTCGGTACTGTAGGGACCAGTTTTCTAAATGTTTATTCTCTGGGCTGGAATACTGGTTTATTCCACTGAGAAGATAAACAACTAGCTTAAGCAAAGTTTAATGTTACAGACAAATGACTTATGTTTCTGGTAATTACTCAAGTTGGGGGAGCAAGTTCTTTGATGAAAAATTATGAGATTGCTTGTTTGTTTAGTATTAGTCAAGCATACTAATTTCAGAGTTGTGAAAATGACATTGTTTTCTCTATCCTAGTCAGTCAAACCATAACATACAAAGCTTGAAGTTAACAGTGCAAGTACAGCTCTTAAGAAAATGAAAAAGCCTCACACTCCCCAAAAACTGAGTCCAGTTACTTTAGAAAAGGTAATAGTGCCGGATTAACCCATTGCCTGTCGAATAGCATGGCCCCTAACCCATTCTCTTGAAGTTCTCAAATAGAACACACTAAAGTTCAAGGGTAAATAACAATAAAAGGAAAACAACAGAAATCGGCATACCTTTTAAGAGCAGAAGAATACAGAAAACACCCTTAAGATGAGCTGTTCCAATTAAGCACCTTTCTTTCAAACAAATGTTGGAAGACAGCATTAGTCCTTGACTAAAAAACACCTTTTGTGACCTTTAATGGAAATCAAAGACTGATTTATAATCACTGTGCCTTTTGGCACTGAGATGGGAAAGGTACATTCAATGTACCTTCACATAAGTCCTTCAAATTACAGTCTGACAACATACGTCAGGCTTAAGTGAATCATCTGCAAGAGTGACCTTAGCTTGGTGATGTAATCAGCAATTAAAATTCTAAAGTTGCTAGTATGTCTCCAGCAATTGCTTTCTAAGTTACATCCAAGCACCTCCCTCCATGATGGAATTTGTGTCTGCTAAAGAAATGCTGAAACACAACTCTCAGTTTCACAAAGCAGAGGCCAGCTGTATGTCATTTTTGTCAATAGAAAAGCTACTAGAGCCATTACATCCTGGTTAAGCATAAGGTTATTTATCCCATGAAGATGCAGGTAGTTATGACAATAACATTTACTTCAGATAATATTGATTACCATAGCCAAGGGATACATATATATTTGTAATTTGGAACACTTGAGATGGTTTCCACTGAGCTCTCACTCCTGATGCTCTTCCTCAGTGATCTGATGCTGTAGCCTAGGCTTATTAGGATTGTTTTCAATCAACCAGTCAGCAAGCCAAGTCTGTGGAACAAAAAACCCAAACATTTTCAGTTTTCTGTTGTTTTCTATTAAGTGTATGGGAGAATATTAAAAGCATTACTTGAAACCTCTGATACATACACTCTCCTACCGTGCTGCAAAATGAAGACCTTTCAGAAAAAAATGGACATACGAATAACCTGTTTTTTCAAAATGTTCTTTTAAATCTTCACAGCTTACATTGCTTCTGAACAATTCCCACATTAACCTTCAGAAGACAACTTTTCCTGGCAACGTCTATCTTTGTGTCTGTGTAAGAACATTTGAGCCATACTTCAAATAATCCGGTCAACTCTTGGAATGAGGCTGTACAATATGCATGAAACTGCTTAATGAAATATTATTCCTGACAGATACTTTATCTAGGAGTCATTCATTAAAAGTGCCAGTCTTCTGCACTGAAATCACCTTATAGTGTCTAAAACTTAAAACCAAAACGCGGTTACTTTTTGAAATTCATCTTGTAAGTTTTTTCAGCAAATTGTACTTAAATAAGAACATGGGAGGTAGGAATGCCTTGAGTCCTAACTTCATCTGCCAATGTCTCAGCCTGGCCTTAGGCAAATTAACTCTTTGCCTCGGTTTCTCCACTTGTAAAGAGATGTTTTTAACACATCCTTATTTACTTCACAAGGCTGTTGACGATTAGTTTCTGGAATGCTAAGTACAACAAACTTCATACCATACTGTCAAGTGAAACAATTGATAGAATAGTAGACCAGTAAGGTAAGCAACACTCTCCTTTTATTACCAGGTACAAAAAGATTGGTTTGCAAAGAAAAGGACAAGCAGAGCACTATGACAATCCTCCCAGGTTAGTCAGTAATAGCAGAAGAACAGTAAGAACTCAAGACAGAAATGGAAAACAAACAAAAAAACCCCAAATCCCAAAACACAAAAGCCCAAAAGCCCTTAGAAAGACTACTTGTGGGGGAAAAAGAAATGTTTAAATCATTTGAGCCTGATTAAACTTATCCTGTGTTACTTAGGGAATTAGCCGAGACAACCTCTGTGCTGCTAGCAAGTAGTTCTGAGTGGGCAGATAGTTTCTGATGCCATCTTCAAAAAGAAGGGGGGGGGCGGGGGGGGAGGGGAGGAGGAATTGCCAAATCACCCCAGCTTCAGTTCTTCAGTTCCTGGAAGGATATGGTGGGGAGGGGGGGGAACCCAAAAAAAAAAACAACCCAGAAACATTCCATCAATCTCCCTGTAAGTCACCTAGCAGATAACAAACTGAAAAGCAATAGCCAACATATATTTCTGAAAAAAAGTAGTATCAAATCAACATTATTTTCCTTCTATTACAAAATCACAGACATTATAGACAGGGAAGATAGAGCAAATACCATGTTTCCATTTTAGTAAAGCTATTGACACTGCTTCATATAACTTTATAGCTTTCTTAAAAGCAAGGAAAAGCATGGTCTCGATGAAGTTACTATTAGTTACCACGTAACTGGCTAGAAAATTCTGCTCAGAATGCAGAGGTTAACTGGAAGCAAAGCCAAACAATAAGTTAGAGAAATGTGACTTATACGGTAAGGGGGAGGGGAATCAGTTTTTCATATAGTGAAGAGTTGACTGAAGGGAAAAAAGATGGTAACATTCTTCAAATATGCAATAGGTTGCTGCAAAAAAAGGAGATATTACATTGTCTCCAATGTCCTCTGGGGAGAGTAAAAGGGGAAGAAAAAAAAGTAATGGGCTTAAAATCAGAGCACAGGAGGTTTAGGCTAACTTTTAGTGAAAGCTTTTTAACTAAGTATAATTAAGCACTGAAACAGATTGTCTAGTGGACTGCAGATTCTCTATCATTTGGAGTGTGAAAGAACAGGCCAGACAAACATTTGCTAGGAATGGTTAGATACAATTGGTCTGGCCTTTGGGCAAAGGG
Organism: Pelecanus crispus; assembly: GCF_030463565.1. Lineage (NCBI taxonomy): Eukaryota > Metazoa > Chordata > Aves > Pelecaniformes > Pelecanidae > Pelecanus > Pelecanus crispus. The sequence goes on from NC_134650.1 coordinate 5,650,082, forward strand.
ATAGATGAAAAGACTTCTTCAGCTCTGTTTTCTAGATTTCTATGGTAACAGTGCCAGACATACCAATAAAGTGAACAAGTTATAAAGCTGGAACAATCAAAGTACATTTAATCTGACCTCATGTATACCACATAGTTCATAGAAATACCCCTGAATTTTTCAGGCTTTTTTTCTGAAATGTATCTTTTAGAAAAATGCGATGTTGATTAAAAACCTGATAATGATGTAGAATCCACCACAACTGCCAGTAAGTTGTCACAGTGATTAATTATCTGCATTCTTAAAGAAGTACTAGTGTGAACGACTCGAACTTTAAGAATACAAAAAAAATTTACCATATTTTTCCAGATGAAAGAAAGCTAACTTTGTTTAGGCACTGAACCCTCCCCACCACCACAAAACAAACAGGAAATTAACTCTAGTCTTTCCGTGAAGAACTGTAATTTGAATGACATCCACAGTTAAGAGGAATAATATGTGAGAGGAGGGCAAGATGTGTCAGCTTGATAACTAGAAAGGGGTCACAAGAAGACAGAAGAATTTTCTGCCAGTTTGACTATTCAAGATAGGTTTCACCCGAAAGAATCGTAATTCCTTTTCCTGGTGAACTGTGAGAAACCCAAGTAAATGCTAATCAATGCTGTATAGTCAAAATAATAGCTTATCCTAAAGAAGGATTGATAATATTAATTTAAATAAACATAACAGTGACAAAATATAGACAGCCTTGCTAAGAATTCTACAGTATTTTACCCAACTGTGTAACTACTGCCAGTGTGATTAGCACTGCCAGTGTGATTAGCACATACAAATCTCTATTGTATGAGAGCTATTTCATCTCAAATTTACTTCAGAAACAGTAAATAAAGTAAAAACTTGTATTTGACATCATATGATAGTACCCATTTACCTTTCCAGCCATCTGTAACAACTATGTGTTAGAAAGAGTTTTATAGAAGTCACCTAAAACACGCTGTCATTTCATCAAGGCTGATTTCATTTAGTCCTGGATCTCATTTCATCTGTTAACAAACCAATCAACTTCTTGAAAGGCAAGTGTTATTTGATTAGCTCATTAGCAGGTAGCTAAAACAGCACAGCTCTTTAAGAAAAGAGTAGCTTTCCTATACACAGAGACTTTACTAACACAAAGTAAATGCATCACAAAGCATACAACACAACACTGATACACTGTACATACCATTGGATCTGCTGGCTTCTCTTTACACAGTGCAGTGAGCCCAGCTAGTAACGTAGGCTTTACATAAAGGTTCAAGTAATCCCTAGCTCTTTGCCCAGCTGGAATTGGCTCCAAGATCACTGTAAAGAGTAACTACAGGTGTTGGAAAGCAGCAGGTGTTGGAAGCAGAGTGATTAATAAAAGGCATTCTTTCAAAGGTTGTTTATATAGGAGCTGTTGTTTTCCTTAATAAGTTAATAATACATAATGGTTTTTATAGCTTCTCCCACAACAAACTGCAAAGAAACTACCTGAACCCCTTTACAATGTCCCTGAGGTCATCTTACTAATTATAGACAATTATGAAAGGGGAGGAAATAGGATCACCTGGGGAAAACCTATATCCTTGAAGATGCATTGGGGCATGAGAGAAACAATATATCCCATGCTGAGTACTTGGTTCTAGCAGTGTGAAGCTGAAGACCCTAAAAATCTCACCTTAAGTCCAGTTTTGTCATTAGGGTGAGGAGAAGAGACATGGTTTACAATGGGTAAGGTTTGTAGGGAAGTGCAACATCTTCTATTAAACTGATACAGCTGACAGAAACAGACAAGTTTTTCTAGCAGAGTTTCCCTTGCATCTTTCTGTCAAAGAGCAAAGCCATCTTTCAACTGTTACATTACAAACAAGAGATCCTCTCCCAGCCTTTCCAGGTTCTATGGCCCATTTCTCTGGCACTTAACTTTGGAATTGCACTATCATGTGAGCATCCAGCTGAGGTTGAACAGGAATTACTCAGCCTGAGCCCAAGAAGAGTCAGTCTTCTCAAGCCAACAGGAGTCCCCAGGGCTGACAGTGCCAGACACGCTGGAGCATAATAGCTTCCCTTTTCCTCTCATTTACCAGCTTTATCCACTCCGATTCCCAGACCACAGAGTTTGAAAAGTAGAACTGCAAGTATAATGGCTCTTCAGATACATTTTGGTATGCCTTTCATAGCAGAAAATATCAGCTTACACATAAAAAGACTCACATTCTCATAGAGCAAACAAACCCAACCCCTTCTAAATCCAATTGTATCTAGAGTCTGGAGAGAGACAACTAATAACAGGTAAGGACACTATCCTCCCAAAGATTGGCAATGGATTATTTGCACCATTTTACCTTCTGGAAACATGAATCGAATTTCTCTTTCTGCTGAGGAAATGCTGAGACTGCCGTGAAGTGCATTCCTCAGTTCATCAGTCCCATAGATTGCTCTTAAGCTAAAAACAAGAAAAAAACCTGCTTGGTAGGCAACTGCAAATCCCTTCCAAGTGTCTACAGTCTGAGAGCATATAAAAGCAATATATATATGGACTAATTAACAAGGCATTGGCTCGATTTTGATATGAAAAAAAAATACTTAGCTACCTAAAATTCATGTTGATGCACTCAACATTCTCCATAAAATGGGTGAACTTTACATACTAAAAAAACAAAGGTGAAAAGCTATGTTAGACAAAATTGAAGAGATAAGAGGCCACTCCAAATCTGTATCTCTATTGTAAAAAAGAGACAGGGAAATTCTGGTCTCAATTAAGAGAAAGACAAAATCTTACTGACTTCACCAAGGCCAATCAGTGAGTTACCTGTGAGGGTGAGTTCTCCTAGCTCTTATGCTGTTTGATGGTCCAAGCAATTCCTTCCAGTATGAGATCGCACCATGTCTGGCAAGCACCATAGCGACTAAAGGTCCAGAACTCATATAGGCTGTTAAATTAGGAAAAAACACTTTTCCATATTGGTCTGCATAGAAGTTGCTACATTGCTCTGGGCTTAACTGGAGCTTCCGTTTCTATAAAGCGTAAAAGAAAAAAAGAATGAAAAAAAGCTTGCCAAATTAAGATAGCTTGCTACCTCAGGTAGGACACAGTCCTCTGGTGCAGACATATCTTCAAGTGCAGGAGAGCAGACACAGAGTAATGTCCAGCCTACTCTGAGTCTCCCAGATCTGACCTTCTTTGAGAGACAGAGTAACAAAGAGCAAGAGTTTTCCAAGTTAATTAACCAGACAAACAGGCCATTTGAGTAAAATGTCATTTTAGCCTACGCAAACTACAGCATTTTAAAACTGCTGGATGACTTAAAGTACAGTCAGGGCACAGTACAGAAAAAGCGAAGAGCGTTACCAAGGGCAGGATTTAATTACTCACCTGCTCCGGCATAATGTTCTACTTTTAAACAATTTTCTCTTCAGCCCACACTGTTAATTTTGCAATTGTTCTATTTTTCATTCAGTACTCATACTTTATGATTCTCACAATAGCTGCCTAGCCTGCAGGTGCCCAGGATTAGGACAAGTTTGGGAGGTTATCAGAAGGCAAAGGGCAGTCACAAAAAGAGAAGTAAAGAAAAAATTTTTTTTAAGTGCATTCTTATGCAGCACGAGAATACCAGAAGTTCAGATTCCTAATAACCTTGGTGCCAAAAGTCACTGGAGACATCAGAAGACACTATAAACATCTTGCCGTTAAAAAAAGTAAATAAAAAAGATCTCATTTCTCTCATCTTTTGGTACATTTCATATAAATAACACAACTAGAAAGGTAAGGGAGGAAATTTAAAAAAAAAAAGTGAAAAAGGGGCATTTATACAAATAAGAAAAAATTATTACATTTCCAGGGGAGCGGGGGGGGAAAAAAAATCTTAAAATTATATCTAGGAGCGCAATCATTGCTCACACAGTGCCACAGAGCCAGCTACCACGGCCAAGGGCGCTGCCGTGGGGCTGGCATCGGGAGGAGGAGGAAGAGAAAGAGAAGGGAAGGAAGAGAAGAAGGAGGCGGCAGAGGAGGAGGAAGAGAAGAAGGAGAAGGAAGAAGAGGAAGGGAAGAGAAGGAGAAGAAGGAGGAGGAAGAGAAGGAAGAGAAGGAAGAGAAAAAGGAGGCGGCAGAGGAGGAGGAAGAGAAGAAGGAGAAGAAAGAGAAGGAGAAGAAGGTGGAGGAAGAGGAGAAGGAGAAGGAAGAGACGAGAAGGAGAAGAAGGAGGAAGAAGAGAAAAAGAAGGCGGCGGCGGGGAGGCCCCGGCCGCGCCCCTCCGGCGGCGGCAGGCGCGAGGGCACAGCGCCCCCCAGCGGGCGGTAGCGGGGGGGTCCGCCCCGCCACGGCCCGGTACCGGTAAGCGCGAGGACAAACGCCCTGCCGGGGGCGGAGCGGCACTGGCGACCCTCCCCAAAAATGCTGCGGTATCCTCGCTTCACGCGACCCGGCGCTCCCGCTTTATTTCCCAGATTCTGACGCACCGTAATGAGCGTTTTTCAAACGCTCTTACAGCGCGAGTGTACGGAGAGCCCCGTAAAAGAGGCCGGAGAGAATCCATTTCTTACTAGCTGCCGGCAAATCTTCTCTTAACGCGATCTCTGCTGAAAGCCGCGCTCTAGAGCCTTCCCCAGCAGCACAGGGGCTGCCACGGGGGCTCAAGGCAACGTTCCCGTGGCCACCGAAATGCAAAACGCGTGGCCAAAATGCAAAAGGACAAGCTCGGTAAGGCCTATTTAAACGAAACATTTGTAATACATTTGAATACCCGTAAAGCCCGCTTACATTAAAAACAGCGGAAACAAAAAAAATCCATCAGATGGCAACTGGCCAGCTATCTAATTCAATTAATTTTCCAAGTATCCACTTGGCAAACGCATGCCGTAGGAAACCTTGCGATGCCAGAACGATACGCTCTCCAAAGAGTTACTTCAGAGAGCCCACATATCTGCTACATATGTTTGCTAAATCCTAGTTTATTAACAAAGTCTGTGTTTTTCTGTGGTCAGCAAAATAGTCGGTCTGTTCCGTTCCATCCCATGCACCAACAAAATGTATCTCTGCAGAATCTGGCAGCAGTGGTTGATGACATATGAAAAATACAAATTGATTTTTGGACGCACTAGCTTTTAGTTACTGGCTTGACTGCTGAAAGTTAAGATAAATATTGTCCTGATTTACAAACTGCAGTTATTTTCTCTGGAACACAGCCTGTTACCTGAATGATCAGGAATCCTGATCGGAGAATGAGATCCTCTATTTCTTCTTCTTTATCAATGACATCTGGTTTGATGAGGGCCAGAGTTCTTTCCACAAAAATCTGAGGTTCAGGCATTAACATCTGCATCCTGGCTTCTAAATTAGAATTCACGTGCTCCTTTTGAACTGCAATGACACCAGTTCATAATATTTGGATTTTGTCTACTGCACAGTCACCTGCGGTGACATTTACCATGTAACTCTAGTGTCCGGGTTTCAGCTGGGACGGAGTTAATTTTCTTCCTAGTAGCTGGTATAGTGCTGTATTTTGCATTTAGGATGAGAATAATGTTGATAGCACACTGATGGTTTAGTTGTTGCTAAGTAGTGTTTACACCAGTCAAGGACTTTTCGGCTTCCCATGCTCTGCCAGGGGCACAAGAAGCTGGGAGGGGGCACAGCCAGGACAGCTGACCCAAACTGCCCAAAGGGCTGTTCCATACCATATGGCATCATGGGCAGTATAGAAACTGGGGGGAGTTGGCTGGGGGGCAGGGATCACTGCTTGAGGATGGGCTGGGCATCGGTCGGCAGGTGGTGAGCAATTGCATTGTGCAGCACTTGCTTTGTATATTCTTTTATCGTTATTGGTATTATTATTTTCTCTTCCTCTGCTGTCCTATTAAACTGCCTTTATCTCAACCCACGGGTTTTGCTTTTTTGCCCAGTTCTCTCCCCTGTCCCACCGGGGGGGAGGGGGAGCGAGCAGCTGTGTGGTGCTTGGTTGCTGACTGGGGTTAAGCCACATCTAGGAACAGAGAGGGTCACCCCCATTTCACAACATCCACCTGAGATTTTCTCTGGACTAGTTAGCGCTCTGTAGTTCACACTCCCTTTTTCAGTGCAGTAGCATTTTGCGGAAACCAAGCCAAAAATTCACTGTTGTTAGCCAATCGTAAACTGTAAACTATTCTATTTCTAATATTTCACTAATTAACTCAGACAATGTATGAGAGAAAGAGAAGCGTTATCATACACTGTGCTACATGCCAAAGCGAGCCAGGCTCACAGGCTCGCTGTACTCCCACATCCTCCTTCCACCAACCGTGTGTTCCACCAAACCCAAAATCTGTACTCTCATGCAAGAAGATTGTGGTGTGGGACTTACTACTTGGAGCTAGTCCATCTGTAAGCCTCAGGGCCTTTCTCCATTGTTATTTAATTCTCATATTTATGGACTCAAGACAAAGTGCCAGTTTTCTAACTGATCAGATCGGGCCATTAGCAAGCTATTAGAACACAAAATTGTTCTGTGAATAGAGGAACTAGTGCAGACAGGTTTCCTACAGACTTACGACCACTGTCCTCCTTTTCCCCACTGCCTCCACGCTCGCAGCCCCAGGTCTCTCTCCCTCTGCACTGCACAAGACACAGGTACGCAGCCGACCGGCCAGCTCACTGCTGCAAAAATCACACATAATTGCTCAAGTTATACCTGCCTGCTCGGTTGGGATGATCTTTTCTGCACCTATACCTTTGAGACTCCTCGTTCGCTCTCCAATTTGGACGAACAGGCGACGGGAGGCAGCTGCCACCGCCCGCAGGGAAGACGGAGAGGCGAGCACAGGGCGGCCGGGGCTGCCCTTGCCTAGGAACCAGGCTGAAAGCGCACACACCCGGAGCGCTCGGAGCCGCCAGCCCGGAGCTGGAACACCCCGTCACGGACACGGGCGGCCCGAGGGGCCCAGGGCTCGATGGAGACCCGAGGAAGCGGCTCCCTCCTCTCCACAGACCCCTCCCCGCCGCCCGGCCCGGAGAAGGGCTCAGCCCCGCCTACCCTGAGGAGGCCTACCCGCCGCCACGCCACCAGCTCCGCCTGCTCTGTCCCCACGGCGGCTGCGACCGGTCCCCCGGCCCGGCCCGGCCCGGCTCGGCCCGGCGCCTCTAGGCCTTTCCCGCCGGCGGCGCCATGCCACTCACCTTCCCGCTCCGCCGCCGTTGCTAGGCGACGGCGGGCCGGCTCGCCGGGCGGAGCGGCCACAAGATGGCCTCCGCGCCCCTCGGCTGGGCGCTCCGCCGGCGGCGGGGCAAAAATGGCGGCTGGGGCGCGCCGGTCTGCGGGCAGGCAGAGGCCGCCGCCCTCGGAACGCGCCCCGCAGCCCGGGACGGCCGCGGTCTCCGGGGAAATAACCGAGGGCCACATCTACCTGGTTATGGGCACCGCCGCGATACGAGAGTAAGGAAGGGAGCAGCGTGATCTGGAGGGGAGCCATCAAAAATCTCGCTTCTCCGTGACAATAAAAGCTTTTATGTCGGTTTTACCTCGCACTCAGGACCGCTGAGGGAGGCGTGATCTCACAGCAGGCGTTCATAAACTGGGGTAACCGAAAAAAAAAGAATAAGCACACCCAGCCCTTCTTCAGGTTATTTAAATACCAATATTTATTGTGGAAGCACGCACAAGGTTTCCTGTTTACATGCCTGATCAGCATCCGCGGAATGGGGAGCTTAGAGTGTGCAGCCTTCCGGCATACCAGACGTACTAACCTGAACCTACAGCTCTCTCATACTGTTTTTCAGCATTTTTGCTTGAATTACAGTTTCTACCCCGTGCTACTTCACTTCTATCACAAAAACAAATGTGTAATGACTTAGAAACTCTTATTTTCCCAGTTAAACCATAATGAGGTGAGCCATAAACAGAGCTGGGGAAGCCGCGTTCCCTGGGCATTTTTACCAGATTTTACCACCATCGGGCCAATACCCTTGCTCCCTGCGCACTCCCTATTTTCCTGGCTCTCCAGGGCCGCTCCTGCTCGCAGCAATTACGGTACAGCCATCATCCATCCGACGTGATCTTCACGCCGTAGCCTGGCCCACAACCTGGAAGCCGAAGCGTTGGGTGCCGTGGCCACAGGCCCCTGGTATGGCCGCCCCGTCCGCCCTGTTTACGCCGGGCAGGGCTGCGTGCGTTGCGGCCGGCTCTCCGTGGAACGCTTTCCAGCTGGCCCGGCACTATCGGGGTGTGGACCGACGAACGGCGCTGATAACTACTGAGCTCACTCTTTTGGCCATGTCTCCTCTCACAGTTGGGCCTCATCCCCTCTTACCACCCATTTCTCAAAAATTGTGGGAGCCGAGGTGCTGGTAAGACCGCTGGCCTGCTGGCGAATTCAGCTGTAACTGGCTGTTGCGTTTGAGTCCTTGAGGTGATGCTTACAAAGAGACGAGAGAAAACACAGGAATATAGGCTTCAATTTCTTAATGAAATCAGACTGAAAGCAGATGCAAAGGAGAAAAAACAAAAAAACCCACCTTAAGAGACATAGGTGCTGACACTGTGTACCCTGGTTAGCAGAGGAAATAGCAAATTTACTGCAAAAGCTGGTTTTAGTGTAAGAAAAATCCACTTTGCCTTAATCTTTTTCATCAGTAGCATAAATAATGTAAAAATAGAAACGAGAAACAAAACTACGCAATTATTTCCTTGCAGCCCGTTTGAAATATGTTTAAAAATCAAAGACTGAAGTTTTTATTCATATACCTTAAAAAATAAAGGTTCCAAGTGCACAAGACTGAGTAATTCAGATACAGGCTTTCCTTCACTGACACAGGCACATGGCGTTTCTTTCTTGAACAGAGATACCTGAGCCAATATTTAATTCGAAGACATTGTAAACACTGCAACTACACGGAGATAATGGCTGAACATTTATTGGGAAAAAAAAAGCTGTTAGAGTTCACCAGTTTTTTTAGTTTACTTCAGAGCTGATTCGGCAAGAGTAATTTCTTTTGAAAGTCAACGAGCACAATTCTGACACCACTAGCTTAGATTCAGCAGTTCAAAGGCTTCCTCAGCCTGGATGAATACTTAAGAATCATTATTACATATGAAATGTTGAATTTAGTATCTGTGTAGAACACTGCTAACATTAATCTCTTGCAATTTCTTTACTGTGTGCATATTTTTTTTAGCTAACCAAGTTGAAAAAGAAAAAAATTATCTTTCCGTGCATCCTTATACGCTGCAGTTTTGCCGGGAGCAGGGTCCTGTGCGCTTCACTCCCCTCCATGGGCCCTCAGCCTGTGTCAGAATTTCTCCTCCTCGCTGTTTCCAGAAGCATTTCTGGAGGGCGGAGATTATCTAATTTTAGTACCTTGGAGAACCCTCCGCTCTCCAATGAGCGGGCGCCTGCATCTGGAGCTGCAGCCAATTACCCCGGGTTTCCTCCCGCTATGCTTCCCACGATGGTTTAATAATGCAGACTTACAAATTTAAAGTGGCCCCACATGTTAAGAGAAAATAACATTATGTGTTCCCTAACAAAGACATATCTTTTTACAGTAGTAGAACCTTGTGTCAATATCATTATCTTACATATATTATCTTTATAGTGCTTGGAAAAATATTTCTGATAACTGAAAGGCTGGTCTGAAGCATCTTCCCTAACTTCTGTAGGCCAGGGATGTGATTTTAAGAAAAGAAACAAAAAATAAAATTATAATTACAATGCAGTGAACCATTACAGTTCTGAATACTTCTCTGGACATAGCTTTGCTGCTGGATCTTATCTGTTAAGCGGTTTAACAAGCCTTAGTCGTCTCACTTATTTTTAGCTGGCATGGAATATAACAACACTGAAAGATTGTGGCTGCAGGTGCATTTGCATTCTAGTATCAACAGAAAAGTAACTTTTTAAGGAAAAATATTATTTCAGGGCTTTGTACTTCAATACTGCAAGAAGGTGGAGAAACTAAAGTCTTGTAGGCTGTTAAAAAAGAAGGAAAGAAAAACAGAATGATGAAAATAACAGTGAAGAAAAGCTAAAGGAATAGTAGCGACTAGTTACATTATTCAGAAATGAAACTTGCACATCTTTTAGCTTTATTTGCATTTTGATGTTAAGCACAGAAAAATGTATTTGCTTTAGTAGTAATTTACTAGCTTGCATTTACCACACATACAACCTTCATTGGCCACTGACTTTTTTTTTTTTTGCTTCTGTCTCTCATGGTAAACTGTCATACCTACCCACAGTACCAGCTTACCTTCAGCGCTTGCTTCATCCATGCTTGCTTTTGCAGTGCAAAATGTCTCTGACGGAAATCCTGTGATCAAGCTAACTTCCTCTCCTGCAAGCCTGCTCTCTCCTCCATTTCTGCCTTCTTACAGCTAAACAATTCTACTTCTGCAGCTTATCTGCGTGCCTGTAATCCTAGCTGGCTTTTCACTGCTGCTGACTAACCCTTGTCAAGCCTTCCTTGCTGCTCTCCTCTATTCTCACCATTTTCTTTAAAGATGACATTTACAAAATAGTCTCTTGATGCCTTTCCTTTCTACAAGTCTATAAGTGGCAATAACAAAAAAATCTTATCTACACATCTTCTGTAACTCCATGACTTGCCCTATTAACCTCACAGTATTTCATTTTCTGATCTTCCTCACACCCACTCTTTCAGTTGTTCACAGCTTCAGTCATTCAGACTGCTCTGACACCCCCCCCCCGCACCCACACAGATATGCTTGTCTCTTTTACATTAAAAAAAAAAAAAAAATAAAAAGCCTTTGGTAGAAGTGCTTCTTGTCATCTCACTTTTACAGGTCTTCCAATCGCATCTCTTGTCCGGTTCGACCCTAAGTCCCCTTCAGACTTGGTTTTGCTTCCTCTCATCATCTGAAAGCTTCTCAACCCATCTTAAACCAATCTCTTCTTTGGCCTTCAGTTACGTTTAGCATAGCTAGCTAAGTGTCCTATCTTAGCTTTTGCAATTATTCTCACCTATTGCTTCTCCACTCACTGTTTCAGCTTGGCTTGTCAGTACCTTCCCTTGCGTTTCTTTCCCTTTTCTGCAAGGCCAGCGGTGAGTGCTGTTCTTGACTCTGCTCCCTTCCAGCCCATTGCTCAACAGCCTAATGGGCAAATACAGATGTCATTGCCTCTCATTACTGTCTCCTTTCAAACTTCATGTGTCTCCATTGCAATTTAAAGTCTTGGTAATGAGCGTGTTAGACAAACCACCTGCCTGAAAACCAACCACTTTCCTACCGAGTTCTGTTACAGCCAACTGTGCAAAGGAGCGGGTGGAACCTTGCAGCCAGGAGCGTGCGGTTTGGGCTCACATTGGTCTAAACTGCTGTGGAGACGTCAACCAAGATGCGATCTTTGTTGTTTATTGACATGGCTGGGAATCTTGCTCAAGCTCTCCTCATGTCAGTTATTGTTGACATCCTTTTCTCTGTCCTCAAGAAATAAAGCATTCGCTTCCATTCAGAAAGCTCTGCAACACCGTTTTCTTAGAGTATCAGTTTAACTATGCTAGTTCTCCACATCTTTCCAAAGAGAGTCTTCTCTATCACACACAAAACTGTTAGCCTTCAATTGCCAGCCCATTCACGCACTGATCTGGTCCTACGTACCTTTTGCTTGACACTGAACGCGTATCTCCTATTTCCTGCCCGCCGGTACAACTGAATTCCGCTACTGCACTTTCAGATAAAGACCTTCCTGCTTTATCCCATGATGAGCTCCTGTTGAACACCTGCAGAGGCTGGCATTCACAACTTATTTTCTATTAAGTTCCTCCTCACCTGTATATAGACATCATGTATAGATACTGCATATAGATATTAGGCTTTTACCTAACCTTTTGGAGCAGAAATGCACTTGCACACGTTCGCTCTTTCATTGTTCTACGTAATGTTTAACATAATACTGGCTTGGATTATCCCTGAGGCCACTAAGCTCAGAGATAAGTATTCAGTGTGATACTATCCACAATGAATAAATGAATGTATGAATAAACTAATAAAAATATTTTATTTGGCAAATTACAAGAGGCAATCAGTTAAATAAGGCTTTTTTTGAAGTTATACTGTCAATGCTTCCTTAAATGCATCTTCTCTTAATTCCACGTAGCACAAGGCATCCTTTTTGCCTCTTGAGCACTTACTTTCAGCTGTACCATTAAAATCAATGGGATTACTTGCGTAGAGTTGTTACTCTTATTAAATTCATTTATTTGTACTGTGCATAAAGACTAACTCAGACAGAAGCTTCCTGTATTTTGTATATAGCAGGCAGTCTGTGACCTGAGATGCTTACAATCAATTTAGACGAGACAGACATAGGGTGTGGGAAAGGGATAAACTACATCAACAGTTTCAAGGCAGTGAATGATACGTTGGTTCTCTTTTTTTTTTTAGAAGAGGGGAACTAGAAAAATCAACACAAAAATGAGGAAATAGAGAAGATAAAGAAGAAAGGGAAGGAGGCAATGAAGACAGGTATGGCACAAAACTGGTATGAACAGACAGCAAGGGCAGGGCTTGGAGTAAACAGCAAGTTTGACAGAACGGCAAAATTAGGGCCAAGATCAGAAAGCCCCTACACAAGTAAAATGCAATTGAATTTCAGTCAACACCATGAATATCATAGTAATTACAGGATTTTAAAAAGCAGCAAACAGAATGATAGTTCTTTTTCTCAGCAGTATATGTGTCAGGTAAGGAGGATTACCACCCAGGAAGGTATCTGTGTCTTTTCCTTTCATTAACCACAGGCTTTAAGCGGGGAGTGAAATGCAAGGCCAAAACCCAAGTCACGACCCAGAGGAATTCTTTAAAATTACCTGTGCATGATGGGGCCTGGTGAGACAAATAATAATCATAACAACCCATATTCTCAAGTTTCTTGGTCTTCCATGTCTAGATATGTAAAGAGTGACGTCGTTAGTCATGCCAGTCACAGTTTTCAAACCAGGCTGCTTAGCCAGTCCACAACCACATTGTTGTCCTGCTGTTGGATATGGGACATGTAAGGCATCAAACAGCTGTTACAGTGGGGCAACTGGGAATCACAGAGAGCCTTGGCAGTTGGGCACTGCTATTTGGAATTGCCAAAATGAGAGACTGAGATGGACCTGACCAGGAGAAATGGGCACTTGGAAAAGAGTACAGCTTTAAAGCTGTTAAGCAGGAAAAGGATAACAACGTGCCAAAGTACCAGTGAAGGGCTGTGAAAGGAAAGATGAGACAGGTTCAGGAAAGCAAGAGAAATGGGGGGGGGGGGGGCGGGGAAGAGAAAAGAAAGAAAAGGGAAACATATGGAGAAGTCGCAATGAAATGACAATCATTCAAGTCCTTAGCAAGGCTTGATGAAATACAAAGGAGCTGTCTGGGGCAGTGAATCTTGCAAGGAAATTAAGTAATAAATACATCATCAAACGCACTCAGGTTACATCCATCAGCTGAGCCTAAACTTACATGACAGACTCATATAAACTGCTGCCAATTTCAGTTTACTCTCAGGTGCTGGTCTCCAAACTTGTAATTGCAGCACAGATGTATTTCTGCCGTCAGCTGCCACAGCTGCACACATAAAATCCTGCAAAAGGAAGTTGGACAGGGCACGAGGGTGGTAGCATTTGCTGCTTCAGCCATCCCAGATCAACCTGCAAATATCAGTTTGGCTGTAGTCCCCTGTAGTGACTTAAGCAAACGTGTGATATTTTCTAATTGAAGCAGGCTAACAGCACTGTATAAATGAATGCAGTCAGCTGACAGACAGTGGCTTAGTTGTTTTTAATCACAAACCAGACCTTTTCGGTACAGACCTGATAGGTTTACAATCTAAGCCAAAGCTGCCTAAAAAAAGAAAATCAAAATAAGTTCTTGTGCTGGATGTGTGCTAAGTTCCTCTGAGATGGTATAAATTAGGATAAAGAATAGCTTCTGAAAATTTTCTTTGCTTCTAACATTTTATTTCAAGTTCAGTACAAGAAAAACAATTAAAAAAATATATTCTCATAAAGATGAGCATCTTTATCAGATAACATATACAACCTGTCCGGCGGACATTACAATTTTCAGGCGTACCGCGTAGGTACTCTTTGTACTGTCTTTACTAGACCTGACCTCATATAACATTGTTTCACAAACTTCAGCCTCAAGAGCTGGTTGTAGAGCTTGTCGGTAGTGTACCCTACCCTGTCAGCAGGCTAGTTGGAGATAAACATCTCTAAAGATAAAGTTCTGAGATGTTGTAGGTTGGGATGAAAGTGTGGCAGAATACTTACAAATTAATATCCATCACAGACAGAGCACCTGGCTGACAAATCACACCTATTACGCTATGCTCGTGTGTTCTTGAAATTACTTGTGTTGGGTACTTATTTTTAGATTGCTTTGCTACTTTTCCATTTGTGACCAGCAAAAATGTGGGTGGGGAGGGAAAATTTACAAAAGCAAATAGCCACTATGGCTGAGGATTTAAAATCCAGAAATTGTAAGAAAATCAGTTGCAATTCCAGTTACAAATATGAGGCAGTCTGGCTGCAGGTGTGTATGGGTACCAAAGCAGAAAGCTCAGCGTGGATCAATTACAGTGCAAGTACCACAAGCACCAAAGCAGAGTGGCTTGAAGTTCTTGGCTGTAGCAAGGGGCTGTTTTTCATACAAACTTCCAATACTAAGCACAATTTCCTTTTTTTTCTTCTTCCCCTTAAGATGTCTGGCTTATAGCCTGAACCAAGGGAATGTTTTTATTAAAAAAAAAAAAAGGCGGATCAGGCCCTTACTCTGAACAGACCATGTTGATTTTATTTCGTGTTCATCTTTAACGCTCTGCTGCTTGTACTGCTACAAAGCTTACAAAAGCAAACCTAATGTCCCGTTTTACCAAGTTCCTACTTCAGAAAATGAATTCTATAAAGGATAAAAAGTGCTCCAAAAGCAGTTCACTGAAGGACAACCTAGATCCTAGCCCAGATTACTTAACAACAGAATGGATCACCATTTATTTTTATTCACAAATAGCTATGTGCACTCCTTCTGAATTGTAACAGCAGATGAAAATATGCAAGCGGAGCCAGAGGAGATATTTGACAGAGGGTGGAGCAAGGAAGTAATAATGTATGCATTCATTACTACAGAAAGTTAGGTAATGTTATTTTTTGCCCACAAGCAAAGGACTTAACTTCTTTTTATTTTTATTTTTTTTTAAGATGTAGCAGTAAGCTTTGGCTGTCTATCCAAAAGCCAAACTCTGTCCCTTTGACGCGGGCAAACGGGGTATTAGGAATGGTATACTGTACAAGAATTTGAAGTATGATTACAAGGAGCCGTTGCCTTCTGCGCTTTTCACGCACGACTTTGTCAACAAGGCTGATACATCCTTGGGCAAAAGGAGCTGAGGCCTAGGCACGTGCTCAGGGCTCCAGCTCCCAGAGTTATGCAATATCCAAATCTAAGTTTCCATCAAAACCAACAAATTCTGGCCCTCTCGGTTGCAAAACCAGCGGAGCTGGAAACATTAAGTAAACCTCTCGTACCGGAGTAACTGACTCAGTGTACATACCACATCTTAAGTTAAACCAGGGCAACTCTGTCAGTAAATACCGCGCCCGAGTCCCGGTCTGTTTCCTAACTTCAACCGGGCGGGAGGGCCCCGAGGGCCGGGGCTGCCGCGGGAGGGCTCCGGCGGGGCCGGCGGGCCCGGGGCGGCGGGAAGGGCCCCCGCGGCGCCGCGCTCGGCTCCGCCGCGACTGAAGGGCGGGGGAGCGCTGGCGCTGACCGGCTCGCCCGGGCCCCGCTCCCTCAGGGGCTGGGCGTCCTCCCTGTCGCGCTTGCGATTTTCGAGAAGCGGCTGGCGAGGACGGTACCGCGCAACGGGGCAGCCGCCGGAGCGGGCCCTTCCCCGCCCGCCACACAGGGACAAGGCGGCGGAGCCGCGGGCCCCGAGGGAGGGCGGTGCTCCCCCGCGGCGCCCCGCGCCTCCCCGGCTGCCCCGGCGATAGCAGCGCGGCGGCCGCCCTGCCGCCCTCCTCCCCTGGCAGGCGGGCCGCGGCGAGCCGCCCTCAGCACCGCGGCGAGAGGCCTCTGCGCGCCTCGCCTGCCCTCCCAGGCCAGCCCGCGCCCGCGGGCCGCCATTCGCCGCGCCCCGCCCGCCCCCCGCGGCGGAGCCAACAGGAAGCGCCGAACGGCGTGACTGACAGGCGGCGCCGGCCAACGAGGAAGCGCCTTATTGCTATGTGGCTGAGGCTCCGGCGGTATAAAGGCGGCCACGCGTTAAGGCTCCGGGCCGGAGAGTACGTGTCTCGGGGGGAGGAGAAGGCGGCGGCGGGGCCGGTGCGAGCAGCCGAGCGCCGCGGGGAGGGGTGTCAGCTCCAGCGCCTGGGGGGATTTTAATCCGATTCCGGCCGGCCCGGATTTTATTGGGAGCGGGTTTTAAAGTGAGTACGAGCGGGATGGCGGCGGAAAAGGGGGGGAGGGGCGGGAGCGGACCGGATCAGACCGGCCCGGCGGGGGGGAGCCGCCTCGCTGACCCGCGGGCCGCGCTCGTCTCTTGCAGGCGCCTGTCGTCCCTCTCGCCTCTGCGGACGGGGCAGCATGTCCGAAGCGGAGCAGCAGTTGGCGGCCGCCGCCGGCGCCACCCAGAACGGGCACGAAGCGGCCGAGAGCGCCGGAGAGCAGCAGGCCGAAACCGGCGGGGCTCCGGCGGCGGGCGCAGCGGCAGCGGTGGCGGCGACGGCGGGAACGGCGGCGGCAGGAGCCGGACCGGCGGCGGGAACAGCGGGGGCGGCCGCCAGCCAGAACGGAGCCGAAGGCGACCAGATCAACGCCAGCAAGAACGAGGAGGACGCGGGGTAAGCGCCGCGCCTCCCGCGGCGAGCTGAGGCGGGAGCAGGCCGGGTGTTGTTCCCCCCCCCTTTCCCCGCCCGCCCCCGGGCGCCATGTGCGGCGGCGGAGCGCGGCCGCTAGGCCCCGCCGCGGCCCTTCGGCGGGAGCGGGAGCGGAAGCGAGCGGGCGGCTGGCGCGCTCCGCCGGCCTGGGCCCGCTCCGCCCGGCGGGGGAGGGCGGCGGGCGGCCCTGCTGCGGAGGGATCGGGCGGTGCGGCGGCGGCCGTGCAGCGGCAGCGCTTCCTTTGTTCTGGAGCTGCCTTTTGTTGGCGCCATGTGGTGGCTGGGGGAGGGGCGGGGAGCGGGCTCGGTGCCTTCCCCGGCCGTAAGATGGAAGGGGCTTCGCCTCGCCCCGCGCTCTCCTCGCCCCCGCTCCCTTTTTAACGAAAGGAGCGGGTGGAGGGAGTTGTTTTCTGTCGGGGGGTGGGCTGCTTCAAACTTTCGGCGGATTGCGTGACCGATCGCCCGCGGCGGCGGTGTAGGTGTTTTGTATAACGCATGCTTTAAAAAATAATACAAAAAATTAACCCTGGCTTTAGAAGCTAGTCGGAGTAAGCCAAGTATTTTTGGAGGGAGGGAAGGGAAAAACAGCCCGATTGAGGCGATGTGCGGTGCCTTTTAAACCAGTAAGAGCGATTTTGGTGTGCTGCTTGGCAGCATTGTCAGAAAACGGCTTATCTCTCGCGAGTGATTTCTGGAGCAGTCAGCGTAGTTTCGCTGTATTTTGGTAGTGGCATCCGTGTGTACAAGAGAGTCATTTCTTCCCTATCGTAGTTGGTCTGTTTATGAATATACATGCTTGCTTGTCTTGAAAATTACCTGCCTGTTTCTCAAGTGGGTCTGTGTGATTCAAGCTACCCCATGTATTAACTGGAACTGCCTTATCCCTGGGCCCTGAACCAGAGGGTCGGTTCCCTCGGGTTGAACAGAGCTGAAGCCACAGTAGCTTAATAGATTTTGGTTGTAAGGGGAGGAGCAAGACTTGCACAAGTTTTCTGTAAGCCAGGGCCGGATGTACCTTTTGCAGACACTAGAAGGATTGAGAACCAGGCCTTTTAGCTGTGTGCGAATTTTTGTTATACTTTTTTAGTATTCTGCCCTGAAAAGTGGGTGATACTCTTTCCTTTTCTTGCATAGGAGGTGACAAGTTTCAGCCCCAAATGCGTATGAAATGAAACTTATAAGAAAAGCAGTTATTTAGAGGGATTAACCTATGTGGAAAACTTAGCGCTGTGCTAAAACAAGAGCTGTCCAAGGCAGAGTTAAGGGTGCTGACATTAGAGTATTTTGTTAAGAGCTGAAACATGCTTTGATTTAGCTGCATTAATATACTCATGAGGAAAAAAAGAGGCTACATGTAAAGAGTGCAATTGTCCAGTTTGTGTGGCCTCTGAAGGCAAAGCCAAATACTAGGAATTTGGTCTTAATTTCAAAGGCTCTATACTGTGTTATTTAAATATGTGTAGGTATCAGTCACTCCAATTACAAAACAAAGGACTGTAAATTATGAAGTGCACTATCTACTGCTGTGGTAAGAGATGAATTTAGCATGTGGCAATATCTCTGTGTGTACCACAGCCCCAACTCGATGGCATAAAGCAGCTAAAGCTGCCTCCAGACAAATTCCTGTCACCCCTCAACCACTGAATTTCTCTTGATCATTCTGTAAGTGTAGTCAATGATGACAGGGTGTGCTGTGGAAAACCACTGTCGGTCTGTACAGATCATAGCAGTGGTGCTTGGTCAGTAAGCTGTTGTGATGAGAAGGAATCCATCAAGTTACCTTCCTTTCACCTGTTATTGAAAGGCTTAGTAAAGGCCTCTTCTGTAAGGCTGTATTGTAATAGCTGCAAGCACACTGACTTTACTTGGACCCTGTGTATCATGCTGCATTTGTCAGTTAAGAGTGCACAGCTTGATCTTCTGAAAAAAATAAGGCTTTACCCTACAAAGCATATGGTTTCATCCAGTTTAAGGAAAAAAGGCAAAAAAACCCTATAGCACATACAGTTTTTTTCCTTGTGTTGCCTTTTGAATATAAATGGATGCTCGTTCTAGCAAATCAAAGTTATGCATAAACAACAAAAGGCAATATTATTTAAACACAGTCTAGTTTATAAAGTGCTGCTGGCTTCTAGTGCCAAATCTAGGTTGCCTCTAAACAGAGTAATGACAACTTAAACTGCTTTAGACTATAGTTAGATAAAAAGGCCTGAATGCTTTTAAAAGCTTAGTTTGTTACCTTGGAAACTCTGAAAATAGAAAATACAGCCATGTTATTAATGTTTTCATTTGAAGTGAGGCATTTGAAAAGTGCTTTATTGACTGATCTAAGTTTTGTTTGTGTTAGCTTCACTTATGTATTGCGCTTCACTAGTATTTCGTTCTTTGAGATGCTTCAGAGCATAGTTGGTGTGGGAAAGTGGGCAAGGAAGTACTGCATTGGCCTTTCACGAAAGTAAAGACTAATGGTGGAGATACTCCTGTAGTACTGATGAAGATAGAACTAGGTTCAGTAACTAAGCAGGAAGAAGTGCACAACGCAGTAGTTAGGGCAGGTCCAAAGTCCCATCTGTCTTATGTGACTGTTCTCGGAGGTCATAGATACCCAGTTTAAATTTTGCAGGTTGTTCTTGGGACTAAAATTTTTACAGCCATTTGCCCAAATCCTAAAAGAGCTCAAGTATTTTGCTTTTGATGCCTTATTCTATCCTGAATGCTTTCAAAGCAATAGGAAACATCCTTTCTTTCCAAAAAATGAGTTGGCAGTACTTTGATAATCAAAACTGCTTTGTTGCAAGTAACAGAATACTGTTGAAAGAGTGTAAATTACTGGTGAGGAATATTTTAAGCAATTTTTACTGTTTCTTGTAGCCTGTAATAAACTTCAGGGTGCATTGTGTCACTCCCTCAAAAAGAGGAACCTTTGTGCACTCCTGTAGTATCACTGGCTTTTGACAAGATCCAAAAATGTTTAACTTCCAACAGTTGGTCCTGTTTCTGACAATGCTGCTGAGGTGTGTACCACTGTGAGCATCTTGCTGCATGTGCTTTTCTGTAGTACTTCCTGAACCTAAATAGCTCTTATCTCTTTGACATTTCAGGAAGATGTTCGTTGGCGGCCTCAGTTGGGATACAAGCAAAAAAGACTTAAAAGATTACTTCACCAAATTTGGTGAGGTAACTGACTGTACGATAAAGATGGACCCTAACACAGGAAGATCCAGAGGCTTTGGATTCATTCTCTTCAAAGAACCTGGGAGCGTTGAAAAGGTGAATTTAAGCTTTATATTTCAGATTCTTCACTTCTAGGGGAGCCTTTTTTCAGCTTGAGTTAATCCTATCAAACTATCTTTCAGGTTCTGGAACAGAAAGAACACAGGCTAGATGGGCGACTAATTGACCCCAAGAAGGCCATGGCAATGAAAAAGGATCCAGTGAAGAAAATATTTGTTGGTGGACTAAACCCAGAAGCCACAGAAGAGAAAATCAGGGAATACTTTGGAGAGTTTGGAGAGGTGTGTAATGTTAGTGAACACTGAAACATACAGCCTCCAGTTGCTCTTTAGTGTACTAATAATTTGCCAATTGCAAATGAAATTAACTTCAGATGTGTCAAGCCTTCTGTAACTGATCCAGAGGCTTCCTGTCTTGAGAGCAAGGAAGGCACATACTGCACTAGATGCTGCCATTGCTAGTTAGATACCCTTGTCTTTAAATCAAACCATTTTATCTGGTGTTAAAATTCTTTTTAAGAGCTGTAAAATTGAAACCTCTGGTGAGAAAGCCAATGTTTGTATAAAAAGAGTACTGTAACTTTGGTGTTGCATAATATGTGTAGATAGGAAACTTTCTGTTTTACTATCCTAAATGCCATGCACTTAACTGGCTAAAATACAAGTCTGAAAATAATATTTTGTGTCTTCAGATTGAAGCAATTGAACTTCCAATGGATCCGAAGACCAACAAAAGGAGGGGGTTTGTGTTCATCACTTTCAAGGAAGAGGATCCGGTGAAGAAGGTTTTGGAGAAGAAATTCCATAACGTCAGTGGAAGCAAGGTAGAAACTTTGACTTGTAAATTTTTGTCCAAGTTATTAAGTATAATACCACTACATCGATAATCTGAAAAAGATTTTGTAGACCTCTGATTTCAAGGTACCCAAATTACAATAAGGGCAGCTTGAAATTTACCACAGGGTTTTTCTTTGCCATAAGCTCAGTTGCAGAGGGTACCAAGGTTCTTTGCCAATACTTGTGGCTTTAATACTTGCTATGTTCTAGGGGCTTTTGTATGTAAGGTATCTAATTGCATTCATTAAATGCATGTGGAGAAACTGGCTTATTTATGTATCAGTCTAGCAATATAAGCCATTTCAACAGATACATACCTATTTTAAGCACAGAGCACTTGCATAAATTCAAGGCTTACAGACATGTAACTTTGTAAGCAGCTGGCTGAAACTGGCTCTGCCTGACATGGGGGCAGCTTCTGGTGTCTTCTCCCAGAAGCCCCCCCTGCAGCCCTCCCTGCTACCAAAACCTTGTAATGTAAACTCAATACAAGGATCCAGAGAGTAAATGTGTGCTTATGGCAACTTGTGCCTGGTCAGCTGGTTATGTGAACTACTGTAAGAGTGGTGTGAGATGCTCTGAACAGCTGACAGTGTTCATCTGTGGGAGTAGCTAATAGAAGCTCATGCATTAAGCTAATGAGAAGAGGACTGGAGGCAAATGATGTGTGCTGGCTGGAGGTATCCCTCTTCCCTTGCTCTGTGGCCAGTGCTGACCATAAGCTAACTTCAAAGCCCTATTAGATGTCGTCATGCTGTCTGACACAGTGACTTAGATTGCACTTAGCTTAAGACCGGTCTTGACAGAGTAAACTTTGGCAAAGCTAATGCACTGGTAGTTGTCAAGACACTGTGGTTAGCGATAAAGCTTGTTTTCAGGAGAGATGAATGCTTATGTGCCAAGGGAGCTGAGAAATCATACCTGTACCTTGTAACTATGGGTCGGTTTTGTGTCATAGTGATAATAAAAAGAGCATGTTACCTTAAAGCTCCCGTGGTGACGAATTCCAAGCCAGGCTTGCTCAGGTGCTGCTATCGCAGGGAGTTGTTCCTTTCCCAGCAGCAGTTTTCATCTTGGGCTGTGCACAGATTCAGGAACTAGGAAGCTGGCTGACAGCTTGAACCACAGCTTGGGAACCTGTCTCAGAAATGTCAGTTGTGGTCGGTTTTAGCTGTTCTTAGTATTTGATGATTTCAGGTGTTGGTAGGTGTACTGTACAGTCCAACACAGATGCTCAGTGTGTAGAGTGTATGAAGGCTGCCAGGAAAACTCATTCTGGTGCATTTCTTGGAGCCTTGTTCATTCTGTGCAGCTCAGGTGAAATGGTCTAATAGCAACAGCCTTGTCCTGGAGGTTGTGCCAGGATAGAGGGCAGCCTTGTGGCTCCTGCAGTGCGGTGGCTATGCTGAGGTGGCCTCAGCACCTCTTCCACAGCGGACTTGATAGTAGAGAATAGGCAGTATTAACATACTCTGAAAGCAGTGGCCTAGGTGGTAGGGTCAATAATGGCTAACAAACTTTCTCTTCCATGGGGAAGTTGGTGGTAGGGAATTGGCAGTATAAAATTCTCTGAAAGCAGTGCCCTGCTTTGAATGGCCAACAGTGACTTAACTTTGCCCGGATGGCACAATAAATCAGACGCTTCTGGATATGCATTAGTCCTGGTCGCCTGACTGAGCACAGCACGTTTCCCTCCTTTGCCTCCAGAGTAACCTCTGGCTTTCCTAGGTGGTTAGGTTGGGTGCTGCTGCTATAAGACAGTATACACACTCTTCCTTTTTTTTATTTTCAGTGCGAGATTAAGGTAGCACAGCCAAAAGAAGTATACCAGCAGCAACAGTTCAGTAGTGGTGGAGGAAGAGGTAGCTATGGAGGAAGAGGCAGAGGTGGAAGAGGCGGCGGTAAGTACTACACGCACTACTTTAGTATGGACACATTCTAAATAAGTTGTGTGTACTAAAATGGGATTTTGTGGATGGTTTTCCCTTCTATAGCTCAAAGTCAAAATTGGAATCAAGGTTATGGCAATTACTGGAACCAGGGTTATGGGAATCAAGGATACGGCTATCAGCAAGGTTATGGTGGCTATGGAGGCTATGATTATTCAGGATATGGGTATTATGGATATGGACCAGGCTATGATTACAGTAAGTAAAGAGAACTGTATTGGGTATAAGCAAGCGTAACTAATTAGCAGTTTAATGCATTTGTCTTCTTGTTCATAGGTCAAGGCAGTGCAAATTATGGGAAGACACCAAGACGTGGTGGTCATCAGAATAACTACAAGCCATATTGATCAAACTTATTCAGGTATGCAGTGGCATGGTCTCTTTTGGAAAATGACTGCATAGGTTTTGTATACAATGCTGTAGATGGCTATTTCAGTTCTGTACCAAATTTAACTTTACAATAAATTTCTATGGCCTGTTAAATGTGCATCTTACTTGGAAGAGCTCCCTGGAAATGTTTTACATGTTTAATACTTACAGATAACTAGTTGTCTAGACAGTGTGGTGTGTAAATTTCAGCCTTGCTGAAGATATTAATTAATGATTTTATTAATAGGTTAAACTGAATCTGATTTTGAGGGTCTGCTTAAAGCTGCAGCTCTGCATCTAGGGACTGCCTCTTGGAGTTAACTATGGACTCTGCATTACTCCAGTTGTACAGAATGAGATGCATCTTAGGGAACCAGTGTCACTTTCCACCTTTTTATTTTGTATTGTTTTTGTGTCATACATTTCCTGTAATGGAAGTGTTAATTTTACTGTACTTTTTGGTACCTTTTTGGAATCTAATGTATTGTAAGGTATTTTACATGTGTTCTGATTCACCATGACATGGATATTGAAGCTATCCTAGCTTTTGAAATAAAAAAGGCGTAATCTAGTGTCTTGTGCCATTCTTCAGCTTATGTATTAGTAAAATGCCAGTATACTGTTCCCAGAAATTAGTTCATGGCAGTACCTGGATAGATGAAGAGTTGTGATGAAATGTTTTTAATCTTAAAACTAGAAGGCTGTATTGGTAGTTGTGCTCATGTGCAGTTAAGTGGCAGCTAAAAACTGCAGGCACTTCTGCCTGGAGGTTATGGAAGAGAACTCGGGTGGAAGGCCCCAGCTGTTGTGGAGGCTGTGCTGGCATGCTGGTGGCTCATCTTCTAGAGAAGTACAGAGGCTCAGTGTAACTGTGTTAGTGTCTGCGTGGCAGGGCTCTGCCAGGAGGAGCCAGAAGAGGCATAGGTTTCAGGTAGGGCTAGGAGGTCTAGATGGCATTGCAGGAGGAAGCGAAGAGGTGTGCAAGGAGCTAGCTGCTCTTTCACGTTTCACTGTCTTGAGTCTGAGACTTTTCTACAGGTTCTTAATAGTATGTATACCTGCCTTGAAAGACAGGTTAGATGTTAAATTACCAATGCAAAGTCTGAATTTTTGCAGCCTTTTTGCATATCAGAAAAGGCTAAGGAACTTCCACGAAAGTTGTGGGAGGAAAACCAACAAAGCTGCCTCTAAAGAGGCAGCTCTTTCTCTAGAGATGAGTGACCAGCTGGAAATATGCTCTCCTTTTTTGACTAGTTTACCACTATTTTAAGGCAGTAACTTATCATGTGATTGCCTGTCTTGCTGCAGAATAGGCCCAATCTCAGGTTTATAAATAAGTAGCAAGTGCTGCTGCACAAAGTAAACTTCTAATCTTTGTTGCGGTAATCAATTTGATTTTTACTTTCCTCTTAAAAGGTAAAGTCTGACAATTTATT
Organism: Pelecanus crispus; assembly: GCF_030463565.1. Lineage (NCBI taxonomy): Eukaryota > Metazoa > Chordata > Aves > Pelecaniformes > Pelecanidae > Pelecanus > Pelecanus crispus. The sequence goes on from NC_134650.1 coordinate 5,674,764, forward strand.
TCTTGTAATAAATTCTATTTGAACAAATGGGAACCAGAAGTGGGATCAAACCAAGTAACTAAGGCAAGACATAAGCAGATGTTACTAGTGACCTTTTCACTTTTTTTAACAAGGGATGCAGTTATTCCTGCAGGTACTATATGTGCTGCTCCCTGCTGGCTGTCCTTGAAAAGAAAAGCTTGCTGTAAAGTTAGAAGTCTGTAAGACTTTTCTGGGGTTAAGTGGCCATCTTGAGTATAAAACAGATGCAGCAGACTTTAAATCTGATAGTTGACATGACAACTTTACAGCTGGAGTATGTAACCTAATGCCCAACTTGCAAATTAAAAAATTGCAGACCACTGAAACATGAGTACAGTATTTAAAAGTATTACTGTCTCAAGATTTAAAATTGAAATGCTTTACTGCATCCTTTCACTTGTTTTCTTACGAAGTAAAGGGTAGCAGAATATTTTTCTAGCAAACAGTTTGCCGTCTGACAGGGAATTTGCATAGTATCAGGACTGTACTGCTGCAGTATTTCTGGCGAGTGTGTTAGCAATAGTTTGTCAGCTGGCTGTTACGTTGGTGCTCTTTGGAAGTAGGTTCTCAGGTAATGCATCCTTGACAGGTGCTGTGGCCTTAAGCAGAAATTGAGGATATTGGTACTTAAATGCAGAGCTGGCTTTCCCTGCTTTGCATGAAAAGTTTGTGATACAAAGAACACGCAATTAATTGCCTGGTGAAAGCAAGGGCTGGTATGCAGGGTTGTTGCTTATGGCTGTAATGTACTCTTAATTTGCTAATCCTACTTGGATATTTCTTGAGGACAGAATATTTCTTAAGAACCGGTTTGGGAGCCATGGCCCTCAGCTGTCTGTTCCTCATGCATTTGATGTTATGAATTTGGGACTGAAGCTTTTGACTTAATCTGGTCACTGAGACGGTTTGTTGGATATAGTGCTACTAGGGACCTTGTTATGAAACTGGCTACTGAAACTGGTCAGAGGAGCCTGGGAAGGACTGTGTGTACTGGCAGCTAGAATGGCGTTTGCATAGGCAGCAGCAGATATTAAAAAAAAAACACAACAAAAAATCCCCCATTGGCTCATCTTAATTTTCAAAAAGTCATAACCTGAAAGCATGAATTTAGAAAATGTAGTTTATAGTAGCTACTAGAAATACATTCCTTTATAATAAGTTTTAGATATGCTGTTTTAAATAAAAACCAATTCCACACTTCTGCCAGAGTTGGAACAAGCTCTTGTAAAATTTATTTCTCCTAAAGCTTTTACTAATAACAAGATAACTGAAAATAGCAAAATCAAAGGTAACTATCTGGTCTAAGGCATGCTAGGATGAAGATTAAATGTGCATTATTATAGTAGAATAATGTTTTGTAGTAGTAGATCTTGAATGTTGTTTGAAACCTATGGAAAGAAAATAATGTTACGGGTTTTTTTTTTTGTAAAAGCATCATTAAAAAGAATCTACTTCATTGCCTCATTTTCACTTACATTACATGTAAGTGTCATACTAGTGCTGTACTTAGTTAAGAGGGTTTTTGCATTCTTGGTTTCCTGTAGAAAATAAAGGCATTTTTCTTGCTCAGTTTAGATTGTAGACAAGAACGTTAAGTCAATAGGCCTCTTAAGTTAAACTAGTGCTGTTGAGTAATCTTTCTGTTCTCAAGAATAAGTAGTACAAACAGCTGTATGTCTTTCCATTAACTTGCTAAATAAAATATTAACACATTTTTCTCATGCCTGCTATACTAATATTGCACTGAACTAAAAGCATGTTTCTCCTTAGCTCAGGGCCATAGCACTGTGGATCCAGTATGGTGGTTGAGGCCACCAATGATGACATTAGGTACCTTCCTGTCCAGGTACCTAGAGTTTTATTGGGCACTTGGTTTAAAAAACACTTGGTTGTCTTTTTAGTCAGAGCAGGTTGAAGGAGGACTAAATGTACCAAAGGGTGTTGTTATCAAGGTGTTAACTGTGAGTGTACACTGTGCTCACGAGTGTGCAGCAAAATGAGTTGCAGCTAGATGGTCTCTGTAAGCAAGCTACAGAGGGACCTCAACAGATACTAAGATTTACAAGGCTTGGAAGACTTAACAGGACTTGGTCTTACTGATGCCCACAAACTTCTGAGTATAGGGGTAAATTGATGGTTAAGTGAGAGATAACAGCCATGAACCTGAAATGATCCTGTGAAGTAGTCAAAGATGCTCAAGAGAACAGAAGGCAATACTATTTCAAAGTCAGATGTTCAGTAAAACAGGAGCTACAGTAGTAAAACTGCTGTTGATAGCTCTTCATAAAGCTGTTAGCATAAGTGGAGGTTCCCAAATTGTGGCATGCAGAATGTACAGTGTTCCTGCCCTTAAGGGCAGTTAAGGGGGGACTTGCTGAGTAGTAGTTACGCAGCTGGAACAGCTTCTGTCTGGAGACTTAAGGCACCGAGTAGCTAGCACAAAAGCTATGGTTTTTGTTGTGATGTGCATGTCATTTGCATGCCAAGGGTTAAACCCAGTCACTCCTAAAGCTTCCCAGAAAGCATAGCATGCTCTAGTGGTAGGCATTTCTGGGACGTGTTGGACCTAGCTTGCAAACAAATGAATACATATAGTGTTACTAGAAGTGTCAGACTCTGATAGAAGGTAGCTGTGAATGCCAGAGGTACACAAGCCTGGTCCATGCTTCTAGATGGCCAGAAATTCCTGCAAACTAATTTCAAGTAAGAGCATCTCTGAGGAAACTTGGTCCTGCACTGCTGCCAGTGACAATGCTTGTGGTTATGTTCAAGAACCTTGGCTTTTAAATAGTAAAGGGTGAATATAGATAAATACCTGCTCAGGTAGAACCAAGTGGGTGTTTTCTATTGCTTCAGACATTCTTTTTCCATATCTGGAAAGAGAAAAGTAACAAACTCATGACTTTGAGACAAGTTTTTGGACTAACTTGGTTAATACTGAGTGTGCAGAAGTTGTATAAAAAGCTAAAGCAGCAAATGCGCACAGATTAGGGCTGTCAAGAATGAAATTTGGACAGCTTTTATCAGTTCCCCTTGTACAGATGGGTAAACGCTTCAACCTCTGCCAAAGCAAAGCTATTTTAAAAGGCATATGCATATGTGGAGTAAATAGTTTTGTTAGAGAACTTTAAAACAGAGTAATTTAGAAGTGAAGGCTAAACTTGCATTGACTAAGACTCCTTTTCCTATGTGCTCAGCATCTACCATCTTGGTTCTATTTTAGCACTTCTGAAAAGCAGGCTGGGCACTGACTTTAAGGCAGTCCAACAGCAACTCTCTATAAGGCAGTTTTTGATCTGTACTACCTGTTAGTAGTTTGTCAATTGTGTCCACAACAAATTTTGCATCCTCCATACTGAAGCACATCGGAGGCTTGAATTTAAGCACGTTCCTTCCTGGCCCGTCTGTACTCAGTAGAATATATTCTTCCTTAAGTCTGGAAAGAGCAATAACAAAGAATTATGTTTACCTTTGCATGTAGTTCAGAAAAACACTTAACAAGCATCAGCATGCAGGCTGTACAAACAATGCCTTTCTGCACTGACCGGTTTCTTTTTCTGCCAGTTGGCTATATTTTAACAACTGTTGAGTGGCAAGGTTACTTTGTAATTGTGTGCTTGCCTCCCACATTGAGGAACTACATGATTGTCCCTTGTACCTTCTTATTAGATACTCTGCTTCTGCTGTGGCTGGGGTCCTTTCTGCTTGATCCTTGATTAAGTCCACTCCAATGAATAAGCCAGAACCCCTTTAAATGAAATAAAAATAGTCAGTTTGTGTCAGAGGAAGGAACTGCAAGTGAACTAAAAAAACCGAGAAGGGTTTTTGTGAGACCAAACCCTTGCTGCATGAGAATTACCTGATGTTTGGCTAGTGATAGGAAAGGTATTGCTGCTCTGAAGAAATGTAGTAAATACAGTGCAGACTTTTATCTGCTCAGAATGCCAGTATGGGACACAATGTTAAACATATTTTCCATCCAGCTCATTAATTCTGGTCTTTGCGCACTTGAAGTAAGACAGGAAAGTGAATTCCTTTAGCAACTAATAAATCAATAAAGCAGTACTGGCCTAGAATGGCAAAGTATGTCAGACTTCTGGTAAGCTCAATTTTGTTTTTATCTAATGATAAAATGATAATAATCACAGGCTGGTGATTTTTGCTGAAAACACAGATTTAATTATATTGTTTTTTTAAAAACCACATCAGTTGGACTTGAGTTGTTTGACTGACTGAACAAAAAAAAAAAGCAGCTAAAAATGTAAGGAAGGCACTGATACCTGACATCACCAATGATGGGATGCTTGATTTGCTGCTCCTTGAGTAGCTTCATCAAGAAGTTTCCTACTTCTGTGGCATGAGCCTGAAGGTGTTCCTTCTCAATCACATCTAACACAGCTAATCCAATTGCACATGAAACAGGGTTTCCTCCAAACTGAGTTCAGGAATAGAACACAGGTAGCCAGGGAAAAGGAAGAAAGATGCAATCTTGTCACTGAAAGTGTAGCCTCAGTCATACAATGAGCATACTGCTGTTTATATTGGATGGAGCCAGTAAACAGAAAGTTATATACTAGAAAGGTACGCATAATATAAACAGTAACTGTGTGGGTGATAAAGATTAATAAAAATGCTGCATGATTATCTAATTTTAATACTTAGACTCCTGTAGAGATGGAGAGTTTGGTCAACTTTTTACTTACTGTATTAAAATACTCTACTCCTGTGGCTGCAAATGCTTCTGCAATTTCTTTTGTTGTTGCTACACAGGCAATAGGGTGCCCATTTCCTATTGGTTTCCCCATAGTGACAATATCGGGTATAAAATCTTCTCCTTGAAGCTGGAATGCCCAAAAGTGCTTGCCAACCCTGCCAAAGCCAACTTGAATTTCATCAGCAATAAATACACCTCCTGCCTTGTGCATGTGCCTGCAACATAACAGATTTTATTGTCTCTTAAGAGGAAAACAGAACATAATATTTACTGTTTAAGAACATGCAGAAAGCATTACTCTGCAAGCTTCCAGGAAACAAACTTGTACAGGCCTGTATTCTATATCATGTGTTTAGAAGTGGGTCTTTGCCATACAAAGTTTACATTGTAACATGAAGGCATAGGCCGCTTCCTGCCTTTCAAGCTATATGCTACAGCAGGCAGAGAAGTTCTCCATCACCTGTATTTAGCAAGTATGGTAAATTTAAAAAGTTAAGATAATGAATGTCCACTTACGCTGCAACCTTCTGAAAATAGCCTGCTGGTACAATGATTTGACCACCCACGCTTGGCAGAGATTCAACAAAAAATGCAGCAATCTGAAATACATGTAGCATGTAATGTTTTGAACCCAGTATGGAAAGTTGTGGAAATTGTATTAAGAGTTAGCAAGCTCTTTGTCGTTAGATGGTTCTTGCATGATTATGTGATCTTTGCTTTATGATAAGTCCATACCACTTAGCTCAGCAATCCTGAATGGCATTGACAGCCAGCCATGCTCATTTCTAAGGCAAGAAAAATGGGTGAGGAAATAACTTTTTACCTTTCTGCCTCTCTTATGTGCTTGCTCAATAATATTTTTCACTTCATTAGCATAGGCTGTTACTGAATCTTCATGGTCTTCTCTGTAAAGTCCTCTGTATGTGTCTGGAACAGGAGCCTATGCAAAGGAACATTCATATATTCAGTATATATTAAGTAAGACTTCATTAAAGTGACAAGTAGTTGATAGGTACAGACTGAAGTACATACCACGTGGACCCATTCCTTTTGTCCTTCTAGATTTCTGAATTTATATGGGCTTATGTCAATCAAGGATGTCAGATGTCCATGGTAAGCACTTAAAAAACAATTAGCAGAACTAAACAGTAATTTCCTCAATAGCAAGAGTTATTTAGGATTAGCATTACTGATAGCGGAGGAGTAGCTAGGCTCTGTCACCTGGGGGGAATACACAGTCAGTCACACTTAAGCTGAGAAAAGCTCTGAGATTTCTATCGATTAACTTAGTAGTATTCAGATTTCTTTTGCACATCTGAATATAGGGGATGCAGGGGGAACAGTACTCCTTGTCACTGGTTTGCCAGGGCCAGTGACTAGAATCACAGCAGTGTAAGTCATAAGCAGTATTACAAGACTGCAGAACGTGGGAAGGGATGTGGCTGGCCTACTTCTAAATATCCTCCAACGATGGAGTTTCCAGTCTCTCTGGGCATCCCATTCTAATATTTGACCATCTTCGTGGGAAAAGAGCTTTTCCCTATGTCTCATCAGAATTCTTCAGGTTTCAGCTTCTGTCCGTTGTCTTTTTTTCCTGTCACCATACATCTTCAGGCCTGGCTCCATCTTTTCTGCTCGTTCCCATTAGACAGTTGTAGTTACAGTAAGATCTCCCTCTAGCTGTCTCTTACAGCTGAACAAATCCAATTTTCCTAACCTCTTATGGCTCCCTGCCCATCATGGCAGGCCACTGCCTGCTTCCTTCCAGTATGTTAATGTCTGTTGCATACTGGAGAGCCCAACCTGGACACAGTTCTCTGGGCTGGTCTCACAAATACTGAACAGAGAGAGAAAAAATTATTTCCCTCAACTTCCTGGTTACAGTCTTTCCACTAGAACAGGTTTTCAGAAATCCTCTGACCACAGACCAAAACTGATTCTTGTACCCCATAGTAGATAAAATAAAGATAAAATACTTACTGGTCTAAAACTATAACATCTTCATGTTTTGTATACTGGCGTGCCAATCTTAGGGCAAGATCATTAGCTTCAGATCTACAATTGAAAAATTTGAGAAGTGTTTCATTGCAGATGTCTGAGTTTTGAAATTCTGACCTCCCTTGCAGTGCTGTTTGCATCTGCAGAGAACAGACAGAACTTGATGCGTGTTACTCACAGGTCCTTTAGTAATCAGCACTCATTAGGTAGGACTGTTCACCAGAACAGAATCCATCTTAAAAAGCTGGAGTACATTTGGAAACAGTTCTTTTTCTTTGGGCTTTTTTTTTTTTTTTTCAGCTGTAGCTTGCTTGGGAACAAAACCCCTGCCCCAAGCAGAAATATGCATTGTTGCATTTAATTTAATTTTGGTAATAGAAGTAATTCCCTGTTTAGAAGACAAGTCAAGTCAGACCAGAAACTAACACAGTAAATATTTACATTAATGTTTTGTGGTCTGAGGCCTTCTAAACAGAATAAAACCCTTCTTAAATAAAGTGCTAGTTTATTTTCCCAATAGAAAGCTGGCTAAACATGAACTTCAGAGTCACTGAAGCTCTAAAAAGGACCACAGTTTCTTAAAAAATGAAAACCTCAAACCATGTTTTTTGTCAGTATCTAGTCACCCACACCAGATACGCAGTTGGCTGTTGATAATGAAGTATTTTACTTATCTGTATATAACTAGGGAAAACAGAGTATCAATTCTCATATACCTCACTTACCCTGAATTCAGAAAATAAAAGACGCATAACTTCTCAGGTAGCGTTTTTGAAAGTCTTTCTGCATAATCGACCAAGTTGTCATGAAGATAACGAGAATTTGTATTTAACAATTGATTTTGTTCATGGGCTGCTTTTACTATATCAGGGTGACAGTGTCCAACTGCAAGAGAGAGTGGAGAATGGTTTGAGAGTTCTTCCATATTATGCGTGGTGTTCATTAACTAATGCACACTGACTTGCCACTCAGATTTCTCTATTAGCACAGAGCTATCGGCACTGATGATCGTATATCATCAGCGGGGCATTAATGATATTGTCAGCAGAAGGCAATGTCAGTATGCCTTGAAAGCTTTCACTTGAAACTTTCTTTTTTTGCTCAGAAAGTTTGAAATTGCCTGTTACTGTGTTCTGTGGTTTGTAGTTGAATACTGGAAATGGATATCCTAAAACAATAGTGTCTAATTTTGTATTTGGATTTAGGCATTTGAATAATTCAGGTAGGGGTTTGGGTATGCGCAGGTAAGCTTTACCATCAAAGAATTATTAGCCCTGCTAGGGAGCTAGTGACAGCACTGACCATTTAGAGAGATTTCGAGTATTATAAGAAAGAAACAGCTACTTCATAATATACAAATAAGGCACCACACTGAGCAGCAATCCTGTGACAGTACCCTTAGCAGTAACTTTCACAAATACAACAAACTGTCAAGCCATTTGTTAGTCTTGCAGTTAGGTGCTTTACTTGAGCTTTCATAGAAAAAGAAAAGAAATTGTAAATTTTAGATAAGTATGTTTCTAGGAAGACAGAAGAGGAAGCAAGTCTGGAAAGCACATTCATGCGCACAGAAATTCAAATATGAACTGTAATTTCCCAAACTATAGGCTCAAGAGAGGTTTCTTCCACTTTTCCAATTAAATAACTCCTCCCGCAACACAATGCAACAGAGGTAAAAAGTACTGATTGTTCCTTGTTCTGCTTAGGAAAACATGGTATCAAATAACATTACTTTCAACTTACCATGAGCAACGTTATTTATGCAGTCAAGGTACCGTCTTCCATTCTCATCATACATATACTGGCCTTTTGCCTTCACGATCTTCACCGGGTCATTAGAAAAAAACAGCTTGCAAGAAGAGCTACAGCAAGCACCAGAAAGCAAAATAAATCTTAGTGAATCCTAAAAGCAACATTTTATTTGCTGTATTTTTTTCAGTTCAGTCAGTTAATCAAGAGAAAGACACTTTCCCCATTTGCCAGCACACGCTGTTATCCTACTTCTGGCCCCTAGAAACAAAGCCTGGGATGGGGAAGAGAACAGGCCTTGTGCTCTAAATCAAGTCAAACGTTCTTAGACATGCAGAGAAAAAAAAACACGCTCCAGAACTGAAAATCCTTCGCTAGGAATCTAATCACAGCACACAGATAGGACTTCCCTCTGCAGACAGTTTCATCCAACCTGAACTACGGTTCCTTACTGTCTACGCTATCTGCCCTTCGTGTTCTTGAAACCCTCTTTGGTGCCTTCCTCTTACCTCGTGATCGTTTTTATTCTGTTCTTGCTAAGCTCTTGATTTTCCAGATAGCACGGTGCGGGTGATTGTTAGGTCTGTATAGAGCTTCCCTAACCTTAGCTGAAACAACTTTGAGTGATTTTATAAGGCTGGGTCCACTTAAGCGCATTCGTTTTGTTTCAGTTTTTAAATAAATTGCCAAACAAGTAAAATTGAAACACATGTCTGCCTAAGGAGGAGTTGCAGAGATTTTGACTCTGAAAGAGCAATGCCAAACTTACATGCTTCATTTAGTAAAAGATTGCTTATACAGAAATAAAATAATCTGACCGTAAGGACAAAATCATTGTCAAATGAACATCAAAAGACAATGAGCAAATGAGAAATTGCTTCAGTATCCCTCCCCTACAGGAATCCTATACTTCCTGCGTGAGCTGGCAGTAGAATGGTAAAACAGTCAGGTTTGGGGTTTTTTTTGTATGCTTATCCTGACTGTTCAACAGATGCTAAGAAAGCACTTACAGAGGCTGGGTCTTGTTCCCAGTGGCAGGGCAAAGTTACAGGAAGAGTAAATACACAGAGTGGCATTCTCTAGGTTTGTGCAACGGGCACAATTCTCTCATTCCAGCATTTACTTTCAGCCCAATTTCTGGATTCACAAAACATATAAAGATAAAAAGTAGCCTTGGTTTTGATTTTTTTTTTTTTTAAATGTATATCAAAAAGGTACAATAGGAAAGCATTCCCACAGTTAAATATAACAGTTCCGCTGCCATTCCTGGTAGCAGTCTGCTGAATTAAGAATTTTTTTTTTAGGTCAGTTGAAGCAACACGAGTAATCGGAAGTTTAGAACTGAGTCTCACACTTAATTTTGTCAAACTGGGCAGACATATGTTGTTAATTCTGTCAGTTTTTGGTGTGCTAAGTTTTCCGAAAGGCTGTACTGCCAGCGCAGCAGGCCAGCTGCTGAGGCTCCGCAGCGGTGCAGGTGGGGTAGGTTCAGCGCAGCTAAGCCCACAGGAAATGCTCTCTAAGCAGTTTAAACTTTAAACAGGCACGCTGGGTATCATACAGGTTTTATACTTTAGTTTCATAACCCCACCTCCTTGAGAAATGCTCATTACCGTTAATTACACCAGCGAAAAAGTCAGACTTTGCACGCTGACAGCGCTGACTTTGCCCCGCGACATTGGTAGTTTGACCCTAAATTCTGGCGAGGCAGGAACTGGGTTGCTCCAGCCCCGGGAGCGATGGCGGTGCCCGAGGGCCGGGCTCAGGGCCGGGCTCGGAGCCGCCGCGGCCGACGGGCCGGGGGAGCGTGTGCGGGCGGCGGGGGCCGGGCGGCGGGGCCCCGCGGCGGCCGCTCCCAGCCTGGGCCCGAGGCCGTGGCGCCCGCAGCGCCGGGGCCGGCGGGACGCGGCCCTGCAGCCACGTCAGGGGCCCCGCGGCGGGACGGGCGGCCCGGCGGCTCTCCCCGGCCGGAGGGGCGGCGCCGCCCGCGGCACTTACCCGATGAGCTGCCGCCGCAGGGCCAGGGTCTCCTGCCGGGAGCGCTGCGCCGGCCTCATGGCCGCTCTCGCCGCCTCCGAGGCGCCCGGGCCGGGCCGGGGCGGTGCCGCCTCCCGCGGAGGGCGGCCCGGGCCGGGGAGGGGCCCCGCCGCTGCGGCGCCCCCTGCAGGCGCAGCGCTGCCCGCGGGACCCGGTGCTGCCGGTGTGCGCCCGCGGTACCGGTGAGCGCCGAATTCACGGGGGGGGGGCGTGCCTTACCCCGACGTTTAGCCGAAGCTGCACAGGGGCACACGCGTGTCTGCTGCAGCAGCGCTGTAACTGCGCACCTCCCTTACCACAGAGCCCAGCCCCGACCCCCAGCCGCTCCCAGCCAACGTCAAACGTAGCTTTAGGCAAGCTGACCTCCCGAGTAGCACGGTAACTCACCAGTGCTTTCGGGCTCCTCCGGCTGTACGGCTGGACTCTTCGCTTACAGCATCAGGAGCGGCGACTTCATCCCCGAGGTCCCATAGCATAAATCGGGGAGAGGCTGCTGGCAGCTCGTGTGGAAAGCGTACCTCGTGGTGTTACACCAGTGATGGTGGCAAATGGCCCCAGATCCCATTCTCTCACCAGGCACCTCGGAGGTAATAACATGCTTTTAAGGGCTCTTCAGGATCAATTACTACAGCTGTATCGTTACACTCCCTCTTTTGAAATACTTGCACATTGAGGAAGTTTCTTTTACAGTTGAAAATAATTTGAGGTGGTAGCCTAAGTGTTACAACTGTATTAGTTGTTCAACACGTACTTCACTATTTAAGCAAAAGTAAAACCAAACCATTTATATTGTTGTACTCCTGTGTGTGTGGTCAGTGACAGATAGGTAGACCTGACTGACTACTTGAGAGCCAATCCTAGGATAGGCAACAGTTAGGATTGAAAGAGGAAATGCCATCAGCAGATTAAAATGGTCCTTCCTCTATTCCTGTTTGATTGGAATTATTTAAAGAAAAACAGGAAGATAAAGAACCAGAAAGGGTGTTGTGGGATGGGTTGAGTCCTCTGCCACTGCGGGTGTTGTATCCCATAACTGAGTTGATAACGTTATCAGGCTTCACTCTAAAAGATGCCAGACTTTTTTTCCTTCCAAGTACAAGTTTGCATCCTTTCGTTTTAAACCAACAACATCTGTTAAGAAGACTCTAGAAAGTGGAGCAGACCCTTTTTAAAACTACACACTTGGCAGACTTTGTTGCTGACTAGATATAGCTGTTAATAATTATCTATAGTTGCAGTTATTTGATAAACACAGGAGCAATTTAAATTTTCTGTAATACGGAGAATCCAAAACCAAAGTGCTACGCGCTTAAAGTTAGGTTGAACTTAGGAAGTCAAATTCAGTTGTTGCATAAAAGTCAGGTTTTAAGTAACAAAAGACAGTGGAGGAAAAATTAATAATGGCTGTTAATCTTTATTTGAACTCTTGTCTGGTTAAGGTATTTAGTAGCTATTTATAATAACAACCTGAACATTTACAATTTGGAAAGTCTATTCTTGGTTACAAATGCAGAGTTCATTATACATATTCACACAATTGTAAAAGCAATCTGTACAGAGAGACCATTTTTTAAAATCCAGCCTTTGCTTTTATTACAGAAAGCACCAGAAAAAATATTTTTGGAGGTCTCAAGCTAATGTACTGTCCATTACAGCTTTAAACTAGAAATACATGATGCAGTACTAATTAATACCATTTTAACATGTTAAAACAATGGATAAGAAATACTGTTATTAATGCCTTCATTTTAAAAGTAGTTGTTCCCCCAAAAAATGAGTAAATAGAATACTTCTCATGGCACATACATGATTAAAAAAAAAAAAAATCACAAAGAGTTTGCAAATAGAGATGTTAAGTACCTTTTCTGTATTTTTAATATCTGTATATATTTCTTTTTAAAGGTGATACATTTTACAGAGATTTAGTCAGCTTTGTATAAAATACCATGTAAATACATTCAGAACAAAACTAATTTTTGCAAGGTGTCCAAACTGCACACACACGCAAATAGCCCTTTCTCTTCTGAACAGCCTTACTGGAGTAATGCAACCACTCGCATAAATAAGGGACACTTGCATAACATGGTAGAGGATTAAGCCCTATCAGCATAATTTCAAAACAAATATGGACAGATAAAGCACACATTGCATGTATTTTTCTAAACCGCATACAAATAAGCGAGAGTTTCATTTAGATTTTAAACACCAGCGGGTATAGTTTCTCAAATTATGTTGTTTCAGAAGTGCTAGTGTACGTGCGAGTTTTAAAACTTTTCTATATCCAAAGTAATTTAATGCAACAGGGCAGGTGGCTTTCAGTTTTGACCGTGGTATTTTGTGCTGAACATTCATCATACTGAGTATTTTTGATTGTTTTTTAAGACACCAGGAAAAAGAACCCCAAATAGTAGCGCAAAATTTGCTACATTATGAAATTGTCTATAAAACTGCACTCTGTTTATGAAGCTAACCCGCAAACACAACAGCACTCCAACTCTCATTCTGGCTGATGGCAATTTACTACCTCTCCTGCTTAATTTGGAAATTCAGTGGGTAACATGGGTGCTTTTTGCTTTGCAAAACCAGATCCTAATTTTTTTATGTAAATTGCAGAAATGTGAGTTTGATACGCACCCACCTATACGTAGTAACATCATGTAAAATGCACTTTTCAAAGTTAAGCATACAGCACACAGAGCATATAAAAAAGCAAGTGCTGTTAGTGTCATTTACAGATACTTGGGACATCTCCATTTTAAGTTTCTGTTATTAGTATCTACATTGTGTAAGAAACCACACACAGACACAAGTGAGCTGACTGTTCCATGAAACTGCGCAACTATGAGGCAACTTCTACCAGAACTTAGCGACCAGGGATTGATTGCTGTCCTAAGACGTAGGAGAACCGCAAATGTTAATAATGTATTTCTTATTCCACTCTTGTTGTCAATAATGCCAATTCTTACGCATTGAAAACTCATGTTTCCCAGCTTTCCTGTGGTTTTTCCCCCAGGCTCTCTACAGTAGTAGAGTCATACAATCTATTAAGTCCTTCTTCCATTCATGTCTAAGTGACAGGTTTTCAGCACTTACTTTAGCTGCAGATTACACAATAGTTGGACAACCCTTTTGTTGTGCCATCTAATGGTACACAAGCACATGGACAAGTTGCAGTAGTTCACCTGGGGACGTGAAAATACTAGGAAGTAATTTTTAGCTTACAAATGTAAATGATAATCAAGGAAAACAAAGTTTAGGAAATGGATTTTTTTTACTCACTGGTTTGCTTCAGTCTGCAGTAGATTCCCCAAAGTGGAGCTGTGAAGTATTTCAGACTGTGCTAATTGCGGTCAGGTTCACTGCAGTGTCAGGGACACAATTAAAAGGCAGGTGACTCCAGCAAGTGACAGTGAGACTGGACTAACTAGAGTGACCAGATGTTTTCTTCCCCCCCCCCCCTTCTTTTTTGTAAAAAATCACTATTGCAAAAGGGTCCAAGAAATACTCTTACATAAATGCTGTCCTGTGAGGCTGCCGAGGTCAGCATATGCCACAGGGATTGCCTTGGCAGGCTAAAGTGTCTTAGGCCTCTTGAAATCTATCCAAACGCTTCACCTCTCGCTTGAAAAATCTTCCTGGTTAAACAACTGGAGGGCTGGCTGTGCTACTCAGCACGTCAGCAGATACTGAACAGGTAAAACTTCGGAGCTTCAAATAAAATAAAGCAGTACCAAGGTTTTACTCCACCCTTGGGCACCTACTGAGGACACTCCTACCTATGCTAGTGCAAGTTGGAACCGAACTCGCTGATCTGAATTCAGCCAGATACCTACAGTACTTGTCCAGGATAAGTGGTTTGGGGACATTTAAATTTTTACATTTTTATCATTTGTTATCATCAATATGTTTTGCATATCTTAAATATAAATCTGTTGTCTGTAAAGAAAATAATTCAAAGCTGCTGTGCTCTAAAATTTAAAAATGGAAACTTGACAGGTAACCTACTACAGATAGATTTTATTTGTATAACGCTTTAAGTTGTCTGGGCAACAACGGGACTTAAAAAAAAACCCAAAAGAAGTGAGAATATGATGGTATTTTCCAATAAAGAAATACCAGATTTGGAAAAAAGATTAAAGTTTCTATCTATGCGCTCCTGTTTTATAAATATCTATTCAAACTATATAGTTACGCAAATGGTGTGCCCATTCCTATGTGTGCTGTCAATTAAGGGACAGTGTCATGGCATAACATTTGCATAAAATTTGTTTTTCTCTATTAAAAAAATATCTCCTCTAGAGGGCAGCATTAAATCAGTATTCAATGACCAGGAAACCTAAGCTCTAATACTCCTTTATCATACATACTAAATTTACAGGCTAATAAGGCACAGTTACATTGACCAAGGATGGTTATTTACCATTATGATAAAGCTGGAAATTTCTGGCATCTTAGTATTTTAATTAAGCTATGCATTACAAATGGGTGACTTTGTTCATTCTGGCCCAAGAGTCCGCTATATTTGGCTGATTGCAAAACCATGTGCTACGTATAAAAATTCAGATTCATTCTGAGCTGTGGGCTGGCGAGACAGTAAACACTGCAGACTGAAATCTTTGCTGGCGTAATCTGGTTCAGCACTGTTACAGCCAACACAGTTGGGCTCAGTTACAGCAGCTGAAGTGGGACAACTGAAGAGAAGAAAGTACGCAAACTAGAACACAGGCTTTCTGGCACGAAAGCCTTGGTCATCACAAACGTGCTTCCTGGGTAGTGGGTTACTGTAACAATCTTAAATCCACGGGTAATGGCCTCTGTCATTCTCCGTGGATTACTTTTGATCATTGCATAGGATATCTTGAACTGCTGAAACCTCACACGTGTTTTCCTGGTTTGCTTAAGGATTTCAGATGCTGAACTTACGGAATTACAGAAGTCAAAAGCTCACCTAAATATTTCATCTATTGGTTTCCTAAAAAGAAAACGCATCAGAAAGTCTCTTATCGTTAGAAGAAACATTCTTATTTTTAAATACACAGGAGAAAAATCCATACGGAAGTAGATTCATCACCATTATATATACAGCATTAGAAGCAGTGTATACAAGAAAGGCGACTCCCCCCATGTCTTGATTTTTAAATTTTTTTTTTAAAAAACCTAAAATCCCAGTGCATTAATGCTTGGAAACAGTTTCAGTTTGGAGTCAGACCAGGTTTTCTTTGCCACCTGTTTCATAACCCAGAGAGATATTCCTGAAGTCACTGGCCAAGCCCACAATTCAGCTGCAAAACTCTATATCTCACCTGTCCCCATCAGCACAGGCCAAACCATCGGGTTCACGCTCTGGCAAGGGGCCTCCCGAGCTGCCAGCACGCTTTCAGCGCTGAACTGGAGTTACAGACATTGGGGTAATTTGGCCATCTTCCCTTCCCAAAATCCACTTCCCCCCATGCTTACAGTCAGCTGCAGCATCACCGTTCCTGGAGCACCAGGGACCAGGACCAACACAAACACAGCGAGCAGCAGCTCTAGCGTTAGCCACGTAATTTTATTTGCCATGTCTTGTGGCAAGGTAGCCCTGCCTGCAGAGCTTTGTGGCTGAAAAACTTTGTAGGGGTTTCAAGTGAGTCCATGTGCCCTTTGGACTCAGTTTGGGAACTTTGCTTCCCAAATTGATTAGGCTACGGTATGTTAGAGAGGGGATGTTGGTAACTGGAAAGATGTCGTTAGCTACAATTTTAAATAGAACAAGCCTTAAAGAAAGCTGCGTGTCCTCTGCTCCTGGGCAGCAGGCAGACGTGGTTATCTTAACATAATGGCAATCACCATGCTTTCATGGTCAGTTAAATTAGACTAAAGAATTTTGGTTTGTAAACTAGAAAACAAAGATAAAACGTAAATTTGGCTGGGCTTCGCAGTCCCCCAAGATCAGTAACTTAAATGTGTTACCCAAAATGTCTGTTGATGAATCCATGAAGCTAACATACTAAATATTTTAGTGATCAAGATAAATCAATTGCTAAGTCTCAGACTGACCTACATTTCATAAGCATTAGCAGCCTCCCTGTCAATCATCTTTAATTGCTACTGACATCTAGTGGTAACATTTAGCTGCATTTCTGAATTCCTGTAAAACAATCTTGCATTCTCTCAAACCAGACAAAAAGACAGCGGTTTCCTAGGGGAAAAAAGGCACTACGCTTTGTGGGAGGCTGATAGTTACTGAGTTTTGAGCGAGACTGCCACTACTACCTAAAAGTAAAATCTGTTTTCATGAGCTATTTGCAAACTCAAAGTATTCCAAAAGACCCACAAAAACATTTTCATATGGAAAGAGAAAGTAATCAACTGATCTGGTGTGAGTTTGCTGAGCAAAGCACATTTTTTTTTAACTCTTCCCAATAAGATCATGACCGCTCTGAAACAATTTAGCATTTAACAACCTACTCTTCTAAATATGCGTGTGTGGAAAGCACATGGAAGTCTAAACAGATTTCCTCTTAGACGCTGAGCAATCGATACAAAAATCAACAGTTCCTCCATTACAGTCCGTCGATCTGCATGATACGATCGATAAGGAACACTGAGTTCAGAATAGAAAAGCCAAATGCACTGATCTCAGTTGAGGACTGGGAAGGACTTCAAGTGCAGATCCCAGCCACAACCCCCCGCAGCCGCCGTGCCCGGGGATCTGTACCGCGCTCTGTTCCTGGGAGCTCTGCTTTCCACGGGTCTCAGCTGCTTTGGCGACAGAAGAGGTTGGTAGAGTAGATGTACCACCAGCAGATCCTTGGAGATCTGGTTAGTTCCGCAATGCCGAAGCGGCAATAGGTGCCGTATACAGCAAGATCCGTACCTGTCAGCATTTCTAGTGGAAATGAGAGCAGCAGAAGTCCAGAGAGGCTGCTGCACACAGGCTGCCCATCTGCACGTGTGCAGTAAATCAGACGTCCTGAACATGCCAGGCTTGCTGCAGGTACATACCTGGATCTCCTTTGTATGTGCTGGACTCACCATAGTCAGGATGCAGAATAAACCTATGCAGAGAGGGCGTTTGCCTGGGAATTTTCAAAGATGATCACTAAAAGGTTTGGCAGCTGAGGTGCGGATGGGTGTGGATACCAGCCGCGGTCCTGTGCTAGGAAGATAATTGTAGCCTTCCTCCTTGACTGGCATGGAAATGCTGTGAGCGGTCAGGCTGTGCCTCGGGGACGGGGAAAAACAACCCCGGTTAAGAGGTTTAGTCGACTCCAAATGAGCTCTCTTCCTCCGTTACGAGCAAATGTCTTGGGTTCTGTGGCACCAGAGGCTCTGTTGGGAGGGGGAAGGCTGCCATGCAGAGCGATTAGAGCAATAGGTAAAGCACTATTCTGGTATTCTGTATCAATGTTTTGCAGGCCTGGCAGTGGTCACAGTTGATGCCTACAAGCACTGGATATTCCACAAGTTGAAGACGGAATACTGACTTGTTTACCTGAAGATAATAGGACTTCGGGGTATTTCCTCAGAGAAAATATAAATTTTAATATAATTTCATGAGCTTTGGAGGTTAGCTTGTCTTGTAGCTTCAGTGATATCAAACTTCTTCAAGTAGGAGCTAGATAGAAAGCTGTTTAGTTTTTGCCAGCGTATGTAAAACAAGACTTTTCTATCTGCATTGTAGATTGTTTGTGGACACTTCCAGATTCTTGTGCTTTCTGCAGTCATTCTGGGGACTGAACTCTCATTGATATCAGTAGAGGTTCCATGAACAGGACACGTGCAGGATTTTGAGTGTAGAAGCCCACAGTGTGGTTTGGAGTAGTGAATTGCTTTTAGTTTGGAGACGACTGGGGGAGATGGGAAGAGCAACTGTACATTAAGGGAACAATTACAGATCTTCTTCCCGGTGACATCAATGAGAGATTTGCCTTCAACCTTCCACAGAAGAAGATTTTTAGCTTTAATTTGGGACAGTAAAGGGGTTTTTCAAAAGCACTAGAAGCCAGTGGGAGCTCGTTCAGCTGCTCCTTATGCCTTTAAAAACCCCTGCACCAAAAGTGATAGCTAACAACCTGAAATTGAAGTAAATAAAATGCATTTTCATTGCTGTTTTGAGTTACATAATTCTTGTTTCTTGATTTGTTAGTTGATCTGAATTTACATGGATTTAATCTATATGGTGACCAAGAAAATGGTCAGTAACTGGTAAAGATGCAAAGTATAGCCACAAAGCAAGCGATGTGTAGGTGTAGATCCTAAGCAGCTAACAAAGACAGGTAACAAAACTTCACTGCCTACAGCCATAAGTCTCTTGTGTCCACATCTACCAAGCTAGATGGCCAGTTCAGCATTTTCCAGCAGGTAACAAATGCTCCCAGCTGACTAAAAGGATAAGCTGAAGGACAACTAGGACCCAGTCACAGATAAGAACTCACAGACATCAGTCAAACGTCACCCTACCTGTGTGGAGCACTGAGCATGTTCCTACTGTTCTTCAGAATATCGGAGCCGGAGCAAGAGCTACCTTGGCGCTAGGTCAGCTAGGACAGGGCAGGTTGCCCCTGGACAGTTGCATCCCTCTCTCAAGTCCTGTCTGGCAGTAGCTGCCAGAAGAAATGCAGTAGAACAAGGATCTAACAGAGGGTTCAGATCTACTCGATACACCAAAAACGACTCCCTTCTGTATTCTCTAAGATCAAGGCCACGAAGAGCCCTGACATAATCTGGTTTGATACTGTGGTCAGGCTCTTTATTTCACCTAAGACTCCTACACAGAGCCTAGCAACTTGTATTGGGCTAAAGTATTTCCTCCAGAAATGATCTGTTAAATCAAAAAGGCATTAAAGTGATGGGGATTGCATCACTGGTCTGGTTAGGATTAACCAGTCTCACCATTAAAAATCCACGCTTACTTTATTTGATTTTGTGTAGCTTCAGCTTCCACCTGTTGGATGGATATTTGTACATCTTTCTCTGTTCAATTTAAGAACTTGTTAATATAAAGCATCTCCTCCCTGTAAAGAAATCCGATTGCCTCTTGATCTTCATTGTAAGCTGAACAGGCTTGGCTGTAAGCCTTTTTCTTCCTCCCTGAAATAATTTTTTATGGCTTTTTACTGCATAATCTATTTTTTTTTCAACATCTTTAAAAATGTGAACAGTGGAATAGTTTGCAAATTTTTAATTGATCTCACTTAATGCCATATGCAGATACCAAAATCATAATCCTCCTTTTATTCATTACCCTGCTCTGCATGGGATGTGCCTGAGATGAGATAATTTAAAGAAAGAGGCCGAAAAAGGGGAGAGAAGGAAGAGGACAAGAGGAGTGTGCAGAGTTACAGAGTTTACAATTAACACCACGTAAACCAAGAAAAAACAAATGCAAATGAACCCTACAAACCAAGACAATTAAACACTCCAAACTGCCAAGTTTTGGGAACCCCAGCAGCAACATTATGTGTTCTGTTGTTTAAGAAAATACTTCAGCAGAGGCCCCCCCATCCTACAACTTTCTACACTGAAAGTATTACTAGGTTTTTGTGTTTTGAAATTCTGCAGTGGAGGTTTCTTGGGGAATTTGGGTTCCACAGTAACAAAGCGCTTGCACATCTTTAGCCACAGACCCCAGAACAGGACCCAGAGGTGCTTCCTCTTGAGAAAAAAAAAAAAAAAAAAGCTTTTCTTGATAGTAGTGGAAATAACCACAGGTAGTCAAGGTTGTTCCGTTTAGCCAAAGAATTGCTATTTCCATCGTATCAACAGCAGGTAGCAATGAATGGAGCTTGGCTTTGTTTCCTCTGCAAGTTGCAAGTCCTCTTGTTTGACCGGATGGTTTACAGCAGCTTCTTTCATTTCTAGGGCTGCATCCTTTTTTTCTTCTTTGTTTTCAGCCAGTTTTTTTCACCCTTTTAACGTGCATGTGCAATGCAAATACAGAGTTGAGATCCAAATTAGGATAGGGATTTCTCCCTCCTCCATGCGATAAGGCACACTAGGCAACACGCTGTCTCAGTACTGTTAGTTCACGCAGCAACATTAGCAGTGAATACTATTCATTGCCAGCTACTGTCATTGGTACCTTTATCAAATCCTGATGTTATGCGTATCTTAATGGGTTTGGGAGCTTTACAATATTTTCAAAGTCCATAAACGACAGAATCCAGTATAAAAAAAGGTCAATATATTACTGTTGAAAGTTTTTTTTTTTCCTTTTTTTATACAAAAATTAAAAAGATCAAAATATATCACATTATGTACATATTGTGCTTCATGCTTAGAGATCACTGAAAAAGAACACACAGACAAACATTTTAATCAAAGAGAAACGCTCCATTCATTACACTTACTAATCTTATTGTTAATATTATAAGGATCGGCATTCAGCTGATTTCTTTTAATATTAACAGTACATCCAAACAACTTACCACAGAATTAAACACTTCTATATGCTAAGGGTGTGCTCACATTCTAACCAAGGGTTTGCAACCAGTTAGTAACATGCTTGCTGTTAACTTGAGCTGTGTCCACATACCACATGTTTGAAACTGGGTTATTAATTCCACTCAGCTTCAGTGTCACACCCTTGTCGGAGAACGAGCTTACAGCATCCTCCTCCGAGTCTGGATCAAATGCTCATCTTATGGGGGGGACACATCTCATTCTCCTGGCACAGCCACCTTTAGCACTTACAACCCCGGCTGTTCCGGGCGTGTGACAGTACAAATTGCCCAACCCACGTGCACCCTGATTTACCGATTCGAGCACCGAAGCAGCGTAGTGGTTGTGGATTATGATTACGATGGCAGAAAAGTCTTTGTTTGGAAATACACGTTTTGTAACTCTGCGACAAAGAGGTAACTCATTGTAAAAGTCTCAGCTAGAGGGGTATGGTCTAAGTCACACGAGCGCATTTTGCAGAACGCTGCAGCCTTTGCATGAGTGGCTCTTAAACTGCCTGGGCCGTAATAGAAGCCTAGCCTGAGCAAGCCTGAAAAAAAAGGCATTGCTACCAACAATATTAATGAGAATAATTTTTCAAGCTTAGCAAGTTTTTGGAGCGGTGTTCCTAGCACCAGCCTACAGCTGTGGGGAACAAGGCACCAAGCTAGATGGAATCCTGCCATCTCCAGGCATGGCGTTACGTCTGCCAGGCACATAACCTGTTGCTTAAAGGAAGTGCAGCAGTACAAACAATCACCATGCAGCAAACAAAATTACTCAGGACCTACTCAAGGATATACAATTATTATTATTACCGTACCTTATGCCAACATCCTGCTACTGGCAGTCCGTCTGGTCCCTGCAAAATTGAATTTACAGATTTAATTTCCGTTGACAGTGACTTAAGTGTCAGTCCCCAAAACCTGAAGCTCAGTCTTCACAACGATAACAGGTTTAGCAGCACTGTTAATTACCATGCAAAACCCCTTTACTGTATGGGCACAAAAATAAATATGCAGGCAATGTAATCCATGTGTCACGCACAAAATTGAACACACTCCAGGGTCAAAAAAAAAAAAAATTCTACACTTTCTTTGTCATTTAAACAAAAAAGGAAATGTAAACAAATATAAAAATCTGGAAACACAGTTAACTTTATAATCTGCTTTATAAGGTAGTGTTTTTTGCAATCAGACATATATGTGGAAAGCATGATGTGGAAATGTATTTTTTGTTAATATGCTGCGCTTTTCAGTTTGGAGGGGGTGATGTAATTTTTTTTTTTTTTTTTTCCGGATGATACCTAATCATGTTAAATTCGATCCTGCAGTACTTAGTTTCTTTAAGAAATCCTGAGTCACTGAACTGATTGAAATAGGATGAGTTGTGGACTATGCAAAGGGAGTGAAAATATTTGTCTTTTTCTGATGGAGATAAAAAAGAAACATACAGAAATCAGAAAGCCAGAAGAGCTTACTTAACCAGGAGGAAAACACTGAAAAGGAAGGAGCCCCTTAGAAGAGGAATGGACTATGTATGACCAACTCTTTCAAGATACTTTAGAAGAAAGAGCTGACTTCAGCTGCCTTTTCTGATGCTGGATTTTTTTAAGGCTCTTGGTTCTCTGATTGCATAAATTTCCGCATGTAGAGCTGCAGAGAGCACACATGCACTGACCCTTCCCTCAGAGCTACCTCCAAATTAACTAGGGGTGGGAAGCCACGAGGATGTGTACGCAGCAGAGAGAACTGCTAGTGCAAATACAGGTCAAGATGCATTTTTACATTTTTTACTGTAAATGTCAGTCATCACATTTTTTGTATTCTGTATTGATTTTATATGTAAAATAGCCTATGCCCAATAAAACAGATGCAGTGAAGTAAGGTTACCCTCTCCAGCTGCTCACAGTGTAACAGGTCAAGTTATTTTCACATGCTTTCCTATAACATTAGTTAGAAAACATACACATTTTTCTGCTGACACCGGTAAATATTTTGGTCTGTAACTATTCATAAAAAAAAGTGCAACTTGTAGATTTGCCAGAGTCGTCTGGGGGTGAAGAGTAAAGGGGACAAGGCGCAGAGCAGTTGTTTGACCTAGAAAGATCCTGACCTGCTGTTAAAGCGCATCCTAACACCGATGCTCACGAGGTTGGTTTCTGCCCTGGGCTTTTTCTCCCTCCCATGCACTCAAAATACTTATTTTGGCCATCATAAAACTCCACGCCTTTCTACCGTGTTTCACTCGAGTGATTCCAAAATGACTTGTCAACTTAAAAAGAGCTTTGCAACCTGCGCGTAAGGCTCACGTTCATGCTCCTGGACTGAAAGCCATCACTGAGAACCCAGCAAGCCTCCACCGCACGGTGGGGTGGAGAACGAAGGCAACGCTCCCAGCCGACGTGCAACTAACCCTCACGTACAAAAGCAGGAAGATGTGCAAGTGCTTTACTAACTGGTCATGTAGTAGTTACGTATTGGAGAAATCACCTACTGCGGTTTACAATGCCTTCGATACGTGTAGGTCTTGTGTTTTCTATATAGTTAAGATGGGAAATAGCTGGTAAATATAACATCTCTGGGGAGTAAGTACGAGGAGTTGAAGCGGGCCTGCTGCTAGGAATTGGTTTTTGACACATATGAAAGTAATTTAACTTTTTGAAAGAGAGACAGCTTACTGGCCTTTTGTTTCTCTGAAGACAACTGCAAATCATCTAGCATGCAGCATTTTCTATGGTTAAAAAAAAAAAAAAAGAAAATAAAACAATGACCTTTTTTAGCTAGTCGTGCAGTGCCCTGTTCGGGGAGCAGAGCACGAACCTTCCTGCATGGCTGCTGGACTTCAACCTGAGCTCTGCGGGGCAGAGCTACGTGCTGACAAAGCAAATGCCCTTCTGATGCCTCCAGCCACCGCTCTGCAGAACTGGCCGTTCATCTGGGGAAGCCGTTTCAAAACCCAGGCTCAAAGGGCTGCAGCAGCACAGGCAGGAGGGGAACCAAACTGGGCCATAGGTGCCGAGAGAAACCAGAACTAATTTTTAGCATCTGTTACCATAAAGGGGCAAGCATCCCCTACGTGATCTCCCGTTGCTGACGCTCCTTATCTAAAGTAATGTTAATTGTGGGAAGAAGGCACAACACGCTGGCGTCCGTCCCCGAGTGCCAAAGTGAACCATCTTGTTCCAGCTCTGCTGCCTTGCCTCCTTCCTCTCCCTGGAGGGATTCGCTCCTCGGGACGGGGCTTAAGCCACAGCAGAAACACACACAAGCCATGCAAGAAAGAAGGAGAGCAGATACTGTACCACAGGGCAGGGCACGCTCACCCCGTCCAGGCCTGGTAAACCTGGGTCCCTTTTGCTGCCTGCAATGCTACGATCTCCCTGTTTGAAAAAATAGCTGCTTGTTGAGAATGATAAAGGACATGGGGGTTACTCAGACACCCGTGTTTCAGCGGAGGAGGACGGGTCCAGAACTGTACACCTCCATTTCTGATGATACGGCAAATCAGCAGAGTGGTTTTATGGTAGGGAATTCACAGACACATAGAGTCTGTGATCTGGGAAAGATCTTCTATACACAAACCAGAGATTCATGTTTGTAATAGTGCAGTGAAAACGATGAGGGTTAAATCATCCAGCATGTTGAGGGAGGAAAGGCAATCATCAGAAAAGAAAAAAATGAATTGTAGTTCACATTCAATCTCCAAGCAAAATAAAGCATATTGACTGAAGGTGCTTTTCGCCAGTATAGCAGAGCTATACAACAGCTTTGGTTGCCATAGATAGCTGTGCTGGCAGGGCAAGAAAAAGTCACATATTTAGAAAAGAAATGGGTTTTTTGGAACATGTTGGAGCAGGTACCTGGCACTGCTAGTTAGTTGCAGCTGAACTAGGGGCTAAGAGGTACATTTAAGTAGTTCTAGTTCAATAGTTCACATGAATCACTCATCTTGCAGCCTCAAAGCATTTTAGGGAAAGGATCTCTCTGGTTTTAGTCATTATATGAAAAATAGTAATGCAAAGGAGGTGTATTTTACCAGGCCAGATAGCTTCTTATAAACCAGTATAGATTTTCTGGGCCTTATCAAAGGAATGAGAGGTTCTGGAAGCAGAGTTAGGAGATCCACTTTCCTCAGGCTCAAACACCCAGGAGCTTTCCTGGAAAGCCTCGTTGCGTACGCGCTGCACGGCGGTGGCCCGGGACGTGTCTGAGAAGGGACAGATCTGAGCCGCGAGCTGCTATCTCAGGCGGAGAAACACGGGGAGGTCTCTTCCCCCAGAGGCACTTCTGGGCAGCCTGGGGAGCTCCAGCTGACCCATCCGATACATCTTCGGCAGCACTAAGATGCTACCAACTCCAACCCGCTTCCTTCCCCAGGCGGGAGAGCGAGAGCCGGGCTCATCCCTCGCTCGATTTGCAGAGATGCAGGGATGGAGCTGACCTTGTTTTCGAATCGCCTCCCATCCCACTGCTTCGACTTACTCCCCAATTTCAAACCTACTCAAAATCCTGGCCGGCAGCTTCACCAGGGCACGCTATCTCCCAAAGAGCGTTACTGAAGCCCATTGTTCCCGACTACAATAAGAAGGTCTTTACACAAAGATTCTTTATTTTTACTGCTGTGGCTTGCTCCCATCTGGCCAGAGAGGAGCCCTTACAGCGAGCAGTGAACTTCCAGCAGCGCAGATAAAACAAACCATTAAGAAAAGTGAGAAAACAATAACCATCTGCTCTGATTTACTGCAAAATAAAGAACTACCAAACCCTCCCCTCCCTTTCCCTGGCTGCAAAGTCGCGGCAACGCGTGCTTAGGATGAGTGAAATAAGAGACGTACCACGGGACAAGGCTGATCCAGTCCAGGAGGGCCTGGTTCCCCCTTCTGCCCTTTGGCTCCTTTTCTCCCTGGTATTCCTCGCTCACCCTGTTGATGCAACAGGAAAATATCAGGAACGGGAGGGGTGACGCTTCGGCTTTAACTCACACAGCGCTTGCAGAGTCCCACACCTCACCCAGAGCAGGGACATTTGCACTAGTGTAACCCCAGCCGAGTAATTAAATCACTGTGAAAATCTTCAGTTAAAGCTGGGTGGAGATACTTTGAATAGATATTTTTATAACAGAATGACAAAATGACTGGCTTCTGCTATAAACCAGGTTGGTATCTGACAGTAAGCGGGAAGCACCAGCTTCCAGCTACTGCCCTGCGCTCAGCTGGGCTCCTGCCTCCGGCTGGGCACCCCTTTATTTAAGGATCCCTGTAACAAAACCTTTGACTTGGGTCCATTTTCAAGGCCTATAAACCAAAACCAGCAGTTCTTTGCAACCTGGAGCTGTCACGCTGCTCCATTTTCCCACAGTGGTTGTGCCGGCGTGGGGACAGGCTTGCAGGAAGCACTTCCAAGCGGGTAGGAATTAAGTGCATGTCCTGCCCTATACTGGGACCACGTAAATACCTGTGCCACAGAAAAGGCCTTACAGCAACGCCCCGAGGGGCTGGAGAGGGAACCAGCACCCAGGGCAAGCATCGCTGCCTGCTGAAAAGAGTAGCCAGTCCTGTCCCCACCCCGCTCGCCCCACAAGCATCTCTAGCCATAAGCACTCACCTTCTCCCCTCTTTCACTTCTCTCTCCTTTCTCTCCTCGGAGACCTGGGAAACCCTATCATGACAATTTTTAAGTGGAAAAAAAGAGGTTTGTAAGTTCAGTATGTGAACGTCCCGGCATCTCCGTTCAACATAAGCAATCTCCAGCAATCAACCCATCCTCCCATGGTGAGGAACATGACATTTTCTTCCTTGTTCACTTGGTATCTCAGCAAATTCTTGGGAAAGCTAGTGCTTTACCTACCCCAGTACCATTACATCTATTGGAGATTTTTGTTTCACTGAATCCAACACAAATATTCTCAACGGGAAAGGGAAACCCCCGCAGCACCTTTAGCGGAGCAGCGACATGCGGTGTGGCACGGTCCCTGCTGTGCGGTGGAAGTGGTGCAGCAACTGGCCTCAGCTAAGCCCTCTCCTACAGACATAGTTCCATGGGCACCATATTTAAGGGAGAATAGTCTATACAGTCTTAGCTACATATTTTTCTGACAATCTCAAGCAATTTGATGGCCTTTACATACAGGTGTTCACATTTCTACATATCACAATTAATGTTCTCCATACTCACATCCAATCCTGGCTCCCCTGGCTTTCCCTGCAGTTGTAAAAATAAAAATTAAGACATGTCATACTGAGTTTGGTGTTGCAGGCAAGCTTATATCTAATTTGCTGAAATACTACGGCAGTGACAGCAGGGGCTCGCCCAACAGCCCCCGGCGCTCTCAAGGGTGCTCATCGGGGTAGTGCCGGTAAGCCCGGCTCTGCACTTCTGGCTGGACCCACCGCAGCAGGGATTTTATCTGCCCCTCTTTTAGGATTACACCACAACATCACCGCTCCTTTCCCACACTGATGATTACCTTCTCTCCTTTGGTACCGGGTAAACCAATGAGCCCTGGAGCACCGGGGAGACCCTTAATGAAAAAAGAAACAAGGCATTAGGATAGTGGCTGTAAAGCAGGTTTCTGTCGACGGCCAGAAATGAGATAACGGGAAAACAACTCACAGCAGGTCCAGTGTCGCCGTGGTCCCCCTTCTCACCGCTGTCCCCTTTTTCTCCCTTTGCACCATCCAAGCCCTGTACAAATGAAACGGCATCAACCAAGACGACCTGGCAGCTCTGCCTGGGACAGCCAGCCCGCGCATCCGCTGCCGCATCCCACATCTCTGGGATGCTTGTACCCGCGCTGCCGTTAACATTCTCCTCTTCACCAAACCATATAAGAAAATAGTTGAAAATACAGGTTTAAGCCTGTGGGTTTGGAAACCCTGACTTGCACGTGCTGCTGGCCCTCAGGACTCCGTGCTGGAGGAGGATTTAAGATCATAAATACGTTTGGAAGGAAAAATGGCTTGTTTTCCAAAACACCAACTGCTGGACAGCACAACGAAGGGACGTGTTGTCACAAACAGTGACAAAAAAATCAGTCCCCAGAGCTGACAGGCCTTTGTGAGCCTGTAAATAATGCACTGGCAGCCTGGAAACAGCGGGTGACATTTAATTTATTGACTTACTTTAGGTCCCTGGATTCCTGGAGGACCCTGTGGGAAAGACAATGGCGCATTTGAAAAAACAGAATTTAAAAACCAAACCCCAAAGTTTGCTTCTCAAACCATTTCTTGCTCAAATTATGGGCTGACAATGGCCAAATACTTCTTTTCAAGACAGGTGGCAGTTTATTTGGTTCTCCGACGTCAAATCAGGGGGAAGAGGAACTGAAAAGGGCCGCTTTGCGTAAGATGCAACAATAAAAGCTCTGCAACACGAGCTTTGGGGAGCGAGAGCGCCGCAAGAGCTTTGCTGAAGCAAGTGACAGCAAAAAGCTCTGGAGGGTGGCACCCTGCCACCACGATCCTCCGAGCCTGGGCAGGGCTGGGGACGCTTCCCAGGTTATAAATGCTGCCTGGTTTTGAAGCGCTGTCTCTCAAGGTGCGTCTTGGACACAGCAGAGGCATCCTGACCTTCCTGATGCCCTTGACAGCTCCTCAGCCTTTTGGAGCATCCGAGGTACCAAACACCTTAGATATCTGCATCAAAAGTGCTCCATGTATTCATCACCACCCGCATCCTCTCCCACTGCAGCTGATGGCAAAAAAACTTACCGACTTGGGCAAATTTGTGGGAATACAGACACCATCACGGGGGAACAGGTTTCCCCATCCCACAACATTTTCTCTTTTCCCCATCCCAAGGAATAACTTGGTTATTTGCAAAATGTGCCACAAGCGCTGATGTGCTCTCCTAAATCTGGTGCTTCCATCTCTCCGAAGATGGCACCCAACGCTGTAGCGCTTCCCTGATTTTTTTTCCCAGATTCACAGCAGCCCACAATGATTAAACAGAGCGAACCACCCTCATCCTTAATTAATCACATGCGATAACAAATCTGCAGCAATGCTCAATTGCATAAGCCACTTTCCAGAGTCCTACCATAGGGCCGGGTAATCCGGGAGGTCCGGGCTCGGGTATGATCTGCAGAAGGGAATTAAATGGCATGTTAACGGGGCTGGACACAGAGAGAAGACAGTTTGGGAATGGAAACCTCACACGGCCCAGAATCATGATTTAATGCCCTCTGATTTAATGGCTTTAATCAAAATATCTGCTAATCAAAGAGTTGCTTGTAGGATTTATAGATAAATGAATCTTAGTAAGCACATGAATCAAGCTAGCCTCTGAAATGAGAGGCGTGACCCATGCTACTCAGTGAATTTACCAGTCGCAAAATGGATGTATTGGAAAATGATGCAATTTTCCGCACAGACTGAAGGAAACCAGCCTTTTTGATTAAAAAAAACCCCGAACAAAATTAGAGGTCTCATGTCATTAATAAAAAACTGTCAAAATCTACCACTTTTTCTTTTAAGCAAAAGGCGTGAATAAGGAAAAAACGATGTAGAAATCCTGTAAAACTTCAAAGAGCCCAGTATGTTTTTAGAACAAAACATTATAACAGCAGCATCCAAGATCTCAACCATCAATGCAAAATCTAAAGTAACTTTGTAGTGCTGAGTGTGCGAGATGTTATTCCCTAACGAGCACAACCCATTTAGACACATCTGAAAGTTCTTCTAGAAAACAGTTGGGTTTTGCTCCCCTCTGCTACGCTGACGGATACGGAACCGGCGGCTCCAGCCTGCACACCCCAGTTTCACCTGACCCCGCGCCGTGGAAGAGGCTTTGTGGTGCCAGGATCTTACATGATTATTCTGCAAACACGGTGACCCGGTGTCTCCTTTTTCTCCTTTGTCTCCTTTTGGCCCTTCTGCTCCCTAAAAGATAAAAGTGTAACGCTGATATGGTGCATCTTCCAGGAAAGCAAAGGCAAGAGAGAAAAATACATTTGTCTTCCTCTAAACTCCAGTCTTGGCTCAAGCAAAGCTCTTGTTCATCCCCGCAGGGCTGTTTGAGAGAAGGAGATTTTCTCCTCCTTGCTACCAGCTTAGATCACCTTCTGAATAAGCCGTTATCAGCATCATTAGCAAAGAAAATTCAAAGCTCCCGCATCCTCCAGCTCCACAGTAATGCGGTGTGGACAGGCTGTTACTTAGATCGGCAAATCCCGCCACATACCGAGCATTTGCAGAGATCAATGCATTAAAGAACCAAGCAGCAGATATACAGGGACAGAAAGAGGGACGTACCGGTGGACCCGATGAGCCCATTTCTCCTGTCTCTCCTTTCTGTCCCGTGATCCCTGCGCTGCCCTGGTCACCCTTTGCTCCTTTGGGACCCTGGGAGTTTACAGAAAACAACTTGCTTAGGAGAAAACTGTTAAACACCCCCCCCCGCCATTTCTGCCTTGCTGTTGTTTCTCTCCACATCACAGCAAGAGCTCACAAAAACATGTTTTAGCGTTAAAACTTATATATGCCAGTTTTGCAGGCGCAGCAGTATTTGGCTGGGCCGTAGCAGGGATTGCAGCCATTTAGGGTTGGGAAGGTTTACAACAGAATTTGAGACAGTGTCTGCTGAACCACATGTAAAAGGAGCCGCTCGGCAGACGTGGCCACGAGCAGCGTCTGCATGCTCGTGGCTGAGCGCAGGGCTGTAAGCGATGGGCCATTAATTCAAGGAGATGCAGCTGAACATTATGGGGCAGAGCTTGCTCCTGGCAGGCTGAGATTTGCTTTTCGCAGTGGCAGCTCTCACAGACACACAGGAAACTTCTTTTTAACTGGGCTCCTGCAAGGTTGCGCTCGATCCAGCCGTGCCCCACGCACCTTTTCACCATCCAGTCCAGGTGGACCCGGCAAGCCCAGCTCTCCCTGAAGTGACACGAAGAGCCCATGGTAAGTTAAATCAAGAAATCCTCTCGGGAAAGCATTTTGCAAGGAAATGAGTTATTCATGTGTATCAACCGTTGTGGTTGTGGGTTTGGCATTGCCAGGCTCAGGAGCAGCAGCAAGGAGGTTTCAGTGATGTGCCAGCATTACTGGCTCATCCGAATTTGAGCAACGCGGAGACCTCGCGAGGCACTGAAATGCTGCCCCATCCCATTCTCCCAAGAGATGCTTTTCTGCAAGTTAAATTCTTCTTTTAAAGAAACTACAGCTGACTGTAGGTTACTGGCTATTGCTTGTGAAGCGGGAAGACGGCGCAGTCCCGCTTCGACACGGTGCCAGGGCAGCAAGAAGCGCACGGGGAGGGTGGGATGGAGGGCGGCTTGGCACAGCTTTTGGCACCGCTGGCCGCTCCTCACAACCGCTTCTCCCATTTACTTCTGCCTCCCACCGCGTGCAATGAGGAAACCTCAGAGGGGCCAGGATTTCACCCGTCAGGTGTAGGACTGGGAGTGGATTCGTTTCTGAGACAGTGTCCTCTGGAAGAGGCTGGAGACCAAAGAAAGGGCAACAAAACTTTGGCTTTTGTGCAAAACCCTCCTTTCTCAGCCCGAGGAAGTGTTCAATAGCATTTCCTTTACCACGCGTAGTCTCAAGCCCTGCAGCCAGCATCGCCTGCCTTATTTTGGCTTGGGAGACACTTGCTACATGGAGAACCACTAGCGACCACGTTGCTTGCTAGGAAATACCACCTGCATGGCAGAGGTTGGGCTCACCTTGGGACCTGGAGCGCCTTGGGGGCCCGGTGGCCCTGGGGGACCTGGCGAACCCTGAAACACAGCAAACAAACCAGGCACGAGCATGAGTAATATGAATATGGCACACTATCCTTGTGCTGCTGGGGATGAGCTGGGAGCAACCACAGCCTAAACTTGTGTGACCGGGGTTGTCCAAACACCACGATGAGCTCAGCTGACACAAAGTGACCTGAAGGGCCCGTCTGGCACAGGGGATGGTCATGCAAAAGAAAACACAACCTGAGCTAGCTGGGTGTACAGGTGCAGCAGTACATATGTTAAAAGGCAAAATGCCTTCAAAATGCCTTTAGCCAGAGGTGTGGCCCCAAATCTGGTAGTCTCTTTTTGCATTCTCCCTCCTCCGGCCAGCTGGGCTGGGGAGAAGCATCCTGCTGAAAACAGCAACAACCGGCCGGGGAGGTGCAATTAAAGAGGGGTAACGAAGGAGTTTGTGTGAGCACTAACAGCAGGACAACCTTGCACGCTTAAGGAAGCTATTTTTCTTGGGCACTGCTGGGTGCAGAGACTGTGAACCGCCTTGAGATGAACAAATATTTTGCAACTTGCAAATTATCTCAAATAGGAAAACTCATGGTCTCGCTCAGCTGAAAAACAAAACCGTATCACATCCCCAAGCACTTTTTTAATATGACTGCACACTCAGAACCTGTTACATTTAATCACACTGGAAGCCATGTAAAGCCACTCCTTTCCAAAGCTCCGTCCATTAGACAGGTTAGTGCGCCAATACTGAAAATGGCTAATAAGCAGGAAAACGGGAAAGTTAGCGAAGTTCAATGACGTGCCCCTCGGCAATCTCCACATGCAGAACACGGGAGAGGGTCTGCGCCCAGCAGATGAAGTCTCCAGACATTTGATGGAGTTTCTCCAACCACTGCACTCCACAAACTCCACTCACAAAGCTGCATGCCGTGCAGACATCTGGCAAATGGTAATTACCATCACTTTGTGTATCCCTGCAGCCTGTCATAAAACAATTAGGATGGTTCTCAAATAAGTCTGTAATTAAGTATCTATTCTATTCAGCTTCTTTTGTCTTAATGAAAATGGCAGGTCACTGCTCAGTCGGGCAGGTTAGGGCTCGGGCACCGTTTCCCTTCCTCCCACATCCCAACAACTGCTTGCAGAGAAAACTGCTCCAGAGGACGTGCAGTGAAAACCACAGCTCCACACCATGCCATGGGAATAACACCCCACAGCTGGCAGTGTTCAAGCTGTAATTTGGCAGCTCACACGCGTTGCATCAGGTGTTTATATGTCACAGGCTGCATCAGGTTGCTTTTACCTGCAGGATATTAACTCACATCCCGCAGTGGGATCCTACAAGCCTGATACACAGCCTGAGTTCACAGCCTCGAGTTTTGCCACTGGTTTTGCTGGTACATCCTAAATATCCTCAGCCCGCAGATGCAATAAGCTCTTCCCTCCCAGCCAGCTCTGTGCTGAGACCAAGATCTCGGCAAGGAGAAGTAGGACAGGGACAGACACGGTGCCACAACGTCACCGTGGCAGAGCTCAGCAGTTTTTCAGTCCTTTCCCATTAACCTGCAGGAATTGGCACGGCCTTGGTGCGGGGCTTACCTTGAGCGCATCCAGGATTCGGCCGTCGTAGTCGATCACCACGGTGTCACCCTGTTCCCCTTTCAGGCCGGGGGGACCCTACAACCGGGGACGAATCCTATTTAGTTTTTGCAGCATCTGAGAAGCAGGTGGTATGAAAGCAAAGACCTGACAGCCAGGTGTTTGGGGATTATCACCTTACAAACACCACTGATTTAATCAATTCCTAGTCTGACAGCTGTAACTCTCATCCAACCAAACCTCAAAAGCACATAGATTTGTGTAACTGAGAAGTGCATCAAAATCCTCACTTGATTACCCTACTCACAGCTTCCCTCCTGCAAAAAAAGGGTCACGGGATGGTCACACTGATAAGAAAATGGGACTTGACTGCATTTCCCAGAGCTATCTCCCACAGCAGCGTCTGGTACCTACATAATGATTTGTTTAAATACGCACCATCTCCATTTTCTAGCACTGAACTGATCCTGAAGCGATTCAACCACATACTAAGCAGAAAGAGGTGGTGGGGAACAGCTCAGGTCGAGGCAAATACACAACTCCAAACTGAAAAAGCAAACCCCTGAACATCCATACCCGGGGGCCGATGGAGCCGATTCCTCCCTTCTCACCAGGTTCACCCTGAAAATCAAAATCACATTTTCGGTTCAAAGAGACCAAAGAAAATATAGGATAGTTATCTTAAAAACGCTGTAACTACATGAGATGCCAAGATACGGTTTAGATTAAGAAAAAGTATGGCACCAACAAGGAACTGCTTCTCCTAGCAAAAAAAATAGATTTGACTTCAGAGCAAATATATTTTGCAAAAAATAACGTTGGTGTGAGCTAGTTGACAGTAAGAACAGATCTCAGCGCAGAGAGAGCAGAGCGGCCCGCTCGGGGCCGAGCTCCCCGTAACGGTGATGTGCCGTGCCGCGCTCCGGCCCCGCTGGCTGCTCCGAGTGTGCCAAGCTCCGGCTCTTTGTGCTGGAGTTTCACATGGCGCTCTCTTTGCTTTAGGCTGAATTTTGCATGTGGAAAGTTTCAGCTGACACGTTTAAACCATTTTTGAGGGCGAGTTTAAGGAAAAGGGCTGTGCCAAATTTGTCTATTTTTTTTTTTCCCTTCTGCCCCCCCCCCCTTTTTCTTTTTTTTCTGAAAGTTGGGAAGTTTTGGAAAGCTGTAGCACTCCCACAGCAGCAACCTGAAATTCAGTTGAGGATTCAAAAAAATATACCTTTTGCCATACCCATGGAAATCCATTTGCTGGCCAAATTAAAGCCTTCCAAAAAGTAAAAAATGGTATAAACGTAAAGACTCTCCATAGGAAAACTCAATTCAGCAGATCTCAGGGGGAACAAACCAGCACTACTACTATGGTTTTAGAAAATAAAGTGGCTAAAAAAAAAAGTGGCTAAGGGTCACCCGAGCCGACATTTCTTCATCTTACACAGTTTCCTGCCCAACAAGGAGCCACGACTGTTTGATATAGAAAACACGACTGGATACAGATCCTACTAAATAAGAAGCAGCTGAGGGGGGGAATAACAGCCCACGAATGCTATCCGGGTCTCATCATCACGACTTAACATATCAAGACTGTCTTATTGCATTTCTTGGCTGTTACGAAGGTCAGAGGAACAGGACGGCACTTAAGTGCCCTGGGCTTTGAAGTGATACCGCAGCCATCAATACATTGGATCAAAATGTGATCAGAGGTTTAGCTCTCCTGGGGAGGAAGAGGCAATTCAATGAAAAACATGCAAGGAGACGATTTTAAAAACTCTTACACAGATCACCAGGAAAAGGTAAAATACTTCTTAACATCCCCGATCCGTTTCAGTTTGGGCATTTTATGAGCCTTTTAGAAGGCAAAGGCCTAAAACACCTACTCAGCTGAAAGCTTCTGCCTCAGCAGCGCTGTGCCCAGCTTCCCAGCTAATGGGCTTCTATTTACCTTGGGTCCTGGCAAGCCATCTGTGCCGTTCTCTCCCTTGGGACCCAGGCTTCCTTTTTCTCCCTGAAAACAAGACAATTTCGACAAATGCTATATGGGTAGGATGGAGAACAGATTTCTTCAGGTTATAATTTTCTTGCTTTATCTTTACTTTTACATACATGAGTGAGCAAAGCTCTGCTTTTAGCCTGAAATACGTCACGTTGCCTAGGTGCAAAAGGGGAGTTTTTGAGATTAAAAATGAAGCTTCCAGGCTTAATGAGTTGGCTGCGGGTGGTACGTTCAGCCATAAAGTTGGCCCCAAAACCACAGCATCTGGAGAAGGCTCCTGTGGGGAGCCCGCTGCACCCTGCTCTGGGCAGTGCAAACGCACATCCCGAACCCCAGCTCCAGGCCACCCCCAGCAATGCTCCCCAATTTACTTATGCAAGAGGAGCCTCTAAATGGCAATTCTCTGCCATAGTCAACAAGCTGTGTTTGCAAACTTCTTCTGGGCAGAGCTACCATGGTGGGAGGTGGGGGTATGCTTCTCTTTCTCATTTTTTTGGTTCTTTTCCCATGTCAGGAGAAATGTGCTTCTCAACCTGCCTCAGCTGTGATACTGTGCCAAGAAACCAGACAGCAAAAGATGCTGCCAATCACATACATTAGATGGACACAGAGCAGAACATACCTTAGGGCCCATAAGTCCTGGTTCCCCAGGGATCCCATCATCACCCTGATCAAATAAAATATAAAAAGTGAGATACAAAGAGCTTGTACACACTTATCACTAGGAACCGTTAGGATCCATCATTTGACCCCACTGAGCGTTGCACAGACCTGAGACCCACTCAGGTTTGCAGGAGACTGGGGGAAAGCTGCAGCAAGGAACCCAGGAGGCTCCAGCATGGTCTTCTGCTCCCACCCAGCTCTGCCTCCTCTGCTCCTGGGGCAGTGGATAGGCATCTCCCAGAATTTGCTTACAGCAGGCCCTGGGGAAGGTGCTCTCCTGCCTTTAATAGAAATTAGATATTTAATCTATTTAGGCTTTTTCGGTACCAAAGACCACCTGCAAGCTGCCAGCCATGCTCATGGACTTCACCACAAGTGTCCAGCACGCCCATCTGCTGGGAGGAGATTTTCTTGTTTCACTTGTCATGCTTCGTTGTTCTCCTGAAGTAAAACCCCTTCATAGGTGCTGAAGAGGTTAATTTTACTGGGCAAGTTATGAAATTTTTAAGCCAAATTCTGGCCTGAAAAACACCCATGGCCACGTCTGTTTTGGGGTAAAGCAGTAAGAGGGAAAGGCTGGGCCCTGTCAGCGCTTTGGCTTCAGCTAAAGGCAGTGATTTATCTACTATTTGATGGCACCATGAGAAGAAAACATGGAGAGCTAAGACACATGAATCTCCCACAGTCTTCAACGCCTGACCCAAGCAGCATGCCTGTCCTTAAAAGAGTGGGCAGTCCCCATGAGACCGAGGTGCTGTGTGGTGATGCCCATCCCAGGAACCTCAAACCCATCACGGGGGCCCATGGGCAGATAACAGCCTCCAGGCACTTCTCGGTTCAGCTTGAATTCTTGGAGCAAAAGGGCTCAAGACCTACTGCTTTGTTTGGCATTTGCTATTTTATTCTTTGTCTATTGGGCAGATGTGATTGCAGCTTCTGGCTTGCTTGTGGTAATGAAAACCAGGCTGCAGGCACAGCCGTGCCCATGCTTGGGGCTCACATGTGCGAAAAACCCCAGGGAACATGAGGAAGGGCTCAGTATGGACAGCTACAGCCATGGCTTCTCCATCGGTCTCCGGTAATGGTTTCCCTAGTCGAGCACCAAGGAAAGCAAAGAAAAAAAAAAATCACCGCTTTACCTTTTTCCCTTGGATGCCAGGCTCACCCTTCAACAGCAACATACACATAGAAGAAAGAAGTTTAAGGACATAACAGAAAATAAGATCAGTTGTATGGATACTCAAAATTAATTGTAAAATTAAAATACGCAGCTTGCATTGATCTTCTTTATCCCCCTCCTAAATATAAGAAAGCACATTCCCACAGCACACCACCTTCCAGCCCCCCGTGGCTCCCTCCACGCCCATTTTCAAGGTTTTAACATGGGCAGTGGCTGTGCTTTTTGTGTAGGTGACACATTCAGACAGCCATTTGCAGCTCCAAGTCAATGGCTAATATGATACCTTAGAAATTCTGTATCTGATCAACACAGATGAGTACAAGTCCAGTGCAAAATATGTATGTTCATCTCCACCCCCTTTATGCAGCAATATTTCAAAAACTCATGTTAAAATTAGACAGATAAGAAATTATTTATTACCTACCTTTGGTCCTGGAGGTCCCCTGGCACCCTGTTGAATGCAAGAGTAGTTGGTATACTTGTTTGACTATAGAGTATAACAGGATAAAAACGTTTCCAAGAGTACTTTAATTCCCATGAAAAAAGGTTAAACGGATGCCAACTTCTCATCTTCCCTTACAAATACAGCCGTAAGTTCTCTGTGCTCCCAGTAAATAATAAATATTCTTTTACAGCTTGTGTATTTTATGTATAATGAGCACTGTTTTATCTGACCTAGACCTTAGTGAATTGGAGTTACAATGCCAAGAGGCTTCAGAGGGGCAGAAGTGGGGATACAGGAGCAGCACATCCCTCCAGAGGAGCCAAAGGGGCAAAGACTGGCCTCTCTCCTCCCCAGGGCACACGTACCCCTGGACAAACAACCATTTTAGGGCACCCCTGCACCAGGGGAGGTTTAGGTTGGATATTAGGAAAAACGTCTTCATGGAAAGGGTAGTCAAGCATTGGAACAGGCTGCCCAGAGAGGTGATGGAGTCACCATCCCTGGAAGCGTTCAAAAAATGGGTAGATGTGGCACTTCGGGACATGGTTTAGTCTAGTCTACCCTTGACTGGTTTAGTGTGGACTTGGTAGTGTAGGTTAATGGTTGGACTGGATGATCTTAAAGGTCTTTTCCAACCTAAACAATTCTATGATTCTATCTGTAATTTCCCATGGGGTTTTTTTGGTCTCCATAAGCACCGACACAAAACCGCTTGCTGCAGCGAGCCGAAGGGTGACATAAAGCAAGGGGGGCGAGGGGCACTCACACACAGATGCTTCTGGGCAATACTAACCATGAGGCCATCCTCTCCTGGCTCGCCTTTGAAACCCTGTAAAAATAAAAAGGCCAACATTGAAACTATTATGCCTCATTCTCCAAAACGCATAGCGATAATTAGGACGTTCAGTAGCATTGTGTTGCAGCCTGGTTTTTTTTTGGTAAATGAATTGCCAGTGATCTAGAGATTTGCAACAGGTCATCTGAAAGCTACAGATCAGGGAAGAGATCTCGGCTCTCCGAGTTACAACCAGCACCCACAAATACATGCTTCGAGTCCAGCTCTTTGCTCCACAAGTGAAGATGGAAGGTCCCCTCCTGCTCCCGTGGCCCCATGCCCCAATGCTTTTCTGTATGAGCGGCCAGCAGAGCCCAGCTCCTGGCCCAGGCCCAGGCTGGGGACCCAGCAGTTGGGGTGGCAGCCCTGGGGAAGGGGACACCCTTCACCCTCCTCTCCCTCGCTGGGCTGCGGACTGCCCGGCATGTGCTCGCTGCGCATCTCCCGTCCTTACAGGGGGGCCTGCAGGTCCTCTTGGGCCATCTTTTCCCGTGTCACCAGGAGGCCCCCGGGCACCTGGGGGTCCTGGCGGACCAGGGGGGCCAGTGGGTCCATCTCGACCTTGATCACCCTGGAAGAAGTTCACACAGACATGGTGAGATGAAGCGGCATTGGCAAGCGGTGGCCGCGGGGTGCCCATGACACATGCACTGCATCCCTGG
The DNA here is from genome assembly GCF_030463565.1 of Pelecanus crispus. Taxonomy (NCBI): domain Eukaryota; kingdom Metazoa; phylum Chordata; class Aves; order Pelecaniformes; family Pelecanidae; genus Pelecanus; species Pelecanus crispus. Next base: position 5,713,771 of record NC_134650.1, read on the forward strand.
GCCATCAGTACCCTGGCCTCCACTGTCCTGCAGGAATTGAGTTACAGCTGCCACCTGGGAAGGCTGGGAGCTCATGGCCACTTCATGCCCTTTGGGTCTGGTTCCTTAACCAGGATTTTGCTCAATGCCCTTCCAACAAGGTTTTATCTCATTAAGCCCTTGCCCAGCAACTCTCTGCATGGAACCACCAATTCAACAGCACCCAGAAAGAACACAGACCCAACAACATGCTGGCATGGAGCATGCACACACTTCCATAGCTTAGTGGACCACACCAAAAAAAAAAAAAAAAAAATAGCGCTTAGTAGTATTCTTTAAATACAGCCAAGGTCATATACTAACACCCAACGTAGCTCACACCCTGCATTGCCTGGATGCAAAGAAAAAAGCAGCAGCTGTATATCTGCGTGATTGTGAAGGTTTGGTAGGTGCTCGCTCCAGAGGGGAGCACCCCGTAGGGCTTCGTCGCCCAGTTATCGGCTCCTGACCCACCACCGGCCACCGCAGCCCAGCCCCGGGGCTGTGGCCGGGCACATCCGTGTGGCTGCACAATGGAAAGCCTCACGGAAAGGCTGTCTCATAAATCTTTTAGCAACATCTGGAAGGGCTACCACTGAGGCAGCATGAGGACTGTATTTAATATATGGTCCACCCTCAAATCAGGGACAAGTGTGGGATTTTCAGAAGTCCTTAAGTGACTTAGCAGCACAAATCCCATGGCCTTTCAACAAGATCTGTGCTCCTAAATCACTTACATAGTTTAAAAAAAAAAAAAATCCTATTGCGAATGCTGAATGCTGCATCCAATTATGTCAAGAGTCTCCCACTGAATTTTGCCTAATTAAAACATCACATTTAGAGTATGAGGATTTAGACAACTCTAGTTTTAATGCATTTTATTTTACAATACCAGCGCTGTTCATATGAACAGTTATAGGACTTTGCTGCTTGATTCCCAGTCCTCACAAAGGACCAAATGCTAAAACCCATCACTTTTATGCCTCTCTACTTTGACAAAACTCCCCCTAAATTCTGATGAGATTTCACTCAAGCGTGCTCCCAACAAGCACCTCTGAACATAGCCACGGTAGTGACAATTTAAAATAGCAATAGCGTACCTTCAGCCAGAAAGAAGAAACAAAAGCAACTCAAAGAATCACAGCAAACCAGGGGCAGCAGATCTGATACATCTACCTTGAGCACTCGCCGGCTAAAGACAAGCTGATCGTTAGCCAGAAATCCGTGATTGAGCCGGGGAAAAACCATCTAGCCAGGTAAAGTGAAAGGCAGAGGAAGAAAGAGCAAGAGTTTAAGATGAAAGCAGAGCAGAATAATGAGTTTTAAAGACTGTAACAATATATAACAATTTTTCTTCGACAATTAATTGATGCATGAGGAAGAAATAATCTAGATAGCCAACAGTGGTTGTTTTAACATTCTGGACACACTGGACCTTGGTAAGCAGTAAACAGACACAGGGAAACAAGTATCTCTTAATTAGTTTACTGCACAATAGGACATTCAAAGCAGCTGGGATACAGAGGATTCCCCTACTGCAGGGCTTTCTGCAGAATAACAAGCATTATTCCAGTAAACCCCACAGGGGATACATCCCAGCATTTCTCTCGAGACCAAATATTATATTTTTTTGCAGAGGCTAAAATGAATGCCGATGTGTTCCACAGCCTGCAAAATGCAGCTAAATCTCTCAGATTTATATGATGCAAAAACAACGTCTTCGGAGCATGTCAGTAGTCGTTGCTATTGTCTTTTAGCCTTTCCACTTATCTAGGGAGAAGCAGTAAGACGTTTTCTCTCTCAGGACACTGCCTGCGTCTCCCTTTCCCCTGTCCATCCCTGCATACATTGTAGGAAGACCAAAGGGATGGAGCAAAGCCATGAGAAGCCCCGTGGGAACACACAGCACATCTTCTGTGAGGACTCTGGAGGGTTTCTATGGAACAAACCTCTTGTCCAAATTGCCCAGGGAGCTTTTAAACCTTTCACACAAATAACTGATAGCCCCAAAACTCAAATTTAGGGTAAATAATGCATAGGCAAGCCCACCTCCTGCCCAGCCTCCCAGGACAGGCTTAGCAGCAAGTGTGCACAGGTACCTCGAGCATGGATGTTTTAACACACTCATCTCAGAAAGGGAGGGGAAAAGCAAAGTCAGATAGAAAAAAATAATCAACCTTGGAACATAAACCCCTCCCATGATTTTTTTCAAGCTACAGAGAGAGGCTTTAGCTCAGCCCTCATGTAAATACAGTCATTTTGGGGAGGAACAATGCTGAAATCCTGAGATTTTCGAAAATCAAGATGATGCCACATCGAAATTAATGGAGACACAGAGCCCTTGAGCTTGGCCAGGTCCTCCAGATACTACAGAAACCACCAGAAAGGCTCTACTGTGAGCAAAGGGTTTTGTGGTAGACCCAGAGAACCTAGTTTTGTGGCTTCTATGTGCATGAAGATACACAAGAACATTAAGCGGGATTTTCAGAAGAGCCCAAGGAGCAAGACAGGAACTGAAACTTTCTTATCCCTCAGATTGTTGAGCACCAGCCAAGTAAACACCTCCCAGGCCCAGCCCTATCTGTTGCCACGTGAAATGACAATTTGCATTTGCTCCGAGGCCAAACACACCATATCCCACCAAATCCAGCAATTGCACATTTAATTTTAAACAATCCCTGTTACAGATGGACCCATGAAAGGCGAACAGCCCCGATGGCTATTAAATACAGAACCACCATCTCTGGCCCAAGAAACATCCAGGCCATGGATAACCAGGCTCCAGGGGGGGTGGTTAAGTGTGTTGGAATTACACGTTGCTACTCCACGTTTACACTCTCCTGATGCATCAGGACACTGGGCTAACTGGCCTTTGGGTCTGACCCTGGGTGGCAATGGAATCTTAGAGCACAGAAACCTTGATCACCAGCAATTTCCAGCTCTAAAGTACTCGATTTAGCCATTTCAATATAATGTTCCAAAATAAGAAGTAAAAGTAAGTATCCATACATCTCTCTGTTGACTGTGAGCTCTGCAGGACACTTTCCATGCTGAGTTTTCACCTGCAGCGTGAACTTGGCAAGCACTTAATCTTGTTGCAAAAAGTAAGAGAGGAAAAAAAGTACTTTTCTGTGTGCAGCCTAAACTCCAGCCTGTAGCTACAGAGCCAGTTCAGCCACGTGGCCGGGCAGTGTTTAGTCCCACAGCAGCCCAGGATACAGGTGCAGACATTACCGGTGCTATCTCCATTGGCACTGGCCATCAAGCAGGAGCATGCTGCATGGGCCACTGGAGACAAGAGCATTTCTCTCACAAGCTGAAGCCCCTTTTCTCCCCCTCAAGAGCAAACGCGGCACTGTTGCCACAGGCACTGTGCATCCGCTAGCCCAGGTGTGCAAAGATTCATCAATCCCATCATCTGTCTAAACATCTGAACTATCAGTAAAGAACAAGATCACCCAAGCTAAGGTAAGAAATCCAGAGTGGTCATCCCAGTGCTGGCTCAGGGAGTGACTCTGGCTTGTAACAGCAGTCCTTTTCAGAGGTGTAGTCATTATGTTTGATTTTAAGAGACAAATATAAGCACAAATATCAAGGCACAAGAGTTCCAGCCTCGGCAGCATCCTGCTTCGACTCTCTCCTCCCCAGAGCAGAGGGAATCCGTTCTTGGTTTCTCCCTGTAAATACGCTTACATGCATTTTGTCAGTATATTTGAGCATGTTTATTCTCCACCCTTGTCAGGTGAGGCTGCACAACAGCCTCCCTGATGCTGTTTGCAAGCATTAGCTTCAGTGCCTAAGACAACCTGATATGAACTCCCTTCCTCAGCTCTCCAAAATCACCCTCCAGCATCTGCATTAGGCACACTCACACGTACAATAATCTCTTTTATTTTTTTGTCTGCACTGGCAGCAGGTGTTTATTGGAGACAGAAAGAGAAGCAGTGCAGACACGAACAGATTCAGTAGCTAATCCATCATTGCCTTCATCTCACTTCCACTGCAGACAGTCCCTCCAAAGCTGCCCCAAGCATTATTCTCTTTTAATCTATCATTCCTAATGATAATATTTTTGTGTTCACTGACACACACTATCCCCACTCCACCACCCGTAGACATGCACATTTACGAGGGAGGCAGCATTGGATATATTCCTAGTTATTTATCCTCCCGTTGATGCGATGACTTGCTGCAACACATCTTTCAAAATCAGCTAAACAAAGCCACCGCTGAAACTTGAGGAAAAAGATAGATGAAATTAAGAAATAAAAAATAATCTGGGCCAGATGGTATTGAGAAGTTCCATATCCAATCCACAACCCTGAGTGTCTGGAGACATAAAGGAAGCTATTTTCAAAGCCAGGCACCAGTTATTAGACCTATTTGTGGCATGGCTCTGCCAGGCTTGTTTCTCTCCCTTTCCTCCCAAATTGTGAACCTTTTTCTTACTCTTGTACAAAAAGACATAAATAAATGGAAAAGTAAAGCAAAATCCGGACAAGTCCAGGTCAGGAGGAAAAAAAGCACATGTTTTTATTGGTAGATTAAAACATAGGGCAAGTGTTACCTTGGGAGCCGGCACCCACGCCTGCGAGTCCAGACGGAGTCTGTCCCCAGAGCATCTCCTGCAGTGCAAACAGGAGCCGCGGCAGGAGGTGGGTTCCCACGTTATCCAGCAGCACAGACCACAGGGGCTTCGGAGCCTGAGCATCTCCTCTGGCATCGCCCGAGTCGCCAGCCCCGAAGTCATCCACAGCCCCAGCCAAGGAGTGAAAACTCATGTCTACGTGCCACTGAATCACCTCTTACAGCCTTTTCTGAGTATGCATGTGGGCGCTTGAACTGGGTTGAGACCTTATGCCAAGCCCCTCCTCAGCCGTTCAGGGCATAAATCTATCGGAGAAATTTTTGGAGCCCAAGGGTGACATTTCCGAAGGCACCCAAGGCAGTTGGGAGCTGCTTCAGAAAATGATGCCAACTTCAAAAAGTGACTTAACAGCCTCTAGGGGAAGAAAGAAAAATGACTCTGAGGCATCTCTGCCTGACGTCAACCACTGAGGCCCTGGCTACGTTTCCAGCAACCGCATCTAAACCTACCAGCCAACTCTTGGGTGCCAGCTCCGAATCCGGCCTCTGTGCGGGGCCCACACGCCAGAATCCCAGCACATCCCCGCTGCAGGGTTTCCAGCAGGTGCCCGTAACCCACGGCCAACCGAACCTCCATTACTGCGACGGAGCTCACCTCAGAAATACCTCAGACCTCATGGTGAGCCCTCCCGCCTCACCCTTGACATGGGAGACTTTGTGTTACCGCTGCCATCGCCAAAACAGTTTTCCTTCATCGTACAGTTACTTTAAACCCTTTATTTTCAATCAAAAGGCAGCCCATGCTCCCGGCGGTTAGCTCAACAAGAGAGGAAGAACTTTCCATCATGCACAACACCGTGCTGGGCCTTTCCTTGGGACACCAGGTCTTACCTCCGCGTACTGGTGCTCTAATGCCAACAAACAAGGAGCACAGCTTCAAAACAAACATGGAGTCTGCCTCTGACACTGGAAGAGGGAATCAGGGATAGCAAAGACCAGTACAAGCAAAACCCTTCATGAGGTACCTGAAGGTCTTCAACTCTTGTTTCCCCATGGTCAAAGTTAGGAAAACCACCACCACAAAGAGCTCCAATGGCAAAATTAAACATTTCCAGAACTGTTACCATACCTCAGTTTGCAGCAACAAAGCTGCACAAAGCCTTGTTTTGTGCAGCGACCAAGCCCAACCAGATTTTAGAATAAATCAATGTGCTGTGTCACTACTTACCCTTGGGCCGATGTCCCCTGCTTCACCCTGTGCGTCAGGCAAAACAGCAAGGGTCAGCTATTAGAGTTCAAATTTCAACCATGAAGGACCGAGCGCAGGGTCAGCTGGACGCGGGAACAGCACACAAGGGAAGTGGCAAGAGTCCTATTGCTTAACGTATTCAAAACCAGGGAGAAGAAGGGCTCGAGACAACACAATAGGGAATGATTCTGCCCTGGCAGGCGATGAAACAGATAATAAATCAGAAAGAGTGGATTGTTTCCAACTCCAAGGCTCCCCTAGCAACTGCTTATATCCTACACACGCGAGGATTAACATCACTTTCAGTACAGTAATGACCTTCTTTGGCTGCTCTAATTTTGTGGGAGGATGTCATGCAAACACAGAGCAATGAAGCCCACAGCCTTGCTCTTGAAGGAAAGCAAGCAGAGAGTTGGATGCCACTCTCCTAACCCTTAAGGGGTTACCAGGAACCCTGCAGCATGGATGAGCTTTAAGGCCACACTTATTCCTCCTACGTCTTTGTAAACTCTTTCTGCCCTCCTCTTCCTAGGGCTCTTCCAAAAGCAACCCAAGAACTCGCTGTCACGGCTCCACGCCCCAACAGAACCCAGTGGTAATGTCATGCTGATGTATTGGAGTAACCTGAACTGAGAGAATTAAAGCAGGAGGAGGACATACAGCTGCTTCACCAAAAGCCACATGTTAATGGAGTCTTTACCTTCTCTCCTTTTGGTCCTGGAGGTCCCTGGAAATACAGAAGAAGGATCTGAGTTAAGAAACAGCAGAATTGTCAATGCACACGCCACCAAAACCAAGAAGATTGCGTTCATCAATTCACACACCTGAGACACGTTTGCTATTATTTTAAGTTATACACTGCTTCACATGAGCAGCACACTACCAAAAAGCACCAACGAGGTCCCATCTGCTCTTGCCAGGACAGAGGACCAGATAAGGACCGGGGCAGGGCAGGCAGCGTGACAGCCGCTTGCAAACACGTGACTCTAAGTAGATGCAAGAGATTTCTTGAAGTATTAAATCACTTCTAGAAAAACACATGCTCAGCATATCATTACAACAATTATACATCTGTTTGAAATAAACAAGGAGGATGGGCTGCTTTCTTTGGCCTATTTGTTGAAGACATAAGTCATCTTCTCTCTAAGCAGCTTTCTGTAAGACAGGCAGGCAGAGACACGCTGCAGCCCCAAAGAGAAAGCAGCAGAGCCACGCTTTGATGTGCCTACTCTGCATCCTCCTTCCAGCACAAAAAAATACTGAGTCTTGGGGTTCAGCCCAATTCATGGTGCTTGCTGAAGCGGGACCTGGTGGGAAGGCCAGCAGAGAGGCTGACAGCGGCAGCATCTGCACCCCCACGCAGCATCCCTCCTGCTGTTAATTTGGCTCTAAGCAAGGCTGCTGGCCCCTAGCTCTCATGGAAGAGATCATGAACAGTCTGGTTTGAGTTTGGCTGTTTGATAAGTTTGCTTTTTCGTTGAGATTTTCCCTGCCTCTCACCCAGAGGTCTCGCTCCTGCCCGGTGCACACGCACAACTCGCAGCTGTTTGCATCCACATGCGTGTCCAGGGCAGCAGGCGCAGGAGCGTGCTGCTGGGATTTGCGCTGCTCTTCCATCATGGGGTTTTTGCTGTGAGCTGGCCTTCCAGTTTCTTGGGATTTTTTCCTTTTCTAATGCATTATTTCCAGATTTCTTTTCATTCACATTTGTCATCTTCAGGGGTAGGATAAAAACCAACTGCAGCATTGTACAGCTATAACAAAATACTCCCCAGCTGGCTAGAAATAAGTATCTGGAATAACTTTTTGATTGCAAAGACTGAATGACTTCTACCTACTTTGAAAATCACAGTTGGTTTAGGACTGGAGCTTGAAAAGATTTCAAATGGTGCCCTCTAGTGAATGTGGTGGAATAGAGTGGGATTCGGACACAAAATACAGAGCTGTGACCTCCTGTAGCAACCGTCCAGCTGAAGGAATCGGAGCTGGCTAGTGTTCAGCTAGCATAAAAATAAAAAAGTCTGTGTTTATGTAAAGTAAGTAAGAAAAGAGCGGAGCACCTGACTACCCAAAGGGCTTCCAAGTAAAAATGAAGTCAAGCAAACAGCTCATAAAATGAAGTCTAGGCTGTTCCACAAAGTATTGCATGGACACCGGGCACTCTCAAGCAGTTTCCACCTGGGCTCCTTGGGAGGCAAACGAACCCAGTTTGGGAACAATTATTTTTACAATACCACTTTGCAGTGCCAGGAGCACGCAACCAAGATTACTGGCTTTGCTTCTTCCGAGGTGCTACTGGAGTTTATTTCCCAAATTTGGTCTGCAGCCCATCTGCAAAGTCTCCACTAGCTGAGCTGGCACATGAGTGGGGAGCAGCAGCCGAGATGAGCTGACAGGTAAAGAAAAGCTCACCTCTAGCTGTGCCGGCAAGCTCTGGCTCAGAGTTTAAACTTGCATGTGTTACAGACCACAGAATGTTTTTTCTAAATGCAATTTGTCTCCTAAACAGTTATATATGTAGTAACAGATGAGCAATATTTGAGAATTTGCCTATTTATTGCAGAGCAGCATGAATAAAGACACGTTACATTTGGCACTCGGTGCTACTTACTGGTTTGCCATCCAAACCAAGAGGCCCCTGAAAAGGGAAGGAAGAGACAGTATTACTAAAAAAGAAATAATAATAATAAAAAAAAATCAATTCACAAACATAGCAATATCAGTCATGCTCTGAAATAGGCTCTACTTACGTACAGTACAATCTTTGGCTATGTTTCTTATGTACCTAATCCTTCGTCCATGCAATCCAGCAGGAAGGTTTCACAGAAGTACAGTAAGAGGCATCAAACAATTTGCAGAGTATAAAGGAGCGTGAGAGGAAGCGACAGGATTAGTGACAGGGACAGGGTGACACTGCTCTGGCACAGCGCTTGGTATCCCTGAGGTTTTTAAAGACTCTAAAAGAGCAGCAGTAAAGCATGCCTGATTTGGTTAAACCAAGCAGATCCCAGGAGCGATTCACATCTACCTCAGACCAGAACCATTTGTTTTATCAAAAGAACTTGCTGAAACTCTACCATTCTACCCAAGATGTGGGGATCAGCCATCACCCTCAGTCATAATGGTAAATCTCATTGATGGGAAGAGGTGTCTTGCTATGGAGGAAGGAAGGGTACCTCTGCCCCGTGGGCTGACACCTATGTGCTTTGCTCACCCGCAGTGATACAAAGCTGGAAACACACCTGTATTTTCAGGACCAAGGAGTTGGTCACCCCAGTTCTTCCTCAGGTCTCCCCTTTCTAGGGTTGCCACAGGAATACATGGTAAGTTGACACGATAAATGGTTATTTCGCCATCGTTTCTGGCATGCAGCCCGTAATTAACATGAAGCCACTGAACACATTGGGCCGTAGGAAACCTAGCTTTTGAGAAAGCATGCACGTGGGGAGACGCACAGACGCTCTAAGGCCCATGGACAAAACCAAAGCTGCCCCTGCCGTCAGCTGGAGCTGACACACAGGCACTTGGGGATGAAGAGAAGCAGTTCAAAACTCAACAGTTACGGTAAATCCCAGAAGAACTGCATTTCCACCCATCCATGACCTGCCGCCTGAGAACTTAAAACCTTTCCACATTTAAACCCAAAGAAGGCTCAGCCCTGCAAACCGTTCCTGAAGAGACACAGCACAATGTCTGCAAGTCAGCAAAGCCCTCAGACACCCACTTCCAACCCCAGATTTCCAGCACACGCTCACGTGCTTTGCTGGGCGAGGATCCGCTCCGGAGGGAGCCGCAGGCTGTGCCGAACAGCGGGCACTACATCCCTGCCCCGTCCCCGCGGCAAAGCACGGCTGGCAGCTCCTGAGGTCTCAGCCACAACCCGGCCTCGTTCTCCTCACTGCCTACTGCAAATTCAAAGGCTACGCTTGCAAAATGGTACCTTGGGGTCAGCACCCGCGCCCTCCTACCTCTGCCCAGCATGGCCACACGTGCGCAGCACACATGCAGCCTCCTGGCTCCTTCTGCAGACGTGCTGGGCTGAAACATCTTCCCGCGTTACAGCCCTGTAAACCCGGAGGACCTACCAAAGCCAACATAGTTTGGGCTATTGCATAACGCAACGATAAAGCATCCAACTTTTCTGTATTCCTTAGAGAACCGATCAGGGTGAACTTTTTTTAGTTCAGCTTAAATCTGTGATGGTGAAATTGAGCAAAAGAGAGTAAGGTGTTTAAGAGAAGCCAAATAGCTGCATCAAAAATAGCATCCGCAGCTCTGGCCATCAGCAAGGAATAAATCAGTCTGCAGTGGCTGTGGTGACGAGGCTTAGGATATGGGACACACACGGCTCTGTCAGGAAAAAGAGGTAAATCCAGGCGGCTGAATCCTGGGCAGGGCATCAGTACCTATGTTATAAAGCCCATGGGACCTGTACAAGAGATGTCCACCTGAAAATAAATGGGGATTTCTTTACACAAGAGATTTCTGAAGTGACCAAACATAGGTTATACTGTTCACTTGACGTGTATTGTTTCTCAGAAGGACCTACCAGTACACAACTGCTACGTAGCAGTAACGAAAAATATAAATGAATGCAGTTGCGTCCATTAATGCAAAGGCTTGCAGGTCACAACCAAACTACCACTACTTCCCCTAACACCCCCTCCATACTTTATCTCACCTTGATTCCTTACATTTTAACACCTGGGAAAGGCATCAGGTCCACAGAGCATCTTTCCTGAAACTATGATTGACTGAGATGGTTCACCTGAAGCTCCCAATGCAGCTCTTTGACCTCCGAGGACAAGTTGTAGGATCTGAGCAGAGAACTTACAGCATATTCAACTTCTCAAAGGAGCAGAAGTCCCAGAGATGGTTGTGGGTTTTTTTCTTTTTAAATTTACAATACCAATTCATCAGCTTTTAGCTATTCTTGTATCAGTCCACAAAGGGACATCCAGAAGGAAAAACAATGGCCTATTCAAAGGATGCTTGTTTGAGGGAAAGCATTTAATTCTTGAGAGAAACAATATCCATTGGGCTTTCAAAGGGGCTCTTTGCCAGCTGCCTCGCTGAATGGACAAGACTAACTCAGACTTTTAAATGTTTTGTTAGTCTGGGCTGGAGATTAATTGACTCTTCTCTACCTGCCCAGCCAAACGTCTGCATGAGCAAAAGCAGGGTTTCTGAGAGCAGCCAGAGGATTGCATGTGTAAAGTAGGAGAGGACATGTGAAATCTGGGCTTGCTTACTTGATTGCCTGCAACTTTCAAGAGCACTCGTGTGTGGAGATAGTTATTATCTTTTATTTGAATTCTGCTCCGTGTCATTTTAACTAAAGATGAAGGAATCTTTATTTTATTTGATAACTAAGGAACAGGAAAACAACAATTAACCCCCTATTCCCTGAGTCAAAACTCACCTCTACAGAAGTTTTCATTTTGGGGGGACAAAAATCACTTCTACTTAAACAACCAGCACAAAGTATAAGAAAAAAGTGGGTATTCTAGACACCCCATTACAGGGCCCAAGTAAGAGAAAGCATCGCAGTGCCTTCATGCTGTGCTTTTTGCCCAGGGATAAATTTCACTCGTGTTCACCCACTCTCAATTACAATCCTTTCGCTCCGAATCACACACATGGTGATTGCACTTTACATGATTAAATGCTCACTACATGAAGAGGGGATGAACTTTCTGCTTAGGACAAACCTAATGCTTTAAAACAAGGTAGAGAGAAAATGCAATCAACACGGTTCTGACTAAAACCATCACTGCACCAGCCAAGCAGGACAAAACCTATCGATCCCGAGTGCTTCAAGGAAGATGACACTGATGTGGTCCCAGCCGACATCATTCGGTGGATGTCAGAGCTTTCTTCTAGCTGTAATCAATTCAGATCTCGTTTTCTGACCACGCAGCAGTAAGGACCACCTGCGTTTGGTGCCAGGCCAACACGGCTCTGTGGGGCATCCTCCATGTTTGAAGAGAAAAGAGGAAACGTTGCTGTCAGTTTGATAAAGAAAATATATCCAGAATATCTGGCTGGAGCCATCAGGTTGCCAGGGCAGGAGGAGCGGGTGACATAGAGCAGGGATGAGCAGTAATTGCAGTAACTTGTGATGGGTAAAACCACGGCAAAGAGTAACATAAGCGCACGGTGTTCCTGCGGGTGTAATTACCCAAACCATGGTGCATCCCCCCTGCCATTGTCTGGGTGAGGACATTATTTATATAATGATATCTATTTTATGGTATATATTAATGATGTGTTATTTAATAGTATATATTAACAGACCTACGGGGTTGCATGGCACATGTTAAGAAGAAATGATTGATCACCGGCTAATGGACAGAGAATGGGCAGAAGAGTGGAAACACCTTGACCATGTAAGGGCTAAATGTACTCTGATGTGTAATTGTCTGAAGGGAGCCCTTCTAAGATAGGAATTTAAACTTTTTCTTTTAAAACAACTCTGAATCCCTGGACAAGTTTTGAAAATGTTGGTGATTAAATCTAGGGGCTTGATGTTCCACATTAGGTAGCTCACATCAGCCCTTCCTGTTAAATGCCTATTGCAATATCCTAATTATTACAGGCTGCTAAAAGGGGAGTAGACTCTTGTCTGTAAACCCTGGATCTGGGACACATGACCCTCGCCCTTAGTACTGGTTAATTGGATTTGTTCTTTGAATCTACTAGGGCTCATAACATTCTGCCTGGAGAGATAGTGGAGTCCTCATCCCTGGAGGTGTTCAAAAAACATTTAGACGTGGCACTTTGGGACGTGGTTTAGTAGGCATGGTGGTGTTGGGTTGACGGTTGGACTGATGACCTTAGAGGTCCTTTGCAACCTTAGTGATTCCTAGTTTTTACTTTCATTAAAAAATAATCCAGCCACCAAGCCAGGAAACAGGAAATTAATTATTACTCTACCCTTAATTGGTTTAGTGGTGCACTTGGTAGTGTTAGATTAATGGTTGGACTGGATGATCTTAAAGGTCTCTTCCAACCTAAACGATTCTATGATATTTATACAATGATGCTGTGAATGCAGACACAAGTCGGGTAAGACATTGGGGCCTGAGCAGAGCTTGTAGCTACGTCACGCGCTCTTGCTGCATGCCTTGGTTTGGACATGCAACATTTCAACTTCAGAGGAAGGGGCTACATTCAGATATGTTTTAAAACAAATTTCGTTTTGTTTCACAGCAGAAGCTCAGAAGTCTTAAGATGTAGCACCAAAATGTCACCTCTCATTGCAAAAATGAGACTCACCCAGTGCTGAGAGCAGCTGAAGGCTTGAGAACAGTTTTAGGTTCTCCGAAGTGAGAAGACGTGGAGCTTGCAAGCTGCGATTCACACGCAAAAGCTCTTCCAATAAATAATAAGTATTTCCCCCGTCCATCCCTTACCCCTGCCCAGAGCAAGCCTAGGTGCCAGCCTGGCTAACTGGCCCTCTGCCTTCCTCCTCTGGTGCCATTACTGCTGCTGGCAGGGATGTACTTGCTCTAGCAGCGTTACAGGAATTTTAAAGGGGGAAAATATCTAGTGAAAACAAAGCCAGAGATTATTGAGAGGACAATCCTTCCGAGTTGGGAAATCTTCTCATGGTTATTTTTAATGTTTCCTGCTCTGCTAAAAATTAGCACAGGGGTCGGAAGGAACCCTGCAGTCAAATTTTTAACAAATTCAAAGGGCTGCCTTCAATCTCTGTCTCTGTGGTTTCAAAAAATGGTAAAAACTTACATTTGAAAAGGAGGAAAGTGTCAGAACAAAAGAGCATGACAATATTTTAGTATCCCTGCGAAGGGCCCTGGGTCATTAGGCGGTGTGGTTCGCAGCTCAGCCAGGAAGCAGGGACCATCCTTTCCTATAGGCTATGCTGTAAATCTTCGCAAGCAGGATGGTGTCTGCTGGCGATGCGGTTCCTCAGCACATTTTTGTATGAGAAGAAAGCTCTGGCAAAAGCTGTGGCCAAGCATCCCCTGCCAGACACATCACAAGGAAAGTGGAGAAAGGCAGCCAGGTTGCTGTGGCTCCTCTGAGCTTCCCAGCTGAAGGAAAAGGGGAGAAGAGGGACTGAGAAATGAAATGCGGGTCCTCTAAACAGCAGCTGAGGACCACTGGTGCTAACTGCGAATGAATTGAGTACAGTGCTCCAGGATGTCACCTCGTCCTCGTCCCCAGTTACCGCTACCCCCTCCTTCTTCCCTAAAGTCCTCAATGCAGAAGGACCAGAAGCCCTTATAAAAAAATGCAAGTTTTTACTCCATCCAATACCACCTCTGCTACAGTAATCATGTGCCCTTCCAAATAACAGCATTTGAACATCTGTGAAAAGATAGACTCTACATATGAAATTGGTTATACGAGGAATTATCCTGCGCACACACCGACTGCAATGGCTGTGAGCCCGGGCAAGTCCTTGCTTGGAGGTTCCTTCTGCATCTGCCCTGACCTCTGGGGTCCCCGGTGTGAGACCTCAAAATTGTGTCAGCCTGCGGCACGACACAGTGTTGGAAACATTCCTACCAGGAGCTGTCGTATTTAAGCATTAGGAGCATTAAAATCACCATAGCTTCACGTTTAACTATATATAGCGTGGATAGTCTCACTGGAATGGGATGGGATTGCTGCACAGGGGAACAGCTAGGCACTTAAAAATAAATAATTTTTTTTCAGCATGAACATGATTATTAACAATCCTTTGATAATAATTTTCTCTGTTTCTTCATTTGAATAAAACTATTTCTGTATTGTCCAACACAAACTGCCCTTTGGTCCATGACTGCATGCAAACCTGAAAACTACTTTTTCATTACTATGTGATAGCTTTTTCTTCATTTTTTAAAAGCAAATAGCTCCGGAAGTTCTCTTATAAGCACAAAACAGCAATGTTGATGAGGCATGTTTTTTAATGTTTGTAAGACTGATTGTTTTAATTTGGAAAATAATTTACACTTGTTATTCCACGCATCAGTATATTTGTTTAAAAAGTGGAAGCAAAGAGTATTTGAAATGAGGGAAGCTTAACTAGCTTAGCTGCTCCACAATGGATACAGGTCTTTCAAACATATTTTCTGGGTAAATCAATAAAATGCCTTTTTTTTTTTCTTCTTTCGTATTTTGAAAACCACTAAAAAGTGAGGAGCTCCAAAGCAAGTCTGATAAATACCCTGTTGCCAGATTTAACGAGGAAACCATTTACACATGACATTCACCGAGGTCGCACTTTTGCATGAGTTAAGCTTTAAATCCATCCAACCTTTGTGATTTAGCTAACACCTTTTTGCAAACACAAGCACCTCCGGCAGGGCAGGTCCCCCCTGGCCATGGTGGCAGGTAGTCCGGGGGCTGCTCTAAGCTCCCCAGGGCTGCTGCCACCCCCAAATCCGCCTTGATGGCACCTGCATCCTAACCGAGGCTGACAGTGAGGCACCGAGACCACAGCTTTCTGCACACAAGAATCGGCTGATTTACAGTCTTCTCCAAGAAGGCAGCAAGACGGCATAGAACTAAAAGACAAGCCAGACACGGGTATTTATTTAGCCATTAAGTTGTATTCCTGGATTAAAAACTACTTGAAATGTCAGGCTTCACTAGCACATTTATCATGAGAGCAGCACGTAAGAGAAATTATTATTACCAGTGGCAGCTCCCATTTGGGACAGCTCTGGATTTAAAGCACAGCAGGAGGCAGTTGTGTAACAAAAGATGTTGCACAGCGTTTTCATTCGACTTCCCTCGATAGACCAAACCCTACATGTGGGATAGCACAAGATGCAAGAGGACTCCGAAACCCATGCACGGCCGCTTCTGCCTGTACATGTGTATTACCCCGGGTCTGGAGACAGCTGGGTGTACAAACTTTTGGGGCACAATTGGCTGCCACTGAGTGTTTTGTGAATTTAATGGGAAACCATCTTCTGGTTTGGTTCTCTCCCTCCTCTCTTGCATTTGATGCCACCGTCCTGTGTGGCCTCAGAGCCAGGCTCTCCTTGTTTGGCTAGAAAACCCCATTTCATTTTACAGGGGAGGGCAATTAGGGGTTCCCCAAAACCCATCTCCCTATGAACCGCAGCCCTACATGTAACATCTGACCCCAGTCTTGGGGGGGGATCCCAACGGTGCTGCTCTGGGCAGTGGGGTGAACAATCCCCCCTTGCCCGCAGAGCCCCCCGGCAGTGGCAGCTCTCACCTGTCTCCCAAATTTCTTTCCAAAAAGGCCACCTGAGCACACCCAGCCATTGCCCACAGCACCTGGTGGGGCTCAGCATCACCAAACCCCCAAAAGCTCCTCCAAAACCTTTCTTGGGGTGGAACCGCGTCCCACAGCGCAAGCTGATGGCAATAAATCCCCCAACAGAGGTGTCAGGCAAACGATGCAGAGCAGCAGCCTGATAAGGGCCAAGCACGTGTTAACAAACGAACCAAAAAAAACACAAATCTGTGCTCTATTCCAAAAAAAAAAATCTGTCCTCAGACTGCTGGGCAGCCTCTGCCCATTCTTTGATGGAAACAGAGCAGAAAGGAGCAGTAATCTGCTAAAAACTTCACCCATAATGCAAACCAGACTGCGGAGCTCTGCAAGGGGGAGCAGCCACCTCGGAGGCTGGGCTGGTCCACGCAGGGCATCTGGTGGCCACGCACAGCCAGCCTCTGTGACAAGAGCCCAGCACAGGGCACGCATAATCGATTGCAAGGGTTCCTGAAATCCTTGGGAAACAAAACCATTAAAAAACCCCAAACCCTATCCTGAGAATGCTTTTGGGGCAGCGCCAGGCCCTGCCCACTGTTCAGCCCCTCCTTTGCATCACCAGCGTGGGCTCACCGGAGCACTTGGGTTCCCAGCTCTCTTCCCAGGCATGCCAACCACGTTTATCAGGGCTTCGTGGTGGAGATAAGGCACCTTTTCTCCTTTTCCTTAAACACAAGATGCTCCTCCTTCCATCTGTTCACAGAGCTCCCTCCTTGTTTTACTGGATGTCTTCTCAAAGACGCTCAAGAAAAACGCCTGGAAGCAAATCTGACACTGACTGGGCCAAAGGGGTGGAAAGCAAACGCTGGGCTGGAGCTGCATGGGATACGGCTTGGGTTTGCGAGCAAGGTTACTCGGATAAAACACAAAGAAATGCCACAACAGAGCCCGTTCGTTCACTCCTCCCAATGCAAAGGGAAGGGAAGGAGTCACCGCAGCCAACTGCCTCGATTCCTGGGCCAGCAGCGCTCTGCAAGGAGCATCCCAGCATGTCAGATCAGCTTATCTGCTGCTCAGCATCATTTCAGAAGCAAGACCTCACTCATCTGTGCATCACATTGCACCAGTTTTCTTCCAAAACAACAAAGTGCTTTTATGGAAGAAAGAGTCCCCCAAATTTCTGAGGCTTAAATGAGTTCCATGTGTTCTGCGCAACTGCTTGTTTCAAGCATTTGGTGCCCAATTGAGTTTTGGATATTTTTTGTTTCATGTCCAACTATGAGAGAGGAGATGGCTTCTGTGGTGGGGATGCAGTTTTGAAGTTGGTAAGCAATTGTTTTGGAGGAATATCGATGTTTCAAGCAAACACTTCAGCCTCTTGCTGTCTTTGTATTCTTCCCCCACCAGTGCCATCCCTGGTTGACAGCTGCTGTTTGGATTATCTCTCTTTTGTGGTTAATGAGCAAACTTCTTGGTTTTTCTCAGTTTTCCTCTGCCTACAAGCCAAGCCTCGGTACCATGCAGCTGTGCCCAAATGCACTGGAAACCGAGATGCAGATGCACCAGCTGCACTCGCACCTGAAGCGAGGAACCAGAGGAAAAGCAGTACAAGAAGCCAGAAACCAAAGCCCTGCTTCAACCAGGCATTGGGTGGTGAAGGACCTTTTCCACCATCTATCCTCACAGCCATCCTCATCACCAAGCCTCCCCCTGCGTGAGCCAGCTTGGGATAAAGCGGCCAGCTGGGTCTAAGTCATCACCTGCAAAGCCATGCACGTCCTGTGTCAGAAATCTGCCTGCGCAGAAAAGTTCTCCTTGCAATTTTCGTCACCGCCTTCACCAGGCCCACTCCTCTCCCTGGCCAGAAACACTGGAAGCACAGAAGATAAACAAATGCATCTGCAATTCCTCTACTGGGTGGGATATAAGACAACTTTTTATTTTCCCTGTGGAAGAATTACCTCTAAATCAAAAGAAAAATAAACTGCTGCCATGAAGAGCTGGTCTTTACAAAATCATTGCTGTTTCCACATCAGAGAGCCAGTAAACGGACATAGCAGGGAAACACGCTGGATCTGCTTTCCCTCCTTAAAGAGGTTTTCCCCTCTAGGCAAATAATTATGTGAATTGGCCACAAAACTGATATTAAAATAAAATGAAAAAGACTAGAACTACAAAGTTTGCCTTGTAAAATGAGTATTTGTTACTTCTGTCTTTTGGGCTCTTACTGGGAGAAGTATGTGTGCAAATGACTTCATTCACAGGAGACACTCCTTGAAGTCTGAATATTTATGAGTAAAGATACTCAAGAGAACAAACACAGGACCAAACCCTAAATTACAGTTGTGACCTTGGTGAACCTAGCTAAGAAAACTAAATAGCCAGCTTACCAACAGAAGCCTTCATTTTGGGGACAGATACCGATCCCATGACACAGTATTTGAAAATATCTAAAGTCTAGCGATGCCAGATGTTAAATACAAAGTTTTTTAATTCTGCGCATGCACAACCAAAATACCCATGGAACATACAGGCACTCTGTGTCTGTGCATGAGCTACCACCCAGGGTCTGGAAAGCATCCACCTACTGCGAAAAAACAGTAAAAGTCTGAGATCCACATGCTCTTCCCTACAGCCCATGAGATCTGACCATGTAGCATGGTCTCCCATATCTCACATGGGATTTCTGGAAGCCCTCCTGAAGAGTTAAACCACTGCCTGTTGCTCTGGTTTGAACATGGAGCAATCTCAAGCTACACACAGCTCCTGCGACTCTCCCAGACTGCACTCTGAGCGTGCCCAAGCAGGACTTGGAGATAATTGCATAGATGGAGACAAGTCATCAGGCAGTCCAATTCCAAGTTAATTCTACAGTTCTCCTGTAAAAACAGTTTATTGTTAATGTCACATCTGGTTTTCTGGTGTTGCCATTTCCAAAACGCCTGGCGAAGTGCATGTCTTGGAGCTTTCTGGTAAACTCTGAGGGACCACAGTGGGACGAAGGAACTGCCACTAGGAACGGGCTTGGGCACGTGTTCCCCATTTCCCACACATCAGCCTGTCTGTATTGATAATACGTTTATGGCTCACACACAAACAGCTTGCACAGACTTTCCCTTGCTAAGTTATCTATACTAATTGAAATTCTTAACAAAACCCCAAACTCTGTTGGTTATGGCCAAGGTCTAGAGCTGCCACCAAAGCCCCTGTCATGCTGCGCCACTGTACTGGGGTCATGCAAGTCAAGGAACCAACTTCCCCTTCTGCATGTGCTCCTCCAGCCCCTCTCCCAGGCATCACCTCAGAAAAAACCCAACCAACATTTGGCTTCACTTTATGTCTTGAAAATTAATTAAAACCAGAGTTTATCATCCTTACAAGTCGATTTCCAGCTACAGGCATTACAGCTGACTTCAGTGGATAACTCTGGATTTACAACACTGTAGCCAAAGGAAGATATTAAGCTCAGTGTGCAAGGCTCCCAAAATAAAGTTTCTGAAGCTGCTGAGCTGCTTAGCTCCAACAGTTCCTTAGCATGATGTGGACTTTAAATACAAGAGAATGGCCTGTTCAAGAGTATTTCAGTTTTGACCGAGCAACTATTCCCCAAAAGGCGTGCCAGCGTTGAGCAATGCCTGTGTTGTGTCTCTCCTCTACCATAAGTCCATTGATTATATTGGTGTAGTTACCTGTCATTAGAAAAGGATGCTACTACTGAATATTGAATTATTTTGAATAAGAATCTGCATTACTTCTAAGCAGGCAGAACCTGAAGCCCTTTTCTCCCTGCCTTCCCAAAGAGTTCCTACTGTTAAGAGACACAGGCAGGATGATGCCTGGGCTCTTTCAGGCAACACATAAATGATTTACAAAATTCAGAAGGCAAACATTATAGGCCAGAGGAACAAAATGAATAACACTCTGCTCAACTAAAAATAGATGCTAATATTCTAAGAAAAATGCATAAAATAGGAGACAACTCTGTTTCACATCATACTTTTTTTCTGCAAAGCCTCTTCCCTGCTCTGCTTTTTATTAATGAAGACATGCACATGAAGTAATTCCCCTCATTAATCAACTTCATTCTTTTGGTTTCTTCCCACTTGAAGTGACAACCCTCCATTCGGGATGTCACGTAGCGGCGTAGCAGAGACCGATTTTAGGGAGGAACAAGTAGCAGAGGCAGACAAAACTCTCAAGAAACAGAGACTTTGGCTTCAAAAGGCCTCTCTGGTAGATGGGAAGAGGGAAGGGAAAGGGTTCTGGTGAACCACATATGCAGCATCTCATTGGAAAAGAGGAGAAATATCTTGTAGGAGGACAGCTGAGTAGTGAGAAGGCAAGTATAAAGTCATCCCTGCATGGGGCAGGGGAAGGGACAGAGGCAAGGCTGCTAAAAGCATCACCCAACCGTTGCTTCTCCCCTCCATACATTATGCGACTCCATTAAACAGCTACATAATGGGAAGATCCGCCTGCATGGAAAGGTCAGCTGCAAAGCCTACTTCCAGTTCGGCTCTTCCATCTGCTCCTCATTTTCTCTTTTTTTTCCTCCTGCCCAGATGCAGCTGCCTGCCCTGCTAACGTAAGCAGCCGAAAGCCCCACTGCACCAGTCCTCTGCACAGCCAATCCCTCTGCTCCCCTCCCAGCTTTACGAGGGCAAATGCCCCCCGACATGCTGACGCACTGACAGCGCATCAAGTCGAGGGGAACCACTCCACAGTGCAGATGCTCCTTGCCTCAGAAAGCATGGCTCGGGACAGGTCCCAGGGGATCCTGGTCCCAGTGCCTGGTTCTGCCCAACAAGAAACACATTTCCATCGTCGCGGCGGTCACACATCTGTTTTTGCTCTGCTCCAGCGTGCCCTCGTGCAAACCCAAGCTCAAACTTCAGGGCTGTGCTTTGGTTTGGGGATGGGCCAGGCAGTCTTCTGGCAAAGGCTAAAGGTGTCATCCAAATTTTCCTCGTCAATCTGATCTAAAGGCTGCTGTAATCTCTTCAGAAAAGCTGGCGATGGGAAGCACCAGAGTGAAACGATGGAGTTAAACCAGCAGCCGCCGGTGGCCCTCCTGCAGCAACGTCCTCCCTGGCAGCAGGAAGACCTCAGCACGCCCTTGGACCTGTGCAAAGCCCAGAGTGAGGGCAACCGCGGACCCACCACGATACCCACAGCCACCGGGCAGGTCCCTGAGCGAGGGGTTGCAAACACAGCGATACCACCAGGCAGGGCTAACCAAAGGTAGATGAGGTTGCTCAGGACCTTGTCTAGAAAACTATCATTTTTCTCTCCTGAACTGCTCATTTTGCAGCATTTTTACCACTGTTTTTCCCTTAGAGACCACTGCATCTCAATGGAGCCCTGTAAGCAATCTGTAATTACCAATTATTCTGGGATTTCTGTATAAAGGAATCATTTATCCTGTAGTTTTCAGTCACTGACACTGCCGGTTCACCCCAGGGCACCAACCACTACACACCTCCGTGTTACTCCAGACCACCACCACCAGCACAAAGAGCCAGAGGAACATCATGGTGTGCTGCAAGGAGGACCACACAGATGTCTACAACTACCTGAAAGGAGATTGTAGGGAGGTGGGTGTTGGTCTCTTCTCCCAAGTAGCTAGCAATAGGACAAGAGGAAATGAGCTCAAGCTGTGCCAGGGGAGGTTTAGGTTGGATATTAGGAAAAATTTCTTCACAGAAAGGGTAGTCAAGCATTGGAACAGGCTGCCCAGAGAGGTGGTGGAGTCACCATCCCTGGAAGCGTTCAAAAAATGGGCAGACGTGGCACTTTGGGACATGGTTTAGTGGGCATGGGGGTGTTGGGTTGATGATTGGAATGATGATCTTAGACGTCCTTTCCAACCTTAATGATTCCTAGTTTTTACTTTCATTATAAATGATCCAGCCACCAAGCCAGGAGGCGTGGGGTTGCTACTCTCCCCTTAATTGGTTTAGTGGTGGACTTGGTAATGTTAGGTTAATGGTTGGACTAGATGATCTTAAAGGTCTTTTCCAACCTAAATGATTCTATGATTCTATGTCAGACAAGAAGTGACCTGCCAGTTCTCCTCCACCTTCGGGGTAAAGCGCTTGGCTTCCCCCCTGAAGTTGTTTTAGGTAATTTTCTCTAAAAAGGTCTTCCAAGATTAGTGTTTTGGCATCAAAAAGAGTAAAAGCCTTCCCGCTCCCTGGTGCCTTCATTTGCATTCTTGCAAGCTCAGGAGGTGCAAGGCAGGCTCTCAGACTAAACAGATTTGCACCCCAAAACCCAGGAACTTATGATAATCACTGCCACTGTTACTATGTGCATATTACACAACCAAGATGACAAAAACATTAAAAAATTGCAGGTATTTTGGACACTAAATAGGTCGTCTGCCTTTCTCTGCCCTCAGCTCTCCAGAGAGCACACACATGCACAACCCACATTCAAGCCCCTGCAGAACCCGAATGATATTCAATATAACAGCTCTTAAATTGGCTCTTGGAGACCCTTCTGCCCCCCAGGAGCCGGTTCGCTCAGCAGCTGAAGTGAGAGCACAGCGAGTTGCAGGGTTCTGCCTTGTTCACCAGTCACTGGGGTCCAGGCAAGCCCGCCGGAGCCGCCTCTGCCCAACCTGGGTTGAATGCAATTTCCACTGTGTGTAACTGAATTACCTGCAAAGGACAGTTTTTATGTTGCAATTTCATTATTCGTTTAAACATGGTTACCAATCTGGCAGTGCAATTTTCACCCTTCCAACATCAGCTTTCCTCATCTATTAGAAAACCCCTGAAAAAGATTAGATGATCAGTCTGGGGGTCAAAAACATTTTAAAAGCCTCCCCAGCACTGCAATTAAAAAAGAAACAGAAAAATCTCAGAAAGGACAATCTTCAGGCAGCCTCTGAAGCAACTGATAGGACAAAGGCAGGTTTACGGCAGCGTGAGCTCGTGCCTCACCAGGGATATCAAAAAGGCTCTTTTCCCCTTAACCTGCCCTTGATATCAAAAGTTCACATTAAACTAATTACCTGCACGGTCTTTGTCCTTCTGTCAAATTTGGCTGAAATGGGCCAAGCTCAAAAGTTACTGGTGAAAGAGGAGAGAAGACAGACCCATGCAGCCCGTAGCCCATAGGAACCTACACCGAAATTCAGGCTGAGGTATGTGCTGTCATCATGTTCAATGGGATGTCAAAACCAAGTCAAATGAGACCAGAAAAGCAGCAAAACCCAACATTCTTCATAGCTGTTATTGGTAGCGTTAGTAGACTATGCCACAGGCCTAAAAATAGAAACTAAATCCTTTCTGGAGTTTAACAAAATAATAATGAACCTACAGAACTTCATAAAGAAGAAACTGTTTCTGCTGTAAAGTTTTATTGTAGGGCACAAACCCCTCCCCTTAGGATGTTAACTATGAAAATACTGAAAGCATGTAATAAAAGCTGTTTTCTCTTTGGGTCCCGTCTAAAGAGCTCTGGCTCACTTCATCCCTTTAAAGCTTCCATTGCTGGCAACTCGGTTATGCACTAGCAGCTCACAAATAAACTCAAAGCACCGCTAGCCAAGAGATTCATCTGGTACCACACCTACACCTCTGACACCAAACACTGTTTATTATCCTGTTGCTATTTCTGCATTTGCACCACATCTACCTCCTGAAACAGCCTGGAGTTTATTTGATCACCCTGAAGGGAACTAAATAATTAAATCAATTTGACTACACAACTGGATGTGATAAAGCCTGTCCATATGCTTCTGCTGAATAAGTCTCTCAAGCCTGCTTTATATGTTTAGTTTCCTCCTTCTTCAGGTACACATATTGCTTTGGAAATGCAATTATCATCACCTCCTTATTAGATAAACCTTATTAGCGTAGCCACTGCCACATGGATGCAGTAATTCAGTGTTTGCTGGGTTTGGCTCAGCCAGTTTTGCAAAGTTAGAAATAAGCCCAGCTGCACAGCTCTCCCGGACTGCAGGTCCTGGGGGAAGGAGAGAGGAGGGAAAACCTTTTGGCGACATTAATGCCATTTTCCCAGTGCAGATGGGGAGGCAGAGCTGGAGGTCACTGCCAGTCCCTGACAGCACCCAGGAGAGCCGGAGCAGCACCAAAATCCCTCACCAGGAGCTGGGATGGGCACGGTGCTGGGGCTGCCCACTGGGACAGGCTGGGGGTGATGCTCCATCCTAGGGAGAAGTCGCTAATTCCTCCCAGTGTTTCTGGTTTTCAGAGCTCTGCAACTAAACCACACGCACGAGCTTTGCCAGAATATGACCGATGCAGAGAAGAAGGGGGCAAACCTGCCACAGGCACTGCTAATCCAGAAGTGGTTAGCCACATCCTGCAAGAGCAGAAAGCCACCCTAAAACTGCTAGTAAACAGCCCAACTAGAGCAAATTCTCCCATCTTAATGTCTAATAAATTAAACTCCGCTGCAGCCCCTTCCAGGGCAGGTACCGCCTGAGGGAGACAAACCCCCGCGCTGCGCCCGTCCCGGCCGTCCTTCCCCTGGCAACCAGCAGCCTTGCGTGCTCGCAGGCTTCCCCCGCCATTCCCTCATACTCAAGCTTAATTTATTCAAATAAATTGGTGGAGCCCCAAGTACTTTCATGTTATGGATGCAATGGCAGCACAGGCTTGTTCTGCAAAATTAACCCCGTCTCACACCTCTCCCCTTCTGGGGCTGGTGCTGCTGGGGAAACGCTGCTCTCTTCCCCAGGGATGCTCACAGGGGTCCAGGGGAAATGAAAACTAAAACCAGCTCTGTATCTCCCTTCGATCCTCCTCCCTTGAGCTCCCAGTCCATCACACAGAGAAAACTCAATAGATGTTTCCATGGTTTATGGGAGTTCAGGGAGAACCAGGCCAGGGCATGAGGTAGCAGGGATGTGTTTTCCTAACATGCTCCTTCGGGGGCAGGGGGAAGGAAAAAAAAAAAAAAAAAAAAAAAGGGGCATCAACCACCGGAAGGAGAAGGCTAACTACTTTTCTTTACCTGATAAATAGAACAGCAGGACAAACAGCCAAGAAGCCCCTTCTAGAGCATCAGGCGGTGCAGAGCTCACTGCACCCATTCAAAAAGCAGGAGAAGAGCTGGAAATGTGCTGTGAACACAGAGGATCTACACAGCGATTTTTACCAACCCATTACGCTGAGCGCATGCACGGGAATCGCTCCCTGACAAGCCACCGAGCCCCTCGGAGCCAGAGTACCGCAGCCATCCAAGTGCATGAACGTGGACTAAGGGAGCCAGGCTGCAGTTTGGGATCTGGCCAGAACAAGGTCTCCCTCCTCCTGCAGAAAGCAGCTCAGAGCCTTTAACAGCCCCACGTTACCAGCTTTATTTCTCCCCCAGAAGGCACCTCCCTCTAACACAGAGACATTTCTGTGGTGCCCATGGGCATGGGAAGGGCAGCGCATCCCCAGTTACACTTCCGAGTCCAACAGGCTCGGCAGGACACCTCTGCTCCCAGGGAAAAATTTTTCGAGATGGGTGAATGAGGACCTATCTCAACATCTGAAGCTCTTTCACCAATGTCCCCAAATTTGGCCACCTACAGCTGTGAGTGGGACAAAGCCTTCACTAATTTTGCAGTCCAGTGAACTCTTAGGCAAGAGTGTGATTAGTACTGTGAAAGAGCTCAAGTATTTCACTCCTAGAAACATTAATGGAGAATATTGCACAGGCTCCTGAGTTTTCGGGCTAAGCCCCTCAAAAGCTATCACTGATAAAGAGGGATGGGAGGAGGAAAAAAAAAGAGACCAAGACAGGCAAAGAAAAACAAGTGTCATGGAAAAGACGGAGAGGACCACGGAGTGCAGATTAAAAGCGAATAAAAATAATAAAAGGAATAGCAGAGTTACCGGGTAACCATCGCGTCCTGACTGCCCCTGTGGTGGGGGAACAAGTGAGATAAAAGTCAGTCAATGCACCCGTAGCAGCGTGACAACACATAGCAGCAGGCAGGAGCCGGGGGCCATTGGCCAGCCCCAGGACTAAATTCTCTCCAGAGAAATCTCTCGGGGCAATTTTCCTATCACAAAGGTCACACCTGCAGCATATTTCCCCCGGATTTTGATCTCGTGCTTCCCTTTAGCTACTTACCGAGGCTTTTGCCAACTCACACCCATCCCTGCTGCCTGTGCTCAGTCTCTGCCGCCCCGAATCCAGCGATGTGCAGGATGCACACTGGATCCTGGCCGTAAGCCTGCTCCGGGACACGGGCACCAAGAGGTACGGGAACACCGGGTGCTGGGGAGAGGCCGGGGAGGCTGCGGCGCTGCTGAGCCCGCGGCCAGGCCAGCCCGTCTGCCCAGGGGCAATCGCTGAGCTTCAAACTCCTATTCCAGCACTTGATTCAATGACGGTCACCCCCTCTCAGGATCCATTCATTTCCTTGCAGGATGCAGCGCTCTCCGCTCACCTCTAAGCTCCGCTTTTGTTTGCAACGAAGCGGAAAGAAAAGTTGATGCTACAGGGAAAGACCTTACTTAGTCCCTAATAACACCTGCAAGACCAGTGGAATAACGCACAACCCATTCAGGAATATTTCACCTTTTCTGCTCTCCTCGGGGGAGTTCCCAAAGGCGTTTACAGCTCGAGCTGCCGTTAAACATGCCGCGAGCTACAGCAGAGGAGCCTGCTGCAAGCCAGACGGAAGGCAGATTCCCCGGGAAGGAGCTGTTAAGTATTAGCTGGTACGCGAGTAGGCAGTAAAGCGTGTATCTGCTACAGCAATGTCATCTGCTACCATAAACACAGGTTATGTCAGCATGCTGCGGATATACACTCAGATTCATACACTTCTTACGGCGTGAAATAGCTCCGGCAGCCCCCTCCGTACCACGTACGGGGCTTCTCCCTTCTTGCTAAGTGCCCCTGCAGCTTTTAATGCCTCCTGCAGCGCTACCGATTCATCCAGAAACAACGTCGAGTTCACCAGCCACCTATTTAACCGACTGCAGTCTTGGGGTGAAGTGTACAGTGAGATTTTTATGGAGACGTATGGCACTGGAGCACACAGAGATAAATAGGAAACACTTGTAACTCCCAGCCTTCGCTCGCTGGTGAGTTCCCCAGCCAGCGTGCTAATACATAAAGTGTTTGTTAATATCTGGGACTGTAAATGTTTAATTACAGTCTGTGGTAAGTCTATCCTTCAATTGTAGAAATTTCCTACCCAGCATGTGATTTTAATACCCTCCGAAACAGAGGTTTTATAGCACATCTGAGCAGAATACCCCTTACCCACAGACAGGACGATCAATCATCCGACAGCCACAAATCCTGTACCACAAATTCTAATAATTTCATATACACAACTAGCTTATGACAGCCAAAAAAATAAAATACCAGAACAACTGCTACTAGGGAACAACAGAATTGAGGATACAGTTTTAGCAGAGCGGGATGCTGTACATGTAAGATGTAATCGATTCCTTATGGCCAAAATCAAGAAACAGAAGAAACTAATAGAGTTAAATACAGTACTGTTGAAATAAAATAATATTGTGGTTCTGTGGGTTCTAGGACTTTTATTATATATATTAGGTTTAAAGAAGTCTCTGGCAAATGCTGTTTATGCTAAAAATGCAGGAATTTTTTTTTTTTTTTAAATGAACTAAACCAGGAGTTGCCTTTTAAAGAAGGGCAAGAGGAGAGGGAGGGGGAAAAAAAAAAAAAAAAAAAAAAAAAAGTCTTGTTTGTGTTAAATCTCCCCTGTGCTCCGTTTGCAATTCAATAGTGCCGTGGGAACCAGGAAATGAAACCAACAAGAGACAAAGAAAAATTAATAGTGCACCATATGTTGCCTATGTCAAATCGCATACAATAAAAGTGAACAGACAGCACACGTGAGGAAGCATAACCCAGCCGGCTGCGTGTGGGCTGATAACAGCCTCTGAGCAGGAGCAGAGCCCAAACAGTTAAATAAATCCATTTTAAACAAGCCAAAGTACTTTAATCAAGAGGAAAACGTCCCTTAAAAGATGTATATATGGAGTTTTAAATAAGCAGTATCCTCTTCATTTGTAACCTACCGTTGAGTGAGGAATTTGGTTTTTTTTAAATAATTAAGCCAAATTGCATGAATTGCAGAGAGGAAAAAAAAACCCAAACCAAATCACCAGGCAGAAGCCCTGTAGGGACCGGCTCTAGCACCCAAAAGGGCTCCGCAGCCACACAAACCTGCACTCGGCCTCAGCAGATGCTCTCCACGACCTCGGGATCTTGCCCGACGACGTGACCGCGATGCGGGGTTTGGTGAAGCAGGCAGCAGCCGCGCTGCCGGGGAGCGGTGTCGAGCTCCGGGCCAGGCACGTGGGAATTCACCTCCCAACGGTGCTCCTGCAGTCATTGCCCAAGTCACCACTATTCCAAAAACCTCACAGAATGACTTTCATTGTGTGGCTTGGAGAGGCTGCGTTGCAGTTTTTAATTACAGAATATTTACAGGAAAATAAATTCATTGACAGACTACATTTCTAAACACAAATAAGAAAAATTCATTTGTTTGCATTTCTCGAGCCAGAGTTTTGGATTTATTGCTAATGCTGGGCACAACTTTCAGAGCAAATTCATTCAGATCTCCTGTAAGGATGGTTAAGCCAAAGCTGTTAAGTCTTAAAATTTTCCTGATTTGCTCCTTCAAAACCTGGCCAAATAATAATTTTGCTCAAACCTCTCATAAGTCTTTACATTAAAAAATGAACTTGAAATAGAAGCAAAAATTCCAAGGGCTGAAAGCCATTAACTAAACCCACAGGCAGCGCTGCCGATCCCAGGAGAACCCAAGCCATGGCGCTGTGACAGCCCCCACGCTCCACGTGCATTTCCTTGTCACCTTTTGGCTTTTAAATAGATTTACAGAACTGGAAATTAATTAGCCCAGGAATAGTTAGCAAATTTATTCTTCCTGAACAATCCCTTTTCAACCCAGTGATGCTCTGCAGGAAGAGAATGATGTGAAGGAATGTCTCTGTTCGTGCAACAGCGGAGGAGGAAACGGCCTGTGCCTTTCCTCCTCCTTTGGGGGAAGAAAGGTAGAAAACCAGAAGCACCTAGTGCCCGTAACTTCTGTTTTAACAATCCCTCAGCAACGTGGAGGGCACAAATGAAACGCTGCTTTCTCACTCCAAAACCAGCGGGAGAACATCAGATTTGGACGTGGTGGTGGCACAGCCAAAGGCACGTCTGAACATTTGGAAGGAGGAGTTGACACATTTTCAACTATTACCCCTTCAAACAACGAATTCCCCATAAATTTTCTGGTTGCATTGGTAGGAAGGCTTGTTATTCTCCCCAAGACTTCAAAGAGAGAAGCAAGCAAGCTACAGCTTTCCCTCTAGCCCCCCTTGTGAGGCTACCAAACCAGTATTAAATGATAGAAACACAACAGATAAGAAAAGCAAGACAGAGCTTTAGAACCAATAAACCCACTAAAATGTTAAAATATTAGTATAGCACTCTTTCTGCTAAATGGAAGCGGACTAAAGAACTCTTTAAAGGGAAAACTTTTTTTCTTCCTGAATATTTTCTGGGTTTAAAATTACTGGAAGTCCCTCAGGGCAGCAAGTTAAACATTTTAAAACTTTTTTCCCCTCTCTATTTGTCTACAATCACGAAAAAATAAAATACAGCAGCATCTGGTACCAATTTTACTTCCAGACACACCTCTACAAAATAGTGCTGTGCTTTTGCAATGACACTGAAAGGCAGGGGAGGGGGGAAGGGGAAGTCTTAACTTTGTTGATCCAACAGTAAAATCCAGGATACTTACTGCAGGTCCTGGAAAACAAAAGAAAAACAAAGAAAAAAAAAAGCAATTAATTAATTACAAAGAAAAAGTATAATCTGATGAAACAGCACATAGCAGGAACGAAAATCAGAACGATTCAGTAATTTTCAGCTCAATTCCAACGTGATGAGTTTCCAGATACACTTAATGCCATCTGCATCCTCCTGTTACGGCACCATCTCACCCGTGCTGCCGGCACGGCAGCGCTTGCGGGGTGTAAACTCACCCTTGTCCCACCTTTCCCCCCAGTGCGCCTCTGTTCCCCCTTCCCCCACGAGACCCCGGCCACGTCACAAGGCATCGCCCCCGTGCAGGGCCTGGGGCGTCGCGTGCAATCGCAGAGCGTCGCCAGCAAAAAGCAGACGCAACCGGAATTTTAGGAGCAAAAAGCGCGTTTTCACCGCGGAGCTTGTTTTTCTTTGTGTTGTGCAAGAGGAGCTGGAGATGTACTTGCAAAAGCCAAAGGAGCGGTGCAGCGCCGGGGGCACCTGGCAAGGGTGTTGCTGCAGCCGCCACAGATCCCAAATGTCATTGTCATTTGGTCCCCATCCCTCCCTGACCTCAAAACACGTCACACAACCCCGTGGTCCTGCGTCACCTCCACGCGGCCCCTGCTCGAGGGCTTTGCTGTGCTCAGAGGCTGCTTTAAATCCGGGGGAAAAAAACCCATCACATCTACAATAGGCTTTGGGCACCGGTGCCACAGTCTGAAGCTGTGATTAATGGCAGTAGAAAAAAAAAAAAAATCTTCCCGTATTCCCCCGGGGCACAGGGGTCTGCGCCGCCTGTCACACCAATTTCTGCAGCTTTCCCACTGCTCGCCCAGGCTGGTGCTATGTGGAGGTGAACACTGAGCCCCTAATCTAATGCAATCCACATTTCACTCCCGTTCGCAAGGCAGCCTATAGCTTTCTGTTTGGGGCTTCTTCATGCTCCATTTCCTGCCTGATCAAAACCAGAAACTAATCACAATTAAAAAAGAAAAAAATGTGGGAAAAATTAAAATGGAGGAAAAAAAAAAAAAAAATCAGCTTTGTCAATCTTATATTATTCAGTAACACAAAACAAGAAGCATATTTCAAGCTAATGCATTTTCAAGGTTTTTAAAATGTGTTTAAAAATTAAAATGTTGAAAAGTGGAATAACAAAACCCAAGAAAAGCCTAAGAAGAAGGACTGAAAGCAAGCCGGCGCCTGCTGCCAAGAATTAGCCCCTTAACCTGCGTTCATCAGCTTCACATAGTCAGCTCCGCACACAACCACAGCCAGGAGCCCAACCAGTGTGGAGGGGAGGAGACAACCTCCAAATCTGCCTCCACACCCAGAAGTCTATTTTCTTGAGTGCTAAAATTCACACAGGCTCTTAGTTCGCTTTCCCTGGTTTAAATTCTTATGAATACAGAAGTTGATGGCTCTAAGCCAATTTATTAACTGAGAATCATAAACCTGATTTATTAACTCACTTATGCCAAGCTACCCACAAAAGCCCTTTTGTAGGAAAGTCAAAACTAAGTCTCAAATAAGCGGCAGTCAGGAAATTATTTTAATATGGGATTTCAATCATGTACCAATTATAATCTCCTCGGAATTTGTTGCCTTTTTCCTTTTCTCAGCTACTGGTTTTTCCCAACACGTGCAGGCAAGCGCTCTTTGAAAATGCTTTCCTCTCAAATACAGGAATCAAATTTGGATAGGGGGTCTGTATATGCAACACGGGATGCTCTCTATCCGCATCAGTGGAGTTACACTAATCTTTAGCTGCGCCGTTGGCCAAATGGAGCTAGACAAATCTTCATTAAGGCATAAAGTCAAACCTATTGAACTGATCTTCTCTCCTCCTAAGAACAACTAACCTTCTGGCTTGCTGACCATGTGTTTTAAAAGCTTAGCCACAAGACGCTTGTTTCCTATGGAAGCCAACAATAAATACAGAAGTTAATCATGTGCCAAGGGGCTGCCCCCCACTTGGCCGTCTCCTTGATACAGGCCCGTTGCACAAGAGACACGCTCTTTTCAGAGAAATTTGCCAGAATTTAATTTTGACTAGTGAGAATCAGTTTGAGAGCTCGAAAGGAAGAATGAAACCAGTTGGAAATTCTTATTATAATGAACAAAAGTTGGAAATAGGCTTTGTGTATTTAAAACTCCATAACAAATTAACTTGGGGGTTTATTTCAGAACGAAGAGGAGGAAGACAAAATAACCTACAAATACACAGGTTTTGGTCTACAACTGATTTGCTGTAGAGAAGGGAAACCTGCCATGCTTTTCCATGATCTGCAGCATACGTTACTGCTATATTGCCAGGAGTGAACACCTAGTCCCTGAGCCTGCAAGGGCATGGAGATATTTGGAAATGCCAAGAGATTCCTTAAGAGCATGAACAGTTGTGCTAGAGGGAGGTGAAAATAGAAAGTCATTAAAAATAAATGACCCAGATTTCCTGATCGACTAACATTAATGTTCTTTTGTATATCCAAAGACCTAGCAGGTCATGATGGTATCATCCCCAGCAGTACACAAACATATGGGAAATGACAGGTCACAGTCATTTATTTCCAAGTATTTTTGCAGCTTGGGAATTTTGGGATAAGCTACCATTTCTTTTTAATCTAGAAATCATTTATCATCCAAGCTTTCCTGTCATGACAGGAGAGAGCACTGCCAGGAGGGGTAAACAAAACCAGCCAGACCTTTCCAACAGGCCAGGAAGAGTCAGAGGAGACTTTGATGCTGCCCTTAATGGGCGAAGGACCTGGGCCCAAGGTAGCACACACACATCTGCAGCTACCCAAAGATGTAAAAAAATGATAATTTTAAAAAATGTACATATACATACACATAAATATCTATATAAAAACATATGTATGCGTATTTATACGCACACAATATATATACACATACACACAGAGTTATTAATCCAGGATGCTATAAGGGGAGTAACTAAGTCATGGGCAACAAGAAAGGAGGACAACTGCTACAGTCGTAAGAAGTCACGGAGGTCGGCTCTACATCAATCTGAAAACGAGTATTTGTCACTGCCTGTTGACCTTAATAATTCCTATCCGTGTCTCAGTGCTGGTGCGCACAGGGAATACGCTCTCCTAGCAAAGAGGCTCATTACTGAGAGCAAATGTGGAATAGATTAGATTTTTTCCTGAAGTTCAGTTATAGCCAAAGTAGTCCTCAGGTACAGGGCTGTATGTATGCAACTCATCATGAGAAATGCAGGGAGCAATGAAAAGCCCTGAATAAATACAAAGTTCTGCATGATTTACCCACATTCACGCACGCACACACATGCTTACTGAATAACAACAACTGTATATTTACATTTGTCCACACAATCGCACGGCCAAGGGGTTTGAAAGGGTGTTAATGTGTAAAATATGGGGTTTAAGTACATGTAGGGCTGGGAGAGAAATAATGTTTCCCTGCACAGAAATTGCTTTGCTTTTGTTCCTTAAAAAGAGCTTTAGATTCTTCCCTGTTCTAAATAAGGATATTTCTGTAAACAGAATAGCTGTAAGAAAAAAAAAAAAAGTTTGAATCAAAACTTTGTTAGAAGTTCAACTTAAAGAAACAGTTGTGGCATAATGTAAACTTGGAAACAAAAAGTCATGGGGGGGTGGGGCAGAAGACCGTTTTATCCCATTTCAACAATTTCAAAACATTTTCTCTACAAGTTTTTTTGAAATTGAAAAATTTTGTAATCAAAAATTTTACTGCCAGAAACAGCAATTTTGCCAAATCAACATTTTTCAATGAAATAACACTTCATCAAAAAATACCCTTCCGGGCCTACCTGTAAGGGCAATTTTGTGCCTAAAATGGCCAACGCTTGTTCCCTTCTGCTGAAAGTGTGCACAGCTGATGCAAACAGGCACCACCCAACGCCGCAGCGATCAGCTTTGTGTGTTTACGTCCACAGCCAGCTCTTGCTTCATGTGAGGAGAGCAGAGACATACTCAGAGACTTCCCAAACTTAACATTTCAAGCGTATTTTCTCCTGTTTTTTCTTGAGGGACTTTGAGGTTCAGATCAGTTTTTGGATCAATCTCCAAGCCAGGAGAAGAAAGCAGCATGCCGTTATGAGACACGTGAGCGTCATCTCCCACCATCTAGTTGTACAAAGACTTTGAACCAGTATTTAAACCAACTAAATTCCCAAATCCTGGATCAGATTCATCCATCCTTCAGGAACACCCCGGTATGGATCGATCTTTACAAAAATAAACGTAAAGCCCCGGAATGGCTGCACAGCCATACCCCATCCCGCTCACGTAGCACCAGCTGGCAGCAAGAGGGGAAGCAAAACCTCCCAGGTCCCCTGCTAAAATCCATGTTATTTCACAAACGCTCACTACAACAGTTGAACAGCATCCTCAGTGGGACATATCACGTTAAAAAAATAAGCTAACATGACATTAAACATGATTTTGCCTTTGGCATGGGAAGGGAACTGTATCGGAGACGTGTAAGCTGGCTGTCAGGACCAACCACAACAGCTAGTGCTGCAAAACTTTCCTTCCACCTCCCACTCGGAGAAGGCTGCAAATCCCACGTAAGGCTGTATTAAAATGTGTTTTTCTTTTTATACACCAACTGTTTCCAGTGGGTGGGTGCACGTGGGTCTTCAAGGCTGTGCTTGCTTTCTAGCCGTGCAAGAAACCGCTGATGCTCGTGTGCGGGGAATAAGCACGATGGGATTTGCGCGTTGGTCGTGGCAGGACGGGATGGAGCTCGGGAGACGCTGGAGTGGAGGTGGGTGCAGGCATGGCCACGCTGGGGGACAGCTGAAGGGCCACGTTGGGAAGGACACCTCCCCAAGGAGGCTGCTGCTGTGAGCTTCCTGGCCTCGTGGTAGCAACAGCAGAATAAATTGGTTTTTAAAAGTAACCTCTTCAGCACTGGTAGCACTCAAGCGGCTGTCGCTGCACGACTCCATCCCTGGGACCAGTTCTAGGACGCACGTGCCACTCCCTGGCCGCAGCCACGGAGGCGATTCCCGCGGGGCCAGACGACAGCAAGAGTACATGAAATGGGTCAGATGGAGCCGTTCGACTCGATCGCTCCGTGGTTTGTTTAGCTGGGCTGACAGCAGCAGAAACGCTCCCCCCGCACCTGGTCTTTGTGCTCGAGGTCAGGGAAGAGATGGCAGCGGGGATGACCGTGCCGCCACGGGAAGCTCGAGCCCTCCCCGGAGATGCAAAGCAGGAGGGAAGGCTGGGGTTCAGCACGGCCCCCGCTGCCCGCCGGCTCCCCGGGCGGGGGGAAATGTTGCATTTATGCTTCTCTACAACCCAACACGCTAAGCCAAGCCCGGAGGCAGGGCCCCGGCAGGACCCACTGCCTGCCCTCGGCAGCTTCCCGGCGGGAAATCGGGCGGCAGCAATGGTGGTTCACCCCCGCATTTTGGCAAGTACTTTTTGAAGCACGTGCAGCCAGGCTTGCCACCTCCAAATGGTCTAAATAGTTAATTTTTTTCCTAGAAACAGTTTAAAATGAATCTTTTATGGTATCCTGTCTTTCTATGGTAGAGAGCAGTTGTCTCGGCATGCTTTCAGGATGATGAATTCTTAGTTTAGAGAAACAGAGCTGTTGGATTATTATTTTTTTTTTAATTATATGAATCCATCATGGCAAAAGAAAAAAAAAAAAGTAAAATTCAGTCTTGGTTTAAATCAACAAGAGGGTGCAACTGAAAAGGGACAGAATGATCTCTTAAAAGTTTCCCTGCTTCTTTCTAAAAATTAGAAAAAGTTTTTCAACATAACCATTTCAACAATTGCCAGAAAAAACGTTCCCCTTGGCAGGGCTGAGACCAGCGCTGAGCATTCTGGCTTTACAACAGCATTTGTCTGGAGGCTGTAAAGCTGTAACCACACAGGGTCCCCGGGGATGGACACTATCATGCTACGCAAACAAAGTTTTATTCACGTTTATCAGCTGTAGCAAAGGAACAAGGACCTGGTTTATGTGTGGTCAGGTTCTCAAACAAATATAGAAATATATATTCAAGCTATCTATGAAAACAAACATCTGGCAGCTGGGCCAAAACCAATATACAGAGGGACGTCTGCTCTCTGCTTTTCTGTCTGCAGTACAGGGGAGCAATCCGCGGGGACTGCATTGCATTGAACGGATTTCGGCGGTGTGCCCCACCGAGGGCGTGCGTGCGTTTGCGTGCGCACGGGCGTCTGCTGCCACTGCCCTTCTGCTCCAGAGGCAGAAATCCATTCCAGCATCCACGCCATCGCACGCCCTATGGATCTCCCTTCCCCAGTGGTATCTCACTGTCCTCGATTTTCCTCCACAGTCTCAGAAAAATTCAAAAAAGATCATACGTTGTTATTAATGACTGACCTTTTTCTTTTTTATTTTATAATGCTTGTTTTCCTGCGGGTCCTGCATTGATTCCCTGGCAGCTTTCCGCTGCGTCAGAGGGATGCTCAAGTGGTGCTTGCGGACGCACCGCAGCATGAGAACAAACGTCATTTTCCAGAAGTTCTTGCATGAAACAGGGAGAAATGGAGTGAAGGGCAAGGGCATGCTCAAGCTCAGCGCTATCTCCCAAATTTTTGTATGGGCTAGACACACACCTTGGACAACGTTTACCTAAATGCTTACATATAAAACCCAAATTCATTGGCTGACCTCACCAGCTGCCCGTGGTTGAATGCTGTGCCCCACTAAGGGCTTTAAGGAGCACAGTGATATTTAAAAAACAACAAACAAAAAAAAGAATCAAAGCTACCTGGTGGCTATTCCTACAGCCCAGCTGCTGGGAAAATGGGGTTTAATAAAGCCGGCTGGGATCCATCACCACCCCCATGAGTGCAGTATCCACTCCTTGGCCATGAGTAATCCCTGTTGCTTCAGGAGCAAAAATATCTCAGAAAACACACAACGCACCATGAAATACCATCGATGGAAGAGAGAAGGGAAATGCCTGTCTGCCTTCCATGGAGATCAGTCCATGGCCCACAGCACAAACCCCTGATTTCCTTTCCCCAGAGTTAAAAAAAATTGTTTAAAATATTGATGATCAGAAAATTACACTGCCCTTTTTGAAAACGCAGCTGTGTATTTGCTATAGCAACGGGCAGCACAGAACAGCCTCCTCGCTACATAAAAATCAACCTGGTCCCCATTAATTCACTCAGCATTCAAGGACCTAAGAGCTGAGGCGTGTAAAATTTCATCTGCTGCTTTCCGACATGCAGAGGCAGTTGCAAACTGTGTGGCTTTCTAGGTACATCCCTGTCTGACTGTTTTTCTTAGAAAGAGCAATGCCAACCCCGTCCCTCCCCTCTCCAACAGCACTTCAGACCTAACAGCGTAATGTAAACAGCACTTTTCCCCAGCTGGAACAGGGTCAGTGCTTTCCCATTTCACAAGACGGGGGAAAAAAAAAAAAAAAAATTTAAACCAAAACCCACTAGATACCAAAACGACAGGGCCATATAATTAAAGTAAA
This sequence comes from Pelecanus crispus, assembly GCF_030463565.1. NCBI lineage: Eukaryota > Metazoa > Chordata > Aves > Pelecaniformes > Pelecanidae > Pelecanus > Pelecanus crispus. The sequence continues at coordinate 5,751,094 of NC_134650.1, forward strand.
CAGTTAGCTAAAATAAAAAATTCCCAGTGAGGCTGGTCTGTCGTTTCACCCAGTCCAAGGGTGCGCCAAGCACTCGGGGGACGTGCCCGATGCCGGTGGCTGAGGTTTGGCTATCCCCGACCCCAAAATGCAGACAGCATCCATCACACGTGCAGGACTGGCAGGCAACGTATAGACACGTCCACAGGCAGGGAAGAAGCCAGTGCCCACCTCCCACCTAGCACGGCTGCGGGGTTTCCATGTTTTTGTGCTAATCCACAGTCCCGCTTCACTGCTGGATGGGATAATAATGGCCCTGAATGCTGCAAGGGAGAAACGGGAGGACTGATAAAATATGCAACGTCAGTGGGTGTTGTGAGGTTTTGGTCATTTATTTGTTTTTTCTGGGGTGTTTTGGGGTTTTGTGGTTTTTTTTGTTTTGTTGTTTTTTGGGTTTGGGGGAATGGGTGGTTGTTTATTTGTTTGGTTTTTTGGGGGTGTGTGTGGTTGGTTTATTTTTTGTTTTTTAGAAAAACCTTCATATCCCAGCACGCAGGCATGCGGGAAGCCCCTGTTCCACAGCCCATTCGATGAAGGTGACCTGCACCGTTCTTGAAAGGTTCCCCTCCAGCCCAGTGACGCCCGCAGGGTGCCCACCGATGCCACTGGGGAAAGGCGATGCTTACCGGGTTCTCCGCGCCGGCCGGGCTTCCCCCGCCTCCCCGGAGGGCCTGCGGAAAGCAGAGAGCAGATGGTTAGCAACGCCCCGCGGGCAGCGGCTTCAGGAGGGGACCCGCCACGTGTCCTTCCCTGCAGATCCAGACCGCCTCGTGTCTTCCCCCCTTTCCCAACTACCAAGAAAATAGTAGGCTGCACATCTTAAATACTGCTTTTTTCACAAAACATATAATTTCGGTGAATCATAGAATCATAGAATCGTTTAGGTGGGAAAAAGCCAAGGCTGGGCTCCAAGACAAGCTGGTTTTGAAGTTTTTGATGTTGCCCATGTAGTAGAGGCCTTCAATGCTCCAAAATTCTGGAAAAGACTTTGCAGAGCGGCTGGCAGTTCTGCGCAGTCTGTGCACGCTGCACATGGCTGTTACAGTCTTGCAAATCACAATATTTAAAGTATTAAAACGAGGAACAGAAACCTTTTGCTACTAATCGTTATTGAGTCAGAAGAATGTCCCGCGTGGATTGCTAAAACAGCCTAGATCTGATCATATGGCCACAGTTCCAGGCCCAGGTTTCAGATGTAAAACACTTGCTTGTTGTCTTACCCTTCTGGGTAGCCATGGCTAAATAAAATACCACAAATGACAAAACACCCTCAAGCAAAAAAAAAAAAAAAAAAAAAAAGCACTTAAACAGTAGACACTGATGCAAAACACTGCTCTGGCACGCGTTGAGCATCCAGCTCCCCGACGCAGCTGCAATGCCGCGTCCTTCGTGCTGTTAGCTGACGCGTTGCAGCCGCTGCGCTGCAGCAAGGCTTCCCTGCCTGGGAGCTGGCAGCAGCCACGCTCCCGCAACACTTGCGTTGCCAAATGGGGACAAAAAGTCACTTTTTGTAGCCTTCTGCAGCAGGTCAGCCGGCTCCGGAGGAGCATTTGCTGGGTGACAGCAATGTTAACAACGAAAAGCAAGACCTCACTTTTCACCTGTGAGACTACACTGCTCCCTCTCCTTCCTGCCGCTTTTTTTTAGGTTTAAGGGAAAATGACAATAAACAAAGATCACTAAATATTTCTGCCCTCCTATCAAGATTTCCTTCTGCATAAACATCTCTGTGCCCAAACGTGTAATTGCATCTCCAGCCACAGCCTGGAGTTTTTCTCTTCAAAGTTAGGATAAACTGTACAGTGCTCCCTCTCCCCAGCCCATCTGCACGTCTCCTGCAGACGCCCCGGCCCTCGCAGGTGGGCTGCGGCAGGAGCTCCAAGCCCCACGCGCTCCTTTCACCATGGGGACGGGCAGCCACGGGGACGGGCAACCACGGGGGGTTACCGTGCAAGGGCTTGGTAGAAAAAGTCTGTCGGATCTCCCAAAGCAACTTGCTCACAATTTTTTTTGGGGGGGGAGTGGGGAGGGGAGAAGAAACAAAAGAAAAAAAGAAAGAAAAAAAAAAAAAAAGAGACATCTTTTCCAGCCTCCTTAATTCTTGAAATCACGCAGATGATTATGCCACATTAAACCCAGGAGGAACGTTTACTCCCTCCAGGCTGAAGTCAAGCTGCTCTGGAGGGGAACCACGACTGATGAAGCACCTTTTCCAACACCAGAGACCGGAGGTGACCGAGCGATTAAAGCTCATCTGCCTGTACCACGCTCATGGCTAATTGTGGTGGTCTGACCCCTGGGCAGAGCCTGAGCCTCGGGAGGCTGCAGCCTCCCCGTGCACCCACCGCTCCCCTGGGGTGCGGGGGACTGCTTTAAACACCAGCCTTGCTTAATCCTTCCGTGCCTTTTGCTAGACTCCTCCTGGATGCATTTATAATCTAGGGCGACTCGGTAATGATTTTACTTTACCTCTTCTGCTAGCAGTGATGAGAAAGCCCGGGGTTTCTTAGGGAGGAGGAAATGGCCTAATGGAGCTGTAGGAGAGGGAGGCCAAGTTTTTAAACGAGTGACTAATGAGTTGGTAGCGATGCTTTTAGGCAATTTAGAGGAGGGCTGATATTGAAGGGCGAATGCACAGAGCTCCCACATAAAGCTCGGGTTGGAGCCTTTCAACTGAGAATGGGAGAATCCTGCAAGAAGATTCTGTTTAAAAAGAAATTTAATACTGGTTTTTGTTTTTTTTTTTTTTTAAATTTAAGGGATTTCTTAATACTTCATGCCAAAAGGGAAAAATTTCATGTTGCCTACACTGGAACAGGCTGCCCAGAGAGGTGGTAGATGCCCCATCCCTGGAAACATTCAAGGTCAGGTTGGATAGAGCTCTGAGCAACCTGATCTAGCTGAAGATGTCCCTGCTCATTGCAGGGGGGTTGGACTAGATGATCTTTAAAGTCCCCTTCCAACCCAAATCATGATTCTGTGATCCTGTAACTCTTTCCATACAGTCTTCAAGGAAACCTGTAAGATGGGTGCAGCACATGGAATTACAAGTATGGCATGCTTGTGGCAACCGTGAGACAAACCAAGGTTGGGGGGGGCGGGAGGAAATCCATCCTTGTCTGTTTTACTTGCTGTTTTTACCTGAAAGCAATTTGGTTTAAAAAAAAAAGTGTAGTATTTTGGAAACAACATCTAGAATCCTGCTGCCATTCAGTAGGTGAATATGGAAACATCTGAGGAGAGAAAATTTCAGTGGTGATTAAAAGAAGAACATCACACCCAGTATCCACTTTAGGCAAGACTTGCAAGTCGCAATCCTGTGATGCAGATGTGAGCGAGCGGAAGGACAGAGACCGCCTGACTCCCCACATCGAGAAGACAGCATGCACGAGTAACCCAGGAGTCGTTAACACCATCTGCAACCTCGTCCTATGCAGACGTGACTAAGTCCATTGTCTGCACAATTGGAAATTATTATTTTACCAATTTCTAGCCTATGCTGGGGGGGTCAGCTTTGGATACCGCTAAAAGAGCTGGGCACAAAGTGAATCCATATTACACCTCTTGTTTCCAACCCCTTTAAGAGACTACAAAAGAAATTAAGGAGGCCTGGGAATTTGTTTGAAGATAAATGTTCACTGTAAACTGTTACCTAATGACTCCATCTCCTAAGACCTTGCAGTTTGATGCTTGTTCAATATAATTAAGATTTATGTTGCATTAACGTCAATTGGGTAATAGCTGAGCCTTTTCTTCTAATTGTGCCAGCTCCACTGTATCCGTTCTGGGAGTTCTTTATTTACATTGTTATAAAAGACAGTTTTGGAGAGGAGAATGAATACAAAGCATAAACCAGTCTATTTTTAAACAACTTGTCACATTCAAGCTGAACAGCCTTAATCCAGGGTATAATATGCGATTTCTGACAACACGGTAAGCTTTCCAGTGAGATAACAGATTTAGCAACCCAAAGACAAAGGAAGAGAATGAAATATATTGCTATTTGGAAGCATTACGAGGAAAAGCTGATGGGTGCATCTAAAGAATAGCTACTCAGATACAAGGTAAAAAGTTCACAATAAATAGACTCAGTTGACTTAACTGTTCTACTGGCTAGCAGCCACTTCTGTCATCTACTGTGGGCGAGTAAATGAAATATTAAAAATCAACATCACTTAATAGTTCACGTAAAATATTGTTAAAAGCCAAAACCACGTACTTGTTTACAGAGCAGTAAATTACCCGTTAGAACTAATTTACCCATCGCAAGTTGGGTAACTGCAAATCAGGCTGCGCAATGAACTCCACAATCCATCAATAGCAGGAAAACAGGTCTATGGCACTATGTGTGCTTAATGTCTTTTTACCCCTTGTAATTAAATCAAATCTGGTCCTTGACCCATGTTCCCAGGCTTGGGAGGCTATATTGCTGCCTCCTGTCTGTCCCTTCAGCTTGATGGGCAAATTACTGCCTGCCTTACTGTTGGGCATAAGGTGGTAAATCAATGTTCATCAAGAATAAGGTGAGTTTAAAATGCCAGCAAGAAAAAGAGCCACAGCCAGCAAAACCTCACTGATGCGGGAAGATAGCTGATGCTTTTTAAATGTTATGCCAATGAAGCAATTTGTACCCAAGAACTTGTGGCACCAGGCTGGTGCTATCTTTTCACTTACACTTCTCCTACACATCACCCTTTTCAACTGAGAACATAGACACAGACATATTAACCATAAATCTGTGCCCATCTCTTTCTTCAAGCCATATGCTGCTGGGGCTCTCGGGGACTTTTTTGGGGGTATGTTGATACAAAGATGTAGTTGGGAACAACATTGAAGTAAAAACCTTGGCCAAGTGAAATGAAGACCTATCTTACTGGGTATCTTTAAATCAGAGGATTTCTTTTCCCTCGCAAGCATAGCACAGTGAGCTGATGATGTTGTAACCTCTTAATCACAACTGCCAAGCTTACTTTTAGGGCCTTATTTTCTAGATGAACTCATATCTAGCTCATCATGCTCTAACATGGGATTAGGTTTTACACCATTTTGGAGGGTCCACCTACTCACGTGCTTAATTTTCTTAAATCATTTGCGGGGGGTTTGGGGGTTTTTTTATTTGTTTGTTTTTTGGGTTTTTGAGAGCTTGAAATGGTTTTGATTCTGTTTGCCCTTCTTCCCTTTTGGCATTTTTCAAGTTGCCTTCAATACATCGGTGTTTTTTCAGTTAAAAATGAGTCAACCAGAAGAACAGCTTGAACAAATTGGTTGGTTCAGCCACTCGCAGAAAAGTGGATTATTTTTTTTTTTTTCATATGGCTTCACTTAGAAGGAAGGAGAACTTTGCGGCAGCGTACCGCGGGGTCTGGTATTGAGCACGAGGAAACCGCAGCCCCGGTTTAGCTGGCTGTTCCCGCACAAAGGCCAATTTACTTTCTTGTTCCCTGGGGAAAAGGTTTATGGTTCATGTGCAGAAGTCAGATTCTGCGATGCTTGCTCAGCTGATACTCATCAGGTATTTAAGTCAGTCTGCGGGCTCTGAGACCGCAGATCTAAGATTAAACAGTTTTGGGTCACAACACTTTGCGTGAACCTTTTTGGCTTCGGATTCCAATGGACCCAAAGATTCAAAGCAAATACCAGGCGCAGATTGGAAACATGCAGCACCTACAGTCCACAGAAGTTTTCCAAATAAAACAAAAAAATAATATCTAGATTCATTTCAAATTTGGCCCAAGCGCCCCAAAAACTCTCTGAAATCCTGGGCTGTTTTATGTTAGTAGAAAAGCCACCCAGAAAGCAACCTCTGGTTACTAGCTGAGGAAAGCTCCTTCCAGTTGCATACGTGATCCAGTTGCTTTCAAGATACAGAACAACCAACAAATTGTTTTCCTTCTTATACCTCCACGCAGCCTTTCTGAGCAAGGATACACACAAGCATCCTTCTTCCAATGTGTCAGGGAGCTGTGCTCAACCTTGCGAAGAAAGCTCCTGCTCCAGGAACCAAACTTGAATATTGCTGTTGTTATTGGAATAATAAAGGGGCAACATTTAAGGTATGTTTTGGCTAAAGCACCTCAGGACCTCAGCACTAAAGGTTTACAGCCACAAACTCTCCTTCACCTACAGCTGAGCTAAAAGGAGGGATATCCAGCGAGAGGACGGGATATGGCACACAGCTGGGGGGGCACAGTCTTAAACCATCCCGACAAGATGCAGCAGCGCAAATCCGAGTCCCAACTCTAACGTCAGCACTGACGAAACCTGCACACAGGGTATATTAGCTCAAGATGACACAACGTTTCAACGCCAGAGACAAATTTAGGGTGTTTAAGTGTTTTTCTTAATTGTAGCCAACCGAGGATCCTCTTCCCCTGGGTGGATGCTTGTTGCAAAAGGAAAAAAAAAAAAATATTCAAGCTCTTTCAAAGAGTGAAATGGTATATACACACATGCTGAAACCAAAGCGCTGATTATGCTCCATGTGAAACAACTGAGATGGTGCCGCTCGCTCAGTACTCTGGATTTCCCCCCCAACACCCTTAAATATTTTTTTCTTTTTTTCTTTTTTTCCCCGACACCCAGAGACAGTTTCTTCAAACAGTCAAGTGCATACAACTCTTTTGTTTAGTCACCAGGGCACGAAGATAAACTGAATTTGAGATATAAATTAAGAAGTGACTGGAATAAAGCCACAACTGCACTTACATCAAACATGGGATTTTTTCCCTCTTGTTATGGCTGGTCTTACTCAGGCTATTTCCAGATAATACGCTGGCACAGCTGCAGCACAGCACTGGGCAGGAGCCGATGCATGCACTATACCCCCCTCTATTTTTAAAACAAAAGGATGCATATTTTGGCAGCTGTGGGGGCTGCTATATACAAGGTAGAAAGGTTTTCATGGCAGATTTCAGTTTTCCACATCTGCACCGAGACAGCTGCTTCAGTACGAGTCCTGGACAGAGACAGTAACTTTGAAAGTCTTTCAGAAAGTAAGTGTCTATGCACAAACACGTACACGTATTCGGTTTCATGTTTCTTTATGAGAACAGTGACCATCTCTCTGTATTGCACCCATATGCTCCTACACGCTTAAAACACCTAGAAAGGTTAAAAAAAACCATAAGCAAGTCACAGTCTCTTCTTTTCAGAGACTTACTGGTTAGGCAAGTCAGGCACAGTTTTCTCAAAGTGAATCTGGACAATGAACACAGACTCCTTTTTCTGCTACAGGTACAAGCTAGAAAACCACGTAGTGATGGAGCTGGGAAACAGAAGTGATGCCAAACTCACACTGGAGTCCTCTGATAGCTTTTGACTGAAATTCATCACCCTTAGAGTATCTTCAGCACTAGGTAACTTAAAGCATCACTGCCTGGAACAGACGAGCAAACAGATAGCCTCAAGGTCTGCTTTCTCAGAAAGCATTCGTAAATTAGGCGTTTTCCAGCTCAAATAACTGCTAACACAAAGCCACCTCCGGGAAGAAGCAAGAAGTCATCAGCAACCAAGTTGCACAGAGTTATTCAGTAGATGGAGATAAGCATTGCTCTACTTGAGTCACTAAATTTGCCCCATGAAACACCAGCCTGTTTACAAACACAAGCAGCACATGCACATATTGGGAGTGCCTCTATAGCATGAGGTAGTTGTGTATTTCTTGCAGAAATAAGATAATTTTCATTTTCCAAGAACTGCAAGACACTTCTGTAAGGTAAGCAAGATAATGAAGCACTTATTGCTTCCTTTGGTTTTCAGTTACAATCTCACATTTAAACAAGTTTGACATGTTGGATTACAAAATCTCTCGTGAAACATTCAGATCTGACACAAAGTACTTGGGTTTTGATGAATTGCATTTTTGGAGCATGGAAGTACTCAAAGCTAATGCATATTATCTACAATCAGCATTAGCCATTCCAGAGCCAGGATCCCACACCAAAAAAAAAAAAAATAATAATAAAAAAAAAAAATTCTTTGTCATTTTCAATGTTATTCAGTATGCAAAAATCGCAAGAGAAGAGAAACCAGCAAGTCAAGATTTTGAGAGCAGCTGAATAATGTGGTTTCTTGTATGTGCAGAAAAGATCCCAGTAACTATAGAGAAGTGTATACATTAGAGACTTTAAGCAAACAATCACATACTTTGTATTTAAATATTATTCTTACACGAACACATTTGCAGACATAGTCTACGTTTAATGCCCATTTTGGCAGGATTTTGCACCTTCGTTGTTTCTCAGCTTCCTAAAAAGGAGAGCTCAAGCTGCCATGTGCAAACCATAAAGCATCTGAGGGATGGGGCCAAGCCCATCCTAAGAGCAAGCCCACAGCGATCATGCTAGTATCACCAACAGATTTCGCTTCCATGTTACAAATCAAGTTTAACATAAAAATCAAAGTTTTCCTGTTTCAAAACTCATCCAACACTGCACTATTATATGTCACAATTTCAGCATCTTTTTTAAAAAAAAAAAAGCTGTTAAATTCTTCCTCCTGTGGTCTTCAAAAGAAACATTTTTCTTCTGTTTAATCCTCTCCTCCCCTCTCCCCCCCCCCCCAAGCTTTCTGCATGCGGAAGGCATTTTCTCCACCTTTTTAAAAACTACCTTGTTTTCTACACATTGCCCCACAAGCAACATCATCTTTATAGAGAGAGAAGATCAGGAATAGCCTATCAAACAAATATGAAGTCAGCTTCTGGAGCTGTTTCTATTTCCATTATCTGCATTAACCCTGGACCAGGGCTCCACAACGCCATATGCTTCAAAAGACAGAGCAAAAGCACATCTTAGCAAAACAAAACCCACACAGCAAAATCCCTTCTGCATGGGATATATATGGGGAGAAAGTGCCACAGCTAGGAATATTTTCTTTGAGACGATGGTACCAGCAAACTACCGCCAGCACACGCGTGTCCCAGCAGATGCTGCAGATCAAGGGAAACCAGAGAATACAACATCAGGGATTTAAGTTTTGCTCGGAACTGACTACAACAGTCATTTGGTATTTGTGTGCTCCCGGCCAAGTTCAGCATAAACAAACAACAACAACTGGTTTTGAAAACCTAATGGTATTATGTTGGTTTAGCTTCCAAAAAGCCTGCAGTCTCCAGTAAGGCAATCAGGCAATGAGCCTGAAATTTAAGGCTATACAAACCAAAAAATTAATCATATCATTTTATCACAATGACAGCAGTGTCACACAAATAAATGTTTATAAACTATGGATATTAACAAGTTTGGCTGTTTCAAAATAATTTTACCCAATATAAAATATCCAGTGAAACTACCACGCTGCCTTCAACAGAGTTAAGTGGTGGAAGATGGACACAGGTGATCCTTTCTCCCAAACACCCCAAATGAAATTGATGTGTGAATTCATACTGTCCTCTATTATCCAACAAGAAGTTCACCTAGGAAAGCAGACCATCTGCAAGCAGCCAGTTGCTGACACAAGAAAAAAAAAAAAAGAGAAAGTAAAAGTCCTATCACGCATACAGGGTGACCCTTCTAATGGCATAGCATTAATGGGGCTCCTCGAGCAGGGCTGGGGCAAACCGCTTGAGGACACCGCGTCTCACCCACCACCCAGCACCACGTGGGATCTAGAAGCACGAACGTGGGCAGTTATCTCTGAAGCCAGGCAACCACAGCTGATGGTTTCAGGAGAGGATTCTGAGATGAACTACGTTGCAGCACAGACTAGGACATTACGTGATTACTGACTGCGTGTTACTCAATTTACTGTTTGTGCCAGTCATAACACACGCAAGATAAATGATCTTTTTGACAATGTCATTTAAAGGAGACATGATTCAGCCATCAGGAACTCCACTCTCTCAGTAAACGTGTCAGTGGAACAATGCTGGGAGAGGTACCCTGAGCAATGCTGCTAAAATGCCACTCAGCCCACAGGAAAGGGCTATTATTAACATTGCAGAGATTGGGATTTGTCTGAAGACAGTGGCAACAGATTCAAAACGATACTGTTCACTGCTAGGAAAACATCATCTAACTGGCCATTGGTGGGATGGAAGAGCAACCAGAAGAAACACAGGTAACAGCACCAAGTGAATTGAGTGGATGACTTAACATATTCAGGGGACAGACCAGGTGACTTCAGGGATTTTTCCCATTTTATTTGCACACAAATTTTTACACTGTGCTTATCACATCGATGCACCTAAACTCTTAAAAAAGCTCAATAGCAATGCAAACTTCTAAATACAAAACATACATGCTTCAAATGTCCTCATTTTTAGTTTCTATGAAAATAAACAGGTTTTAGAACAAGCATGTAAATCCTCTGTTTTGACTTGTGATGAATAAGGCTGGGGTCACGCTGAGATTTTTCTAGGTACCAGCTAAGGGCAGTCACCATCACGGGAGAGGACATGACATTTCTTGGCCAATGGGGTTTTTGCCTCCCTTCTACTAATACATTGGCAATAAATCTTACAGGAGCTTAATCTCTAACCGTATGCTTACAGCACAATTCAAATTCTCTGGAGATTAAAACCTTTTGTGAAAGGGCAAGTGCACAACAGTGTATTTGAGAGATACAGCCTGTGCCTAACAGGGTTGTAGGAAATACTCTGCCTTTTTCGTAGCTAGGGAAGTTCCCTTCTTGGTAATTTGACTTTCTACTTCCTAAAGTGTGAAAAACATTGGTCTAAGTTTAAACACCACTGAGCCACAACGTTTTTTAGTTATTTTAAACATTCCCTCCATCCTCCCAATAACGTAGAAGTGTGGTTGTATGGAGGAGGAATGGCACAACTGAAAATCAACTGTCCCATGTATACTAGCTTCTGGTTATCTCCTGTATTTAGGAACATCCAAAGTCCTTAGAAACCCTTATTTAAGCCACTTGGGGATATCTGCCTTTTCCCAAATTAAGCTCTTCCCTGAGGTCTGTGGAAGCTTTGATGCCAAAAGGCTTAAATCATGGCAACCACTCCACAGCAAGGCTCAGCTCTGGAGGGGGTTCTCCAGTTCAGGCTGTGGTGGTCTCGCAGTCAGCCCTTGGGAAGAGGCACATGGCAGGAGGGTGTCCAGGGAAAGCCTGGAGAGCAGCTGATGAAGAGCACAGCAAAAATAGGAGAAAAAAAATAAGAATAGAAGATCTGAGGAAAAAAGAGCAAAATAAATCAAAAGCCAATTACATTAATGGCCAAAAAGAGTCTTCAAGTCTAATAAAATATACCCATACATCATGCTGGACTAGCCTTGCAAGGAAGTATTTTCCTACTTGCGATATATTCTGGAGGATTGGAGGTGAGAAGTAGAGTCTCAACCTCGTAGAGGCTTCCCACATCAGGGCTGAAATTATAATGGAAAGAAAAAGGTCAAATAAAATTATTTCACTCCCAGAGCAGCAGAAACAATGTAATTTCTTCTCACAAATTGGGACCAGGTAGGCTGGCACAAGGTCTTTGGCAAAGAAACAATTTAGCCTCAAATTTGAGACCAGAGCAATAGCATTAGATCACTTACTCAGACTTAAGTTGTGAGCAGCTGTTTGGCTTTCATTTCACACAAAAGCGTATACTGTAAAAGGAATTCCTGGCCCGTATTCAAATGCTATATTTGCTCGTAAGCAGTGTTTCTCATTTTAGTCCTGATAACGCAATGAAATCGGTGATGAAAAATTTTTTACAGAAGATATGCAGAGGAAAAAAAAGTATTTCTTTTTTAAAGACTGTGTGTTTGTTGTGTGTTGAAATGCAATATTTAGACCTTCAGTTTTCACCATGCAGATGATTTAATCACCAAGCTTCTCCTCATTTTAACTGAGCATATAATTAAAGGTACGATAGTCTTCTCTCCCTGACAACCCTGGGCAAACACCAGATTTGCTGTGCGTAAACAGTTTGCTTTCCCACCCACCCAAAATCCTTCCAACAAGGGTATATAGGAATTTTTATGGAAAACATAGTTTCCATTATATAGACAGAACCAGCACGTGCTACAGTCATATTCACTCCATAGAAAGAATATGGTGTTTCCTGTAGCAAGTGTGAATGATCAAAACAATATAATCCTTTTTACTGCCATGTATCTGACCTGCACCGCACAGCTTTCAGCAGAAATACGCTCAGGCAGTCACAGTTAAAATTGCTAGCCACACTTAAGAGCTCCGATAAAAAAAAGCAATTAGTGACTAACTTAAGAGCAGCATTTGTGTCTCTGAAGAATTGGGCTTCCAGCCATAGTGCTAATCCCTGTCAAGTCTGAATCCAATTAACAAGCAGGAGCACGACAACTAATGCAAAGGCATTTATTTAAAAGAAAAAAAAAAAGAAAAGAAAAAAAAAGGAAAAAAGCAAAGAGCATCAGCACTTTCAGGCTCGACGCAGGCAACAATTGCACAAGTCTCTGGGCAACCCCATGAAACATAAAAGGCCACTCCAGAGATTAATTACAACTGCCTTCAGAAGGCAAGAGAACTCAATTCTAAGATACCTCGCCACAGAGATATGAAATCTCCCTTTGGTCATGCCCAGCCCTAGGTGACCAGGCTGCAGAGGTCAGAGCCCCGGGTGAAGGAGAGCTCGCTCCAGGCTGGGATGTGGATGCTCAGTATACAGTTAGCAATGCGACCGAGTACAAAACAGCTGCAGGGAGACCGGAGGTGGGGGAAAGGTATTTTGGCACGTATAAAAACATAGTTGAGATACCAGAAAGCATGCTGACATTTCTTTGGCACATGCCGTGCCTCGGAGGTGGTTGGCACGAGGTAGGGAACAGGCGCAATTAATGAAACGGCACGAGCCAACGCTCACAGAAGTTGCAAAGGCAAACTCTGCTATAGCCCTTTTCTACCATGTTTTGGGCCCACTCTGGCCCAGAATTCAGTGGCAATGGGTGGTTTTATTAAAGTGCAAAGAGGCGATGATATATTGCTCACACATCTGGGGAATGTTTCGGTAACAACTTCATTTTAGACCAAAGTCTTCTCCTGGGCCAATGCATCGCACCAAGCTGCTTCCAAGCGCACGGCTCAGCCGACGGCTTTCCAAGATACAAGGTATACCGCGGAGCTCTGCAAGTGCACATTAAACTTAAGAATTACCAAAATTACCACCGTAATTTGTTTAACCATGTTCATTTGCTTCCTCGACGCATCTTATTTGGCAAATAGTTTGTTTTATTTGGCTGTGTCAGGATCACCAGTCTCTCAAACAGCTCAAAAAGCCATAATGAAGTGACTGACTTTGCTCAGCTGCTTCTTCCAGATGCTTAATTCGTTACCAAACAGCCAAAGGCACCTTTCAGAGATACTTAGACCATTTTCAGCTCCAAAGTTTTGGTTGTCTATAAAGCAATGGGTCTATAAAACTTTTGACATGATGCATTCTTTCCCATTTTAAAGTAAAAAAAAAAAAAAAAAAAAAGCAGGATCGATAGGATAGAAAGCCACCAGTGTGGGAGATGCACAGTGGGGTGTTGGGTTCTTTTTTATTTAATAGTGAAAAGCATCTCAAAGATCAAACAGGAAATTTAAATTATTTCTGAGAATCCCAAAGGTGCAACTTTTTACCTCCAGATACTTGAATTCCTATCATCTGTGCATTTTAGAGATCAGCTAAATAAATGCTGGATTGCCAGTTTAACTTACCAAATGATATCCAGGAAAGGTTCAAAGGTTTAGCGGAGATGAGGTATTGTTGTTCTTTAAACATTGAGATAAGATGAAAAGAAAGAGGCAATTATTCGGAGGAAAGCTATCCAATATGTTACTAAGTTTGGATACTACCATCAGTTTCCACTTGTACTTTAAAGTGTCCCAAGTTTGAGAAAAACAGTGCAAAATATGGTGGAAGCAGGACACAAGGCCAGAGAAAGAAGAAAGGGAAATGCACAAAGCATCCGACTTTCTTTTGTTTGGTGTTAGGGACAAGGGCAGTGGTGGGATCGTGTGGACTGAAGCTGCAGATGTGTGGGCATGGGAGAGACGGTGCATCCTTTTGTCACAGTAAGGGACAAAAGATATGCAAAGCAGAATCAATATGTGAGACTTCACCTCCCAAATACGTCAATTTGAGGCTTGATTGAACTGTTTTATCATTTTATGAGCCATTTTGTCCACAGACCGCTATTTTCCCAATCATATGCTTCAGGTACTGCATGAAGACTTTTGCTAATTCTCCAAGTCTACCTTGTTCTTGAAAGACAGTATAAAGGAAAAAAAAAAAAAAAAAAAGGCAGGTCTTTCCCCGAAGCAGGGCAGCAGGGTTGGCCTTCATCTTTCACTGATTAATATACGATGCCTATTGCCGCATCTTGCCAAGTTTTTAACTAAAATCAGACCTGGATTTAAGACGCAACACAATAAGCCGAATCCTGCTTTCAATTTTGCTTTCTGGATTCCAGGATACACTTTTAAACTATTGATATACTGGATGTAATTTCACCTGAGGATCTAAGAGTACTTCAAGTAGAAACCTTGAGAGTCCTGCATGAATGTAGATATATTGCTGCCTAATTCTGAAATGGAGATAAATGAAGCCTTTGGGAAAGGTAGTTAACCACATATAAAAGTGTAACGGATGGAAATTAACACTGAAAGCCGGGGGCGGGGGGGGAAGAAACACAACACAAAAAAGCCCCCAACCTATATTCTGGTTTCCCTCTGTGGGCCACCACCCTCCAAACCATGATCCACAAAGCCACAATGAACAGCCATGAGCTGGTCAGGGTTTCATTAGCTGAATTCACAATGTCTATAGGTAAGTCCATCTGTGTCCTGGAAAAGTCCTGTATGCTGGTAGTGGTCTACAGGATCATAACCTTTTCAACCCGCTGCTTCAGCTGGTATTTTTCTCACCACAGATGACAGTTTTCTAGCATATCCGAGTCATTCCTCCAAGAATTGGGTTGGTGTCATTTGATTATTAATCAGTATTTATAATCAGCCTTTCAGCATTTATTGCATCCACAGCTGAATAATGTACAGCCGGTTTGTGTTACAGGATAGGGCTTTGAGGGATTTAGGGAGTACCGAGCAACGAGGCGCAGTCTGAAAGCATACCCAAACCCAACTTTTCCACTCACTGTAGGCTTTAGAAAACATGTAAAAAAATCTTGTCGAAGAGCAGGAATACCTATAGATCCAACAGGGTATTATAGAAACTAAATGTGGGTCTGCAGCACTACACTAAGAACTCATACAAAATAACAAAAAATGGTATTCTTTCCTTCCCTCTAAGTTTTTCTAGAGTCTCACAATTGAGTAAAGATTGGTTAGAACATGGTGCTAAGAACGCCAAGTTCACAGGTTCAATCCCTGCTCACTGCAGGGGGGTTGGGCTCGATGATCTCTCAAGGTCCCTTCCAACCCAAAGCATTCTATGATTCTATGATCACTTCTGGTTTGGGATTTTCCAAATAATTAGAAAGACCACAAAGCCAGAGTACATCCCCAAACTATATTTTGTTTTGCGACCACATCGTCTCCATGTTCTCTTAGCACTACACTTCAGCCAGCTCCGCACATGGCTGTGCATCCCCTGCAAAGCATACATTGCCTGTGTCTTGGGGCAATGCTGCCATACAGCAGAGAGCAGGTGTTTCACATTGCACAGCCCTCTGCCATTGAAAAAAACCCAACCCTAAATTAATCTGATACAGAGCAATAACATTTACTGAACTGGGGAGCAGAAAATCTTGTCCCCAGAGGGATACTGCTGGAGAGCCCCGTGCCCCTGGGAAGCGCCTTCTCCCGCAGAAGAACCTCATGGGAGTCCCCAGTCATTATTGTACATCAGCGCTGCACACTCACGAGTGATTGTACAGACCCACGACCAGAAAGCCTTCTGCAACCACAGTTAAAATTTGTCCTAAAACAGACTTTTGGCTGGGAGGGAGATGTTCCCTTACCCAGAGGCAGAGAGGCGCAATAACCCGCGTTACCCAGGTGAAAGAAAAATACGAAGAATGACATCTGGTTTCTGCACAACTTGGCTGTCAAACTTCTCTCTTGATGATGTTTCTGTTTCTTATCTTTTTGCTTGCATTTGGAGCTAAAACAAGTTCCATCTGAGCAAAGGAGCTGGCTGCCATGGGGATCAGCCCTGATGGGCCTCCTGCGCCCCGGGAGGAAACCTACCACGGCATCTTCACCATGTCTGGGTGATCATCTGGTGCTGGGCACCACCCCATTTGGTATGAGCCTCCCCTAACCCTTGGCATCGCTTCACCTCTATTTTCCTCGAAAGCGACGCATGGCCTTCCCCTTGGAGATGAAAAGAAGAAAAAAACCCAACCAAACAAAAAACCTTACTGTCGGTCACAACTCTGTCTCTTCGCTCCTTTTCACAGCCCTCTCTAAATCCCTCCTGCTGCTGACAAAGGCCATTTTCCACCTTCATTTTCTTCTGGCACTGTTGAATTACACATGTTTACATTTGCTGTAATACCATAAAGTAGAGTAACTCTTGCAAACACTCAGCCTAAATCCATATAATAATAAATCAGATTCTCCAAGAAACTATGTGTCACTTGTACAAAGTGGGAAAGTTTAAAAAAAAATCTGAATTATCGCAGCTGCTCCCCATCTCCCTCCAGCAACTCCTCAGCCACCTAGGAAAGCTGCTATTGCTCTGATTGACGGGGCACACTAACAGCCCAATGCAAGCTGGCTGATTGACAAGCCCTTTTTGTGTCTGATTTCACTCGGTAAACCTTTTAAAACATGTCAAGCAAATACTGCAGTTCAACAGTTCCCTATGAAACTTCTGCCAACACTGTTCCCTCTGGAGTAGGCAATTACCTTATTTATAGGGTTTGGGGAACAAATGCTGAATTTCTTTTCCATAATCATTTATTAATTGGTCTCATATTGAAAAAATTACTTTGGTAAAATAAATAAGATCCAGCCCTCGCTTGTATTGCTGCAAGAAAAATTAATTTTGCAAGAGTAGGGCATCCCAGGGCCAGCCCATCATGAGTCGACTCTCATGATGCCTGTGCCCACTTGCTCAGGATCTGAATGGGAAACTGGAGAAAGCATTCAGGAAAAAGACTACCTGTAGAATGGAAAAAAGAGAAGAAAGTCCCAGCTTACACAGATTCAGCATGGTTCAACTCTGAGCATTTATTGTGCAACCAGGAGACTTTTTTATATTTTGCAAGATGCATGCATACAGGACTCCCATTCCAGAGACACTGCTATTCGATATACATACACGACAACAAAAATGAGTTTGAATAGGAAATGGATGGGATAAAGAGGAGGATAAACAAGAACTAGGGTACTACTATAAATTTCCCGTGGTCATTTAACTCCAACAGCAGCGACTCAACTCGAGTTTTATTGTACCATTTTACATCCATGTAGGAGAAGTCACTTCAATCTTGTAGGTGCCACCTCTTTTTTCAGTTCTCAGATCACGAAAAAGCACCTTTGAAATTTCAGAGGTATGAGTTTTGCCTGAAAAAGCACAATTCGATGCTTACGGGAAGGGTGATTTTCTGCCTTTTTAAAATTTTCTTTTTTTAAACTACAGCAGGAAATTGCAAGAAACTAAAGTAAACTGGACACTTGACAATCACTAGAAAATATTTACACTAATATAATTATAACTGCCCAAAGCAAACAAACAGTTGCCAGAAACACAACTTAAGTTGATGGAATAAGAAATAAACACAAGAATAATGGATGGGTTCAGCCCAAAACCTTTGTGCACGTATGTCGAGCAATCCCTTCTCCTCCAGCACTGCTCCTGCACCACCACCTCTCTGGTCCTGCCTGATGGGCTCCACTGTGGACGTGGCCCAGGACATACGTCAGCGCTTTCACTTAAGCCACTGAAAACCCCAAAGTCTAAAGCATTTGCCTGCTCTTCCACTGGTTAGAGGAAGTGGCATCGGAGCCCAGGAGAGAGAGAAGCAGCTCACGGGGACACTGTAGGAGGTTTGCTCCCCTGGACAACCCTATGGAAATTATAAGCCTTTTTAACTCCAAAAAAAATTCTCATTTTCAAGCAACTGCAAAACCAGCACCGTTTTGCCATTTCCAAGCAGCTGCGCCAACAGCGCTGGGGAAATTGCACCTTTGGTAGGGCCATGGTGACCTGCAGCACATGCCACCACTGAACCAACCTGCACAAAACCTGAGGGGTTCATTTACACCTGACAGGCAAACCTGAATCTGTTTTAATGGATGTTTAAGCAGAACCACTGTGACAACCTGAGAAACATCTGAGAGACACTTTATTCTTGAAGTGCTGCTGCACCATCCGCAGCGGCTCCTGCCCAGCAGTTAAAGAGGGCAATTAACACCCACGCTGAGTGTAGCACGGAGGAGCACCATCTCTGATTTTAGCTTTTGTTGACAGTGGATGAAATCCAAATTTGTTGCTATGCATCCAAAGATTGCAGTTTGCATTTGGAACCTGGGTGATTGCGCCCTGCATTTAGGTTTAAACCCTGTTATTGGCCCGTACGGCAGCATGGCAAGAAGGACACGAGCAACAAGCCACTGCTCTGGATCCATCCCATATCCCAGCATGGAACCTCCTGGCAGTCCATCCGGCAAACTGGAGAAACCCAAACACGAGGCCAAGGCCAGCTTTGTTTTGCTTGTGGTAGCTTCATACCACAAACTGTTTAATTTTACTTTTTGGTTTTGGTCGGCTGTCTTGCTCTGGAAGCTGTGCAGAAGCAGTTACATCTCAGATATATACTCTGCAAAACAGAGGAACTGTCACCTTGCTCAGTGAAAAAGCAGAGCCCTTTCAGCAAGTCACTCGGACACTATCACCATGTGCACAGAGCAAGAGCCGGCAGAAGAAATTAATTCAGCACATAAGGAACAAAGGATATTGGAACTGCCAAGAGAAATACTAACTTTTCTCAAATGTAAGCCTGTTTGACATTGTTTCAACCATATTAATTTGCATACAATATACATATTGCACAAAACCAGGCGAACTAATGACAAAGTGGATAACGTCACAAAGCAAAGAACATCAGGGCACAAAAGTCAGTTTTTCATTGTGGGAGTTCAGGTATTTGAGTCCCCCCAAAGCAAACAAAACAGGATCAAACAAGCCCAGAGCACTCTCGCTTTCCCACCTAACCCTGGGCAGAAACCCACGCCAAGCACCAATAGCAGCTTTGCCATCTCCCCACTCCACAGGCTGAAAGCTCCCAAAAATACCACAGCCCATTTGGAAAAGCCTAGGATGAAAGATGCTTGACATACTTCCATTTGCATCCTCATTTACAGCAGCCCCAGACTCTCCGCAGTGCCGCACTAATCCCCAGTTCAGCCATCCCCAACCTCTGCCTCTGCCAATTACCCCAACCCTGACCCACCGAGCAGCGAGATTTAATCCTCCCCTGAAACGCTTCCAAGCCAGATTCGAGCTGCCAAGAAAGAATCCACATTCCTCAATTGCTATCACCCTTGACTATATGTTTTGTTGGCTGAATTATCTTAATAGAAATACGTAAGTATTCAGATGTGAGTGCATGTATATCCCCATGTCCGGAGAGGAACCTGCTTTGCCCTACAGCGATCACCCCGGGGAGCCCCTATTCTCACCGTGCAATTGAGATTTGTAGATTAACCCACCAAACTGGACTGGAAGCACAGACCATCCAAAGCAGTTTTTCCTGCATAAAACCAAAGATCTATTTCTAGAACTGGTCCACCACTTCCATACAGATCACTAGAAATTTGCTCTACATTTTCCTAGAAGAGAAGGAAGATTTTTTTTCAGCCTAGTTGGACTTTGGACACACTGAGCATCCCAATTCATGCCCAGAAAAAACTCTTTGGTAGCAAAAGGCCAAATGGGTCCTCATTTTGACCAAACATTGGCAACAGTCCTCTGTCCCTCCTCCTTAAAACTCCTTGGACAAAGAGGCTGAAGGAAAAGAGTCCAACTTTTCACTGAGGGATGCACAGAAACACTCTGTGCCTCCTAACAAGGATGGTTTCCATGAAAGAGTCATATACAAACAACATCTGCAAAAGTACTATAAGATTTAGACTTCCACGGCATCCTAAACAGCTGTCTGCTTGTTTTATGTCTAGCAACACATTTTATCCAAGAGATCTACAGCGGCACCTCATGGGAAGGAGGAGTGGTGTTGGGGGAGACGGGGAGAGAGCTGGGGCCATGTCCTACTAAAAAAAGCAGGGACCCATCTGTGCCCCAAATTGTGCATTTGGGCCTAAATAGAAGTTAGCTTTTTAAATGTGGAGAAAGCTACTTATTCATTTCCCCAAAAAAGACTGGTGATCATCACATAGATTTAAAGTAACCGGAGAGTACTGGGGCTGCCTAGTGAAGAAAGATGCCCTTTCCAAATACTGGCCTTAAAATTTCACTCCCTCCAAAAGAAAATAACTATTTTTTTCCTCAAACATCCAGACCCTTCAAAATAAAGATCCCAACTTCACTAACTTGAGGAAGCACAGGTCGTTGCAGCCCTAGGGTGCTCAGCACAACAGGAATTTCTTCACGCCCCTGACAAGGGGTTCATACCAAATAAACTGGCAGCATGTCCACTCCCCATTAAAATGAAATGTGCTCCTTCCTTTCTTGTGCCACACGCAACCTCCCCCACTAAGTTTCAAATTATTTTTTAATCTAGTTATTAAATGAAGCGTCTTTTTTATCTTAGAAAAGAAGTTTTATTTGTTTATTTGTTTATGATTTCTTTTAGAGCCAATGTAAGAGGTCAAATAAATTCCAGATGACATCCAGACTGTTTTGTATTTGAATTTTTGTAGTCTTCTCTTTTGAAATTGAAAGGAACACAGTATCATGAGAAAAACTTGAACATCTTTAAATCCCTGAAAGCAGCAGCATTAGTTTCAGCTTCCACTTGCAACAGCAGCATTGTCATGGCAGGATCTGTGCCACAAGATACCAACTTTTCTTGCTCAGTGGAGTGAGCATCTTAAGGATGAGATTTAATACTGGTTTTATCTTTATTTTTCAACATGTCTCATAGTACTCACTGGTTCTTACAATGCCATGGACTGGAAATCAGATGGTAGCAGGAATTGTATCTGCCCTATCCAAAGGTATTTCCAGTTTAGCAGTTGTGGACATGTGGTTGAGCGCTCAATCACAAACAAGCCACAACACAAAAAGAGCAGTCACAAAGAGCACACATTTTATTGCTTAGGCTTAATGCTCACGATTCCTCATTTTTTAACTCCAAGTCAGTCAATGGAAGCTCTGCATACGTTTCAACCAAGGCTCGATTTCCTGACATTAATCACAGTTCTAATTGACCAATGCAACTACCCAGAAGAGGCAGCATGTTGCATCTCAAAGCCAGTCAAGTTTCAGCCCATGACTTGCTACCCTTAACCTAAACCATTTGATGATAGAGGAGTGCGGAGGGAAACACTCTCCCCATCAGCTCTCCTTGACAAGGAAGCTCTTTGCTTGGCATCTGACTGACCTTTAAGGATTGCACCATGCATTTTAATGCAGCCAGGCTGAAGCTGAAGGCCAAATGCTGGAGGCTTGGAAATAAAATATTAATAATAATAATAAAGTATCTTTCCCTACTCTGTTTCCCTGTCTGTGAACAGACTACAAAGGTTTTTACTTGCTCAGAATTGCTGGTTTCCCAGCATTCACAAATTTTGGCCTCAGCTGTAGCTACTTCAAAGGCAACAGATATGGCTCGGAGAAAAAACAAAACTGGAAAGAGAAAAGATGCTGGCATTTCAGCAAAACACTGGTCACTTAGTGGGAACTCCTTAGGATCTGCGAATTAATTTCAGATTGCTTGAAATTTATCCCCTTGAGTCTTTTTGACACTTCCCATTATTTGCTATGCATCTCTCCACATGATAGTTCTGTCTCCACAACCCTTGAAAATTCAAAGAAAAAAAAAAAATCAAACTTCCTTTTCCTACTCATGCAAATCATAAGCCAAATAACTTGAATTTACAAGCTTTCATTTTGAGCAAAGGGTGGGCATAAAACTAACGCTAGCTCTAATTGTGTATCAGAGATTCCAGGTGAACTCCTTCCAGTGCAAGGACACAAGTAGATATTGGGAACATGGAAATGAGAGTCCCAGGGAGGCTTTGGCAGAGCAGTACCTTCCCACCCCGCCGGGCTGCACGCAAGGCTTGGTTTCATCTTCACTGTGCAAATAGGGGGGTTCTACCTAAACGGGGCTTGGGCACAGACCTGATTTTGTGCCAGTCTTACTGTGCTCTTTATTAAGGGAAATTTGAACTGAATTTCTTTTCCAGTTCCTATTTGCTTTTTTATCTCTCAAGAGCAACAATTGCAACAGCACAGTGCAATCAACACATGAGCTTCGCATTTGTCTTTTTTAAAGCATCTGTATGAATACGCAGGTAAAAGTACACATTTTGGCTAATATGCCACCTTTGCGATTTCTCTCCTGACCTTGCTGAAGTTTCAGCCTAATCACATCCATGCCTGTATCTTAAACCAGGGACACAACCAAGGAGCTAAGCTGGTACCAAGTCTTTCACATCTTTAATAGCTCCAAGCGATTAAAGCCAATGGTACAAGATTTAAGATGAGTCTTTGGATCAGCCCAGTCACGTATTTACTGTCTACTCGAGATGAGTTTCAGCAACCTCAGAGACTCCCTCCTGGGTTGTACAAATGGCACAGCCAAACCCCTCTCCCCTGAGCTTTGGGTGTTCTGGTTCTACCCAGCTGGGTGGGAGAAGAGGTGATGCCCTGGGGCACACGGTCCATGAAAGGGAGGGGAGGATTACTGGGAGCTATCTTGAACACAATTTGAGGTTGTAGCTCTTGCAGAAAGTTTGCCAAATTCCTCCACAATTGCATGCAGCAGGTAGGAAAGCTGATGGAGTCAAATGTCTGCAAAGATTAATTTCCTGCTCTGTGGCAGAGACGGCGCTGACTGGCCAGGTTTAGTGAAACAATGAGCATGTCAGCTAGATCGTAAATTGGTTTAAATGCTAGAAAAATTATCTGTTGGCTGGCAGGGCTTAATGCACAACAAGCTGCCTGGTGTGGACAAAAATTAATCATAGTCAAAAACAGATAGAGAGCTCAGAGCTTCATGGCATGTCTGTGTACATGCAGCCATAAGGAAAAATTGAGATTTCATCAAACTGGACGAACAGCCTGGAGCACAAGGCATCATTTTTGAGCATTTCCCTGCTGAGCATTTTAAATAGGTAAATGGTATTTTCACTGCCGTTATGATGAAAGCCATTAACTTCAGCTTGCAGTTCCTAAGGAGAAGACTGATGGCAGGGAATCAAGAAGCCATTGCACATCAGTTCAAACAAGACACGATTAGGTGTCAAAGCCTGAATTGCAGTATCCTTCTTGACTTATATTTTATGCCTGTTAAACCAGCAATATCCAGTCAATTCCTGGTTTGACTTGAAAAGTACCACCATTTCAACTCCTTTCACATGTTGTGATAACTATCTCTTCCAGTGCTATAGTCACAGCCACAATTCTTGCCTCAGAGCAAGATAATTCACGAAGCCCGTATTGCTGCATTACTCATTGCATTGTGTCATTTTTAATCTGCCTATGAACACACTGTAAATGCAGACATTAAATTGTTGCTTCATCACTGCTACTATAGAACTTATTTTATTGTTAGCCACTTGTATTTGACTACAGTAAAAATCACTAACTGTGCCAAATGAATATTTTGCTTAAAAAAAGAAATATTTATAAATAACTTAACAGTCTCGTTTTTCAACAAAGGTTAAATCCAGCATTTAATATTGAATTCTTGGAATTTCCATAGAGCTTTTCATGGGAAGAGATCAAAGAACATTTATACGATATTGTTATTCATATTTTACAGACAGGGAACACAAATCCTCAGCATTTAAGATGTTTAGCCAATAATAGCAGTTATGGCCAGGGATAGTGTCAAGTTTTCTGGTTTCCAGTTCAAAAGGCAACACTCATTCCGGGTACCAGCTGGAGAGCTTGTACTGCTGTGTTCACCCATGTACATGCTCTATTGCTGGCTAACTTTAAGAATCGCTTAGATACTCCCTACCAATTAAATTCTAGATACAAAAAAAGCTTGAAAGCAAGCATATTACTCCTTTGGGTTCAAATTTCTCCAACTACCTTTGCTTTTTATACTCTAATCGGCTGAAAACTGAAGTGCAACAGTTTATGAGAAAAACCCCACGTAGTCTTTTTATATTTCATTCCTGCCTACATGAAATAACTCCATATCATTCTGCTGATTTGCCAGTGTCATGATGC